>NW_004955482.1:5837688-5852293 GCF_000276665.1 Chinchilla lanigera | reverse complement strand
TAGAGAGACCTTATCTCAAAAAGACCAAAAAACCCAAAAAAACAGCCTACT
The DNA here is from genome assembly GCF_000276665.1 of Chinchilla lanigera. NCBI lineage: Eukaryota > Metazoa > Chordata > Mammalia > Rodentia > Chinchillidae > Chinchilla > Chinchilla lanigera. Next base: position 5,852,242 of record NW_004955482.1, on the reverse strand, counting down.
TGGGAGGCTGAGGCAGGAGAATCACTTTTACCCAGGAAGCCAGCCTAGGTTATGTAGCTACACTCTGTTTCAGAAAGCAAACAAAAAAACAAAAACCTGCTGGGCACAGTGGTACATGCCTGTAATCCCAGCACTTTGGGAGGCTGAGGCAGGAGAAGGACAAGTTTGAATCCAGCCTGGGCAATTTAGCAACTTAGTGAAACCTCGTTTTAAAATTGTACAAAGGTCTGGGACGTAGCTCAGTGCGAAGACTGTGAGTCCAGTCCCTAGCACGGCAAGGACAGCGAAAACCCAACCGTGTCCCCAGGTCGGGGGTCCCTTCCAGGTCTTTCGCCAGTGCCATCCGAGCAGCTGGGCTCACACCACGTCCCACACGGCCCTCTGTGTAAAGCAGGGGGGCCTCACTGTGTCACGGCTGGTGTCACTCAGAGTCGTGCAGCTGAGGGCAGGCCCACGGGACACCATAACCCTGACCCGCACGTGCGCCCCGAACACGCGGCGCTCCTGAAACAGCCAGGGCGCGAGGCTCAGTACTGAGGACAGCAGGGTCGGGCTTCCCTTCCCTGTGCCTTCAATCCCATGCCATCTTTCCAAGTGGAGGTGCGTCTCAGCAGAAGGTGTTGATTCAGGCACTAAATCCGGATCCTCCCACCGCTGAGATGTGGCGCGTCACGTCCCAGGCAGAACCGTGTGAAGGTGTGAGTGTTCCGACACCCCGCGGGCCTCTTATGTCATCTCACACTCCCCCGCCGCCGCCACCCGCATGCCGCTCCCAACTCCGGGGTCCAGAGCCACCCCTCCCTCTCCTCCAAGGGCGCTGTCTTAGCCCCAAACTGCATCCTCCTCCCCTGAAACGGCTCTGGAACACGCTGCCTGAGCAACTGAGCATCATGAAATATGTCAGCAAAAACCCAGAGCTGGGCGTGGTGACACGCTCCTGTAATCCTCGCTACGAGGTAGGCTGAAGCAGGAGGGTTACAGATTGAAGTCCAGTCGAGGCAAATGTTGAAGACCTTGTCTAAAAATAAAAGTTTTAGAAAGGGCTATGGGTGCAGCTCCATGGCAGAGTGCGTGGCCAGCAGGTACGATGCCCCGGGTTCGATTCCCTGTGCAGCAAATAAGTAAACAGTACATACATTCAGCTCCAGTGTTCTCAAGAGCACACCGAGATACAGCCCTTTTCCTATTTAGGGTGTGTCCGTCTAATCCTGGGAATCCTGGGACAGGCGCTCCATGTCTTCCTTTACACCTCCCTCTTGCAAAAACTCCCGCCTTATGTTCTTTCATTTATTCATCAGTTCTAAAATTTTATTGAGCACCTACTATAAAAACTGGGTGTGGTTCTATATAGCAAGAATGCAGTGTGCACCAAACAGGTAAGGCCTTTGTCCTTGAAGTTTATGTCCCATCAAAGAGAACAATATAACCAAGGAAACAAGTAGTATAACCAGGAGAATTTCAGAGAATAAAACCAGACAGTGTGAACTTTTTTTATCAGTACTGGGGGTGAAACCCAGGACCTTTGCACTGAGCTACATCTCCAGTCATGTATGTACATATGTATGTATTTTTGAGACAGGGTCTTGCTATGTAGCCCAGGCTGGCCTCGAACTCATGGATATTCTTCTGCCTCAGCCTCTCGAGTGCTAGGGTTACAGGCGTGCGCCACCATGCCCCGTCTTATTTGTTTACTTTTTAAATTTTGAGACGTAGTCTTGCTAAGTTGCCGAGGCTGGGCATGAACTTGTGATTCTCCTGCCTGGGCCTTCCCGAGTGCTGGGATGACAGGTGCATGCGCCCCCACGCCTGAGGGAGCATTTTAGTAGCAGTGGCAGGAGGAGAGTTTCTGATGAGAAGTCAGGAAGAAGGGAGAGCTTTAGGCGGGAAACGGCCCGTTCACGTTTTCCGCAGACCCCACTCCAGCTCAGTAAAGCTGTGCAGCCGAAGGCCCTGGGCGGGAAGCCAGGCTGTGCTCTGGGTGTGTGTGTGTATGTGTGTGTGTGTGTGTGTGTGTGTGTGTGTGTGTGTGTGTGTGTCCCCCTCCAAGATCTGTCTGACCTCATGTTGGGAGGTGGTCTGAACCCTTTCCCACCTGGGCTCGACCAACCCTGCCAATTCCCCGTGAACTCTGGGGTCAGGGAACCCAGACGCCTGCTGTATAGACGGGAGTGGCGGCAGGAGTGGGGTTCACCGACAAGGTACGGTTTCAGGAAGAGACGGTGGGTCCGGCACTCGGTGTGCGGAGGGGTCTTTGTTGTTTTACTCAGGGTTGACCCCAGGGCCTTGTACATTGCTAGGCAAGCGCTCTGCCGCTGAGCTACATCCCTAGGATTTTTTTTTTTTTTTTGTCTCTTTGAGACAGGGTCTCGCTGTGCAGTTCAGGTTGGCCTTGAGCTCACTTTGTAGCCCAGGTTGGCTTTGAACTCTAAACGATCCTCCTGTTCATCCCTAGTCTTAAGACAGGGTCTTGCTAAATTGTCTGGTCTGGTCTCAAACTTGTGATCCTCCTGCCTCAGCCTCCCGAGTGCTGGGATTACAGGCGTGCACTACCACGCCCAGCCCAGGCTAGTTTTCTGAACTGAAAATGTTTTCAGACTCAAGGGCTGGGCTGTAGTTGCCGCTTGTCCAGCATGCACCAGCCTGGAGCCTCAGGCCCGCGAACAGAACAGGGTAAGGCTGGGGAGAGCGCAGGGAAACCCTGGCTGCAGCCTGGCCAGCCAGTTGAGGCTGAGCAGCTGCCCACACTCCTCCCTGCCCATCTACTCTAAACCCCAGGGGAGCAGGAGGGGTGTGCCGGATGCCAGGGGCTGAGTGGTGGTGGGGACCTCAGGCAGCTGGGGCGAGGACGGGCGGCACAGGCCGACACCCATGCCTCCCACAGCGCACTCGTTCACACTGCAGAAGGCCGTCTTTCCTCAGGTCTAGATAACTCCCAGCTGGTTCCTCTTTTTTTTTAAGACAGGGTCAGACTGGGGCTGGGGATTTAGCTCAGCGGCAAAAGCGCCTGCCTGGCAAGTGCAAGGTCATGAGTTCGGTTCCCGGTACTGGAGAAAAACCAAAAAAGAAAAAAAAAAGACAGGGTCAGACTGCAATTCAGGCCAGCCAGACTGACCTCCAACTCCCAGGGATCCTCCTGCCTCAGCCTCCCAAGTGCTGGGATGACAAGCGTGGACCACCACACCCAGTAGGTGCCTCTTGAAATGGTTCTTCTACCCTATTCTCTCTTGCCTCTGTGTCTGACATTTCCAAAAACTGTAGGAGCTTTAAACTCTCATTCCCTTTCCTTGGTGGATTCTTTAGGGCTCCGTGTTCTGCAGTGACAGTCTCTTCTGCCGGCTCCCTGATGCTCTGACCAAGTCCACGCCTCTGTCAAAGGTGATGATTGAATGTATTGGGGTTAAAAACTTTTTTTTTTGTCTTTTTGAAACAGGGTCTCCCTATGTAATTCAGGCCAGCTGTGCCCTCACTTTGTAGCCCAGGCTGGCCTTGAACTCACAACAGTCCTCCTGTCTCAGCCTCCTGAGTGCTGGGATTACAGGCATGCACCACCACACCTGGCGGTTAAAAACATTTCTACAAGTCCTATTTTCTTCTTTTCCAAGTTGGTCACGTCAGTTGTGTTTTTTTGTTTTGTTTTGTTTTTTGTCTTTTTGAGACAGGATCTCACTATGCAGTTCAGGCTGGTCTTGAGCTCACTTTGTAGCTCAGGCTGGTCTTGAACTTGCAATGATCCTCCTGCCTCAGCCTCCCGAGTGCTGGGATTACAAGCGTGCACCACCATGCCTGGCTGTCATTTTTTTTTTTTTTAAATACTGAGGACTGAACCCAGGGCCTTTGCACTGGGCTACACCCCCGCTCCTTTTTAAGGTTTTTATTTTGAGTCAGGGTCTCCTAAGTCACTAAGTTGCTGGGCCAGGCTTGAACTTGCCTTGCACTGCATGGCTGAGCCCGCCTTTTCCAGCCCTGGCCCCTGCAGACGCGTTCAGGCTGGGCGAGCCCTGCCCTCGGCAGCCGTAGCGTCCGGGCTCCCCGGCTCCGTGTGGGGACCCCAGCGCCTGGGCCCCGGCCTCTGCCTGCCGCTCACGGTGTCTGCGGCTTCTCCCTCGAGGTCTGTCCCCTGGCGGACTATCTGTCCATTTCCTGTGGCCACGAGATCCCCAGGGCCGCTCCCGAGGTGGCACGGGGCGTCGAGTGGCAGGAGGTGGGTGCACACGTCTCCGGCCCTGTCTACAAACGCCCAGGACGCGGCGTCACACGGGGTCTCTGCCCTCGTGATCTGATCTGATTGAGTTGCCTCCTCCTGTCCTCACCACTTTCTTTGTTGTTGCTGTTGTTTTGAGGGCCTTGCTGTATATTCTTGGGGCGCTCCTCCTGCCTCAGCCTCCTGGGTGCTGAGGTCACCAGTGTGCACCACCACGCCCGGCTAGGTTGCCACCCTTGCCTCCTTCACAGCGGAGGTTAAATTTCAACACGTGAGGCACTGGGGACACCTTCGGCCCTGCGCAGCCGGGATGGCTGTTCCTTGCAGGTCCCCCCGCGGGGATCTGAGGCTCCGGCCCAGCCAGCTTCCCCCGAAGGTTCTGTGTGCTTTGGCTCTGTGTGCGGCCTGGGGCCCAGTACCCAGTGGGCACCTGGGGGCACCTGTGGGCCCCCACGGGCAGCACAAGCAGCGGCGCTGGCCCGCCCCTCTGGGATCGGGGTCTCTCCTTGCTCCTTCTCTCTGGGTTCGCACAGCAGAAGACCAATTCCTCTCCCCTGCTCCAGGGCGGGGTCACCAATGTCCCCAGTGGCCCCCAGGTAAGTGTGGCTGTCAGCCACCGTGGTGTCCCCGCATCCCTTGAAGGAAATCTGCACCCTTGGGTCTCCACGCCCTCTGCACATCCGGGCACTAGGCCTCGGCCGCCGTCTCAGCAGGACCGCTGCCCTGGAGTCTTGAGTTCTTTGTGGGATAGGAGGAAGTACCCTTGAAACCAAGGTGGCTTTGGTAGCCTGACAGAGTGGCGCACGCCTGTAATCCCAGTGCTCAGGAGGCTGAGGCAGGAGGATCGCTGTGGGGGCCAGCCTGGGCTCCATAGCAAGACTCTGTCCCAAAAGACAAAAACCAAACAAAAAAATCAAACCAAAAAAACCAGTGGAAAATCATACTAAAATTCCATACCTTGGACAAGACGCAGAGCAAATGGCACCTTGACCCCTCCCAAGCCCCCACCCCAGGCGTGAAGAAACATCAGAGCAGGACAGGGAGCACAACCTTCAAACCCAGCACGGCCATCCGCAACAGGGAGAGGAGAGACAGCCAAGGGACGCCTAGGAGCCAAGATGAGGAAGCCACATGCTGCCCTGACGGGATCCAGGCTCCCAAGAGACATCAGGAGCCCGTCCATGCGGGACACGCTATAATCCACGCACTGCAGGAGGCTGAGGCAGGAGGATTGCAGATTGAGCCCAGTCGGGCAACTTGATGACTTAGCAAAATGCAGTTCAGTAGGCCCTGAGTTCAGCCCCTAGTACCACACGTGTGTGCGTGTGTTCAATACCTAGTACACACAGAACATCAGGGCTGGGCCGGGGAGACAGCTCAGCAGCACAGCGCCTGCCTTGCAAGCATAAGGTCCTGAGTTTGATTCTCGGTACAAAAAAAAAGTACATTTAGGAGAATCTAAGAAAGTGTGAACAAAGTGTAGTTACTGCTAAATTAATGACATTGGCTCATTAATTGGGGCAAAGTTATCACACTAATAGAAGATTTTAAAAACCCAGACCTGGGGGCTGGGGCTGGAGCTCCATGGCAGACCGCTGGCCTAGTGTGCACCAGGCCCTGGGTTTGATTTCTAGCACCTCAAAGAAAAAGAAAAAGGATCTGGATGTGTGAGATATGGAACTCTCCATACTATCTTCATAATCTTCCTGTAAATTTAAAAGTTTTCTAAAATATAAAGCCTACATTCTGTAAAGTGGTGGCACACACCTGTAATCCCAGCACTCGGGAGGCTGAGGCAGGAGGATCTCCATGAGTTTGGGGTCAGCCTGGGCTACACAGTGAGTTCAATGCCAGCCTGAATGACGCAGCGAGACCCTGTCTCAAAAAACCAAAAAAAAAAAAAAAAGAGGGAGCAGGAGAGAGGGAAGAGAGGGAAGAGATAGAAACAAAGCCCTGTGGGAGCCTGTCTGCAGGGGCTGCGGGTTCTGAGGCGCGGCCAGGGTGAGGCCTGCTGTGGAGCTGGCTGAGACAGGCGCAGGGTGGGGAAATCCACCCAGGCAGGCAGCCAGCCCGGCCCAGTAGCCAGCTACTGCCAGAACCCCAGGACTGAGGAAAGGCAGGAGCCAGGTCAGACGCTTTTTCTTATTGGTTTTTTGAGACAGGGTCTCCCTATGCAGTGCAGGCTGGCCTTGACCCGCGGTGATCCTCCTGCCTCAGCTTCCTAAGTGCTGGGATTACAGGCGTGCGCCACCCCGCCTGGCTGATAGAGCCAGGCTTCTTGAGTTTGAGCATGCGCCCCAGTGGCTTGCCCTCAGGTGCACTTGAGTGGGAGAAGAACTGAGGCTCCTTTTGGCCCCACAGCTGAGGAGGTGGGGTGGGAGAGAGGAGCCATCCCACAGGCTAAGGATGGAGGGCTTTGTGCAAGGGTCGGAGCTGGCCCGTCTGCTGCGATGTGGGAGACACCTACTATGCAGGACTCGGCCCTGCCTTTAAGACGCTCCCGAATGTGGTGGCACACACCTGTGATTCCAACACTTGGGAAGCTGAGGCAGGAGGATCGCTTGAGTTCAAGGCCAGCCTTCACCCCACCCCAGAAAACAGAAGCTTCCAGTGTGTGTGAAGAGCGTGCAGCATGCTGGGGCAGCCCAGACAGGCCACAAAATGAGGGCGGGGGCCCCCCCCGCTGAGAAATCAGGGAGGCTGCCTGGAGGTGGAGGCGCTGCTGGGTGTGCAGTCCGGAGACTCAGCCAACTTCCTGTTCTGGAAAGACACATCCTGGCTTCCAGCCGGACTTCCGCTTGGGAAAAGGCTTCTCCCTCCAGGCTGTGGCCCAGACGTGCCCGGTCCGAGGTCCGGCAGCCGAGTGGGCTGGGTCAGTGGGAGTGAGTCGGGTCCTCGGCTCGGGCAGCACGGCCGAGCGGCGCCTTTGGTAGAAAACCCCTGCCCTCGTTTCTCCCAGCTGCTGCAGTCATGCGAGACCGCAGGACCCGGGCCCTGCCGCAGACTCGGGGTGACAGTGGGGCGGCCAGGCCTGGCCTGGGCAGATGACACCAGGACGCTGAGGTCAAAAGCCGTGGCCTCCTTGCGCTGCTCAACCCCACCTCCGTCCTGTCCCCTCCTGGCCGGAGGTGGCGGGAGGTGGCCGTTCCTTCCTGCCATGCGGGTGTCACCCGAGAGGCCTGGGCAGGACCCAGCTTCTCTTGCAGCCTCTGCCTTTTCAACAGAAGTTTCCCTCCCGCCTTCTCTCCCTCCCTTCCTTCTCCCCTTCCCTCCTGCCCCCCACCTGGTCACTGAACCCAAGGCCGCCTCCACACAGCTGCACCCCCAGCCCTTTTTTATTATTTGGACACAAGGTCTCACTAAGACACCCAAGATGGGCTGCAATGTACAACCTCCTGCCTCAGCCTCCTAAAATGCTGGGATTTAAGATGTGTACCCTATGTCAGCTTGTCATCCCAGCACGTGGGAGGCTGAGGCAGGATTATCACTGTGACTTCGAGGCCAGCCTGGGCTACAAAGTGAGCTCAAGGCCAGCCTGAACTGCATAGCGAGACCCTGTCTCAAAAAGACCAAAAAGAAAAAAAAAAATTCATATTCACAGTGTGGTACTACAGGACTCTAGTTTCCAAGCCTTTTCACCATCCCGTAAGTTGGCATCCCTTCCCCAGGCAGCCCTTGATCTGCTTCCTGGCTCTCTAGATTTGCCTATTCTGAATCTGCCCTAGAAAACAGATCATGCAAGCTGGGTGCAGAGGTACACACCTATAATCCCAGCTACGCAAGAGGCTGAGGCAGGAGGATCACAGGTCTGAGCCCAGCCTGGGCAGTTTAGCAAGAGTTTGTGTCAAGATCATGAGGAGCTGCGCTGTGGCCCAGCCCTGGGCTCCGCCCCCAGGGTGCAAAAAAAAAAAAAAAAAAAACCCGCGACGGTGGTGACCTTTGCATCCAGAGTCTCTCATTTGCATTTCTAGGTTTGCGCTGCAGTGACAGGTGGCTCAGCCTTCCGACCTGTGCCGCAGCCTGCCTGTGTGCGCGGCTCGCTGGGTGCTTGTCCTCACACGTGGCCTGCTGAGTAGCGCTGAGTAGCTCCGGTTCCCGGAGACCTGTGCCCGGCAGAGTCACCAGGTCACACGGTAACTCCACGTCTTCCCTCTTTGTGTTTTTGCCAGCGGGTTCAGAACGCAGGGCTCGCGCTTGCTAAGCTCGTGCTCTTCTGCAGAGCCACACCTCAGCCCTCATTTCTGCTCTTTTGTTTTGTTGCGTTGTGTTTGTTTTGTTTAGGGACTGGTCTCAAACTCAGCGATCCTCCTGCCTCAGCCTCCCCAGCGCTCGGGTACAGGTGTGGCCCACCTCACCTGGCCCCACTGTTTGAGGAACCATCAGACTTGGGGCATTCTGCACCCAGATACCCAAGGCTGTCCCCTCTCATGCAGTCTGTCACCTCTTCAGACTGCCACGCCCCTCTCCAAACCGCCGTCACCTCCGTCCTCATCTGCCCACCCTCAGGGCTCATCGCTCTGCCTCGACCCACAGCCTGGCACTGGGCCCGGTATGCGGCAGGCGCTCACGAAGCGCAGGCTGACGACCAGGCTGTCAGCGCTGAGGAGCTGCAACAATGGGCGGATTGTCACCGTCAGCTCAGGTGGCTGTGACTCAGCTGAGTAAGTGGCCGGCTTCCTCCTGGCTCAGGAAGGAACCAACCCACTGAAGAGCAACGGGGAGGAGGACGTGGTGCTTCCTGTGGGTGACTCAGCGGGTCCCCTCCGGCAGCCCCAGCTCCGTGCCCGAAATGAGACGGCCAGCCCTCAGTGACGCAGTGCAAACAGGCGCTGAGAACAGGGCTTGGGTCCACGCCTGCAGTCGCCTAGGGAAAGGGCCAGGCTGGTGGGCCAAGCCTTCTGGCTACTTGGCATTTAGCAGTGTGACCCTTTGTGAGTTAATCGCATGGGAGGGGACCGGGTAGAGCAGCTGCCGCACTGGATGTGGTGCCGCACACCTGTCATCCCAGCACTCGGGAGGCTGAGGCAGGAGGATTACACGAGTTTGAGGCCAGCCTGGGCTACATAGCGAGACCCTGTCTCAAAAAACCAAGACCCCAAACAAGCAAACAAAAAATAGGCACCTCACAGACTTGTGAGACGTGCTTAACATGGTCAGACTAGTGCAGTGAAGTGTTTTTTACTTGAATAGCTGGCCTGGGCATCGGTATCTATGGTGCAGCTTGGTGCTGGCAGCCGCAGGGCGGGTGGTTCAGGTCCAAAGAGCCGATCCGACCCGGAGCAGCCTCAATAAATTGATAAATAAATAACTCTGTGGAGTTACAGGGAACAGTGGCCCACACTTGCTGCCTTGGAATTGTGCAAATTAAAGTGGTTAAAGCCCGGCACAACAGTGCCCCCGTCAGCCCGGCTACCCGGAAGGCCAGAGCAGGAGGGTGCAATAGGGCTGCGGATGTAGCTCAGTGGAAAGGTACTGGGTTCAATCCCCAGTACTCCAGAATGGGGGAGGTAGGGAGGGATTAAAATGGCCAACTTTAGGTCCTGTATTTTACCATAATTTTGATTTTTTAAAAAATTAAATTTTTTTTGCCTTTTTTGAGACAGGATTTCACTATATAGTCCAGGCTGGCCAAGAACTCACAGAGAATCTCCTGCCTCAGTCTCCTGAGTGCTGGGATTATAGGTGTGCACCACCACACCCAGTTTATAATTTTGAAAAGTAAACATTAAACCATTAACTTCCTTCAGAGGTCCTCAGGAGCGGGGAGTTAAATACTTTTTTGTACTTATTTGAAATCACAACCGCTTTCCTACCTGGTAAGGGCCAGGGATAAAAGACTTCAACGGTGCTGCCCGCCAGAGTCCTGTCTAGAATGTTCTAGAAGGCCAGGCCCTGTCATCAGGGCCCCAGAGAATGGCAGGGGCACCTGGCGGCCATTCCTAGGGAGGGAGGAAGCGGTGGTGGTGCCCACAGTGACCATGGCTGCTTCCTGGCTGGGTGCCCTGGCTCCCCGCAGGGCCCTCAGCCACTTCTGTTCGCAGCTGCAGAGCTGGGCCCAGCGGCCTCAGTCTTTCCCAGGAGTCATTCCAGCTCCTTCCCAGGGCCAGTGTAATCTCCAGAAACCACCCAGGACTGGCCCTTGTTAATATTTGCTTCAGTTTGCTTGGAGTCTTTTTGTTTGTTTGTTTGAGACAATGTCTCACTACGTAGCCCAGGCTGGCCTTGAAATCATGGGGATCCTCCTGCCTCAGCCTCCTGAGTGCTGGAATTACAGGTGTGCATCACCAAACCCAGCTGCATCACACATTTTTTTTTAAAACAAAAACAAAAACAAAAACAAACAAACAAACAAACTGATAGCTACACAAGTCATTTCCAGTGTCTGTGAATGGAACCAGGTTGCAGGATGTCCCTGGCTCACTCTTCTACCGCAGGTTTGTCAAGCTTCCCAAGGCAGTCACCGGTTATGAAATCAATGTTTTTCTTAAATGACACAGGACAGAGTAACATAAAAAATATTTTGATGTTCTTTTGTGATGTTTTGTTGTGTGCCTGTGTGTACTTGGTACTTGGTAGAGGAGGTAAATTATTATTTTATTTTACTAACGACTGTAGGGAAAACAAGTTTAAAACAAATGCTTCTCCTAGGCTAGGGGTGGTGGCAGACAGTTGTAATCCCAGCTACTCAGGAGGCTGAGGCAGGAGGCTCTTGAGTGTGAAGCCAGTCTGGGCAATTTATTGAGGCTGCTCCAGGTCCCCTGGCCCCTGGCCTCATCTCCACACATCTCTTCTCTGCTGTTTCCTCTCCGTCCCCCTGGCTGACCCTGAGTTCCCTGAAGATGCAGGCTGCAGCAGTTTTCCCTGGTTGCTAACTTAGTGCCTAGGGTACAGGAAGGGCGGCAGCTGCTGGATTAATTGTAACATGAAGAAAGTCAGCTTTCAAAGTCATCTCCATGTCTCACCCTGAGACAGCTACCACTGCCTATAATCACAGCACTGTGGGAGGCTGAAGCAGGAGGATTCCAAGTTCAAGTCCAGCTCGGACAACTTAGTTACTTAGTGAGAGCCTGTCTCAAAATAAAAGAATAAAAAAGGCTGGGGATGTAGCTCCGGGTGAAGGCGCCAGGTCCAGTCCCAGCCCGCACAGGACATACGTGCACACGCCGCGTCAGGAGGGGCGTGGAGAGCCTCAAGTGTTGCTGACGGGAAGGTGAAACAGCGCGGCCACTGCGGCTCAGCGGTCCCGCTGGTAGGCATGTGTGCCCGCGTGTGACGTGCACCCGGGGTGACGTGTGTGCCGGGTGTGAACACCATGTCCAGAGCCCCGCTTTTCTCAGAAGCAAGGCAGCGATGCCCAGGGCCGGCAGGAGAATGGAGACCAAGGCCGCCGCTCACTCAGTGGCTGTTACTCGGCCACAAGGATGCAAAGGTCACACCCAGCGACAGCAACGCCGGTCACACGGCCGTCTGCTGACGCGGCCCTGACGGGAAGTGCCCACCGCGGGAGAGGGGCGGGCGCGGGGAGGGCTCTGGGCACGGGGCTCCTCCGGGCAGGGGAAGCTGTCCCGGGGCCAGAGCTCACGGCGCCGTGCGCGTCGCGGGTGTCGCTAACAGGTGCCACCACGCGTGTCGCCGTCTTTCGTTTGTGTTGTTTTGCAGTTCTGGGTAGAACCGGGGCCTGGGCGTGCAGGGCAAGGCTCCGTCCCTGGGCGCCTCCCCGGCGGCCGAGCTGTCCCGGTCCTCGCCTCGGCCCAGGAAGTTTGCGTGTGTTATGCCACGGGGAAGTTGCTGGACTCGTAGCGCGTTAGTTCCCACCTACCGCTTCCAGGGCAGCCCACGGCGAGAATGAAGACACGAAGGCCTATTTGTAGTTACAGGGAGCCGAGGGGCCCTAAGTCCGGCCACAACGATGGCCGTCCGGAACAAGCGCCTCTCCCAGGGCCGAACCCGGGTTTTACTCATTCGTGAAGAAGGGAGTGGCTGGAGGACGGCGACTGAGAACCGTGGGAAGCAGGTGAGCGCCGTGAGCCAGGCCGGGCAGGAGGCCTGAATCGCCTCCGCCGATGCAGAGAGAAGGATCTGCAGAAAGCGTCACCTGCGTGACACAGCTGAGATGGTATCTAAGGTTTGGGGTGGTGCTTCAGCTCTGATGTGTCATCCTTCAAGCCCCAGGAAGTCCTGGCCTCCGTCCCCAGGCTGGACCCTCGTGGACGGCGTGGAGCACTGGCTCTTCATCCCGCCCCGTCCCGGCTCGCCCAAGGGAACAAGCGGGGAGGGCCCGGGAAACACGCCAGCCATCTTCGAAGACTACACATCCACACCGCGGCTGGCCCGATGTGCACTGCTTACAGCCCACCAGAGGGATAAGGAAAAGTCCCAGCCCGCTCCGCGCATATCAGCGCATGGACACAGGGCCAGGCTCAGCCAACACGGAGGCAGCTGCGCCTCCTCAAGGAGAGTCGCCCAGGGGTCCTCCACATGTTCCCCTTTTGGACAGTCCAGCTAAGTTGCCAGGGCTGGCTTCAAACTTTTGATCCTCCTGTCTCAGCTTCCCGAGCGCTAGGCTTACAGCATGTGAAGTGTGTGTGTGTGTGTGTGTGTGTGTGTGTGTGTGTGTGTGTCGCTGTATGGGGGACTGAACCCAGGGCCTTCACACTGAACTAACTCCCCAGCCCTTTTTTATTTTTAGATAGGATCTAAGTGGCTAAGTTGCCCAGGATGGGCTTGAATTTGTGATCCTCCTGCCTCAGCCTTCCCAAGTGCTAGGATTACGGGTGTGCGCCACCACCATGCCAGCTGACATTTTTTAAAAACCCATCTGCCTTCTTCTAAAGAGGGGTGAGCTTGGCTTCATCCACCAAGACCTACCTCCAGGTCTGAGTAACAGGACAGAAGCAGAGCCGCCTGCCCCCGGGAGAGGAACAAGCTCGCAGCTCGGCTGCCAAGGCCCGGGCTGCGCTTGCTTGGTCCGCTTTTATTGAGACACTTTGTGCCCGTCTCCTCAGAGTGGCTGATCTCACAGTAATCCGCTATTCACCACTTCTCTAGAAACTTCTGAAGATTTGCTCACTCTGAACACGGGACACCCAACCCCCCAAACCAAACAGGAAGCCCTGAGGGTCACATGGGCCAGCGCTGCAATTTCCCCTCTGAAGTAGGCTGAGCGAGGACCCCCCAGAACTCACAGGGAATTCCTGGCACCTGCAGACGTGGTGCGGGTTGGCACTACATCTTGGCAGGTGTGACTGAGTTAAATTCTCAGGTGAGCTTGTCCTGGGTTATCCAGGTGAGCCTGAGATCCCACAAGCGTTTCTCATTTTGTGGGGCTTTGGTTTTTGAGACAGCATCTTGCTATGTAGTCCAGGCTTGCCTCAAACTTGTAGGGATCGTCCTGTCTCAGCCTCCTGAGTGCTGGGATAAAGGTGTGAGCCACCACACCCAGTTTAAGCCTCTGTGAAGCAGTCTGTCCTGCATTTGTCTGCTTCATGGGCTAGAGGTGGTGCCTGCTGGTCTCAGCTATTGGGGTGTACGAGGGCCCCTGGGGTTGGGAGAGACAGTTTTTACTGCCTTGCAGCAGCCTGGTGGAGACAGACGGACAGATGGACAGACATGAGTGTCTGTGCTGAGGCCCTGGGGCTGTGAAGAACACACATGGGGTCCTGATGTGGGAGGAGGCAGAACCCCTGGAGGAGCTGGGTGGGGACCCAGCCAGGCAACAGGGCAGGTGGCCCAGGAGAGGCCGGAGGCCAGGGTCAGAGGTAGTACACTTTATTGACCGAGTTCACCCCATCTCGAAGTCCTGGGCAAAGCCGGGTCTGGGCTTGGCGGGAGCCGCAGAGAAGGCAGCTCCCAGCGCTGCGGACGCCGGCAGCGGAGCGGGGGAGGCGCAGCCGGAGGGCGGGGAGAAGCGCTGGGCGCAGCCGGAGCCCGCAGGCCCGGGCCCGGCCAGGCCCTCGCTGCCGCTCCAGGTCGTGGTGGTCACAGTGAGCCTGGCTGGACTGCCGGGGGGCGGCGGTGACCCCCCCTTCCCACTGCCCTCGGCCTCACTTGGGGCTGGGACAGGGACGCCCCTGCACTGGAGAGGCGGACGCAGAGCCACCTCTCCTCCACGTCCTCCCGGTGAGCAGGCAGGGCCGCAAGCCTGGCTCAGAAGTTTCTAGAACGTCTCGGCGGCCATGCCCGCCACTGCTCCCAAGGAGGAAGCCGCCTCTGAAACCCAGGCGTTGAGCAAAGTGGCGGAAGCAAGCGGTAAAAACCCCGGGAAGGCAGTGCTGTAGAAAGGGAGCCTGGGGGCCGGGTGGGGGCCAGCGCAGCGGGCCGGCGCGGCCGGGAGGGGGACAGATGCAGCAGGCG
>NW_004955482.1:5806074-5837220 GCF_000276665.1 Chinchilla lanigera | reverse complement strand
CGCCCCCTGCCCCGAAGCGGCTTAGACTGTTCTCGTCTGTGGGCACTAAACCCCTGTGCCCGCCCCACCGCCCCCTGCCCCGCGGCAGGTGAGCCCCAGGCTCCTAGGGGTCCTGGCTGTCACGCCCGACGCGCGACGCCGCCGTCACAGCTGCTGTCTGCGGCCAGGCGCCCTGAGTGTCCCGTCTCAGCCGGAGCTGCTGGGCGGGGCGGGGCTCTCGGGTCCTCTACGTCTTGTCTGCTCCATTTCTTATTTATTATTTTTTTTAAGAGCAGAGTGTGTTTATGGAGGGAAAGAAGCCCCTGTGCGGGAGGGGGACAGAAGGCCCCAGTGGGCTGCCCTGCCCCATTTCTTAAAACCTTAGAACTGCTCGAGGTAGAATCAAGTTGACTGATCCACGGACCTGAGAGCCGCTCGGCTGGGATGGCACCGAGGGTAAGGACGGGCCCGGCTCCCCTCCCTGTGGGGACGGCCCTAACTTCCGGGGTTGCCTGTAGACGTGGGCAGCGACAGCGCAGCCGCACCAAGCTCCTTTGTAGACTCACCGGGTCCTGCCCTCTCCCCTCCCCACCCCCTCACTCTTCCTCTCAGAAGCCTGCTGCACAGGCTGGGGATGCAGCTCAGCAGCACAGCGCCTACCTGGCAAGTGCAAGGTCCCGAGTTCGAGTCCAGGTACCAAAAAAAAAAAAAAAAATGCTGGGCGCTGTGGTGCACGCCTGTAATCCCAGCACTTGGGAGGCTGAGGCAGGAGGGTCATTGCAAGTTCGAGACCAGCCTGGGCAACTCAGTGACTCAGTCAGTTAATCTCAGAATAAAAAATATAAAGGCTGGGGATGTAGCTCAGTGCAAAGGCCCTGGGCTCAGTTCAGCCATCACTACGAAGAAGAGAATGACGCTCCCTAGGGACAGCCGGTCTCAGCACCGTCCCGGGTGTACTCATCACCTCTGACAGTGCGGCCCCGCCCATCCGCGGAATTTGGAACTGGAGCTGGTTTCCTTACTCGGGTCTTCCTCACACGGGCGGAGATGCCCCGGGATGGGGCGCCGGTCCCGTGTGTCTGGCAGCCGCCCAGTAACCCTGGGCCTAGCCCGGTGCAGAGCTTGGGACGGGCTCAGCCAGGAGCCTCTGCCCTGAGCTACATCCCCAGCTCTTCTGTGGTTTTCTGTTTTTG
Source organism: Chinchilla lanigera (assembly GCF_000276665.1). Classification (NCBI taxonomy): domain Eukaryota; kingdom Metazoa; phylum Chordata; class Mammalia; order Rodentia; family Chinchillidae; genus Chinchilla; species Chinchilla lanigera. The sequence continues at coordinate 5,836,048 of NW_004955482.1, read as the reverse complement.
GATTTTTGAGACAGGGTTCTGCTGGTTCAGGCTGGCCTCAAACTCACTGTGTAGCCCAGGCCGGCCTCAAATTTGCAGCGATCCTCCTGCCTCAGCCTCCCAAGTGCTGGAATTTCAGGTGTGCGCCACCACGCCTGACTCGCTTTTGTATTTTTAACAAGAAAAGTTGCTAAGTTGTCGGTGCCGGGTGGGTGTGCTGGAACTCACAATCCTCCTGCCTCAGCCTCAGAGTGGTGCTCACCGCCACGCCAGGCTTACCGGACCTCTCCACTGGTAAAAACGAGACTTGGGGAGGGGAAGCGACTGGCTCAAGGTCAAGGTCACAGTCTCAGCTGCAGGCACCAGGGGCGCAGCTCAGCGCAAAGCCCTTGCGAAGGCCTAAGGCACACCCTGAGCCCCAGTGCCTGCGGAGCCTCCCGCCCGGCTCTCTGGGTCCCGCGCCCGCTGTGTCACACGGCCTCCGCTCTGCCTAGAACCGGGAAGCTGGGGTGACCAGGCCCGGGGCTCCCCTTCCCGGCCCCCCAGCCAGCGTGCAGGGCCAGGGTCGGGGGCCACCGCCACTCACCAGGTGCTCGCTCTCTGCGTCCAGGGCGCTGGTGGCTTCGTCCAGGATGAGGACAGGCGGGTCCCGCACCAGCGCCCGGGCCATGGCCACCCGCTGCTTCTGGCCGCCCGACAGCTGGGCACCCTTCTCGCCCGTCTCTGGGGACCAGAGCGGAGGACAGGGTCAGGGGAGGGGAGGCGGGCAGCCGGGAAGACAGGCATGGCCCCCCTGCCCAGCCGGGCTTCCAGGAGAAGGTGCCCACAGCGGCCGTGGCAGCCAGTGTGCCTGAGACGGCGCCCCACGCTGTTTTGGAGGCCAGAGAGGGTGCCGGTCCCGCTCCGTGCAAGGGAACCCAGGTCACCAGTCCTCACCAGCACAGCCCTGCCTGTCCCCCAGGGCCAGCCTCTCCCCAGCACAGCCGAGGACGCTGCCCAGTGCTATTCTTGGAAAAAGCCCTAACAAGTAAATAAAAACCTATCAACTCTCCCAGGTGTGGTACCACACGGCTGGCATTCCAGCACTCGGGAGGCTGAGGCAGGAGGATCGTTGCAAGTTCGAGACCAGCCTGGGCTACACAGTAAGCAAGGCCAGCCTGAACTGCGTCGTGAGACCCTGGCTCAAAACAACAAAACCTATCAATTCAGAAGTTCATCAGTGAGAAGCTGAGTCATAAATTGTTATAAGAGCCGGCGCACTGCAGTACTAAGCAGGATAGCAAAGGAACCAATGGGGCGGAGCGTGAGGGGAGGGGAAGGAGGGGGAGCAGGCGCCCGCAGATAGCAACATGGAAAGGTGCTGGGAGCCGTGCTAAGTGAAACAACCCAGGTGAGGCTTCTTTCCTGTGAAAGGGCAGGGGATGAAAACAGACAGGTATATTTGCATTAGGAAACCCTGAAAGAGCTGGTCATGGTGGCACACACCTGTAATCCTAGCACTCGGGAGGCTGAGGCAGGAGGATTGCTGCAAATTTGAGGGCAGTCTGGGCTATGTAGTGAGTTCAAGGCCAGCCTGGACTGCATTGTGAGACCCTGTCTCAAAACAAAAGGGAGGAGGGGCTAGGGATGTACGCTTTGAGTGGGATCAAAGTTCTGACTGCTTTGCCTCGGCCTCCCAGAGTGCTGGGGTGACCAGCCAGCTATGCCCTGCTTCCTCCTTCTGAGACAGGGTCTCAATTGTAGTCCAGTTCAACCTTGAGCTCACTGTGGAGCCCAGGCTGGCCTCAAACTCCTGGCAATCCTCCTGCCTCAGCCTCCCCAGTGCTGGGATTACAGGCGTGCGCCACCACACCCGGCAAAACCAAGCGGTTCTAATAATTATTGTATAGATTAGTTTAAAAGAATGTTTTGGAATTAAATAGAGGTTGTGGTTCTACAGTACTGTGAATAAACTAAGTGTCACTGAAAATCCACTTTATTTACACTTGTTTTTGTGGTTTAGGGATTAAATCCAGGCTCTTTGTCCTGAGCTATATCCTCAGCCCCTTTAAATTTTTTCATTTTGAAATGGTCACTAAACTGCCCATTGGGCTTGAACTTGCGCTCTTCCTGCCTAAGCCTCCCAGGGTTCAGGGACTACAGCCGCGCCTCACCAGGTCTGGGCAAACCGCTCACTCTGATGGTTACCTTCCGGCTATGCGAATCTCGGCTCAAGGACAGCGAGCGCAAGGCTCAGGCGGCGCCAGCACCGCGGCCCCCGCCCGCCCGCGTACCGGTGCTGTAGCCGTCCTGCAGCTCCATGATGAAGCCGTGCGCGTTGGCCTTCTGCGCCGCCGCCACCACTGACTCAAAGGGCACGGAGGGCAGCCCGTAGGCGATGTTGTCGGAGATGGAGCGCGCGAAGAGCACGGGCTCCTGGCTCACCAGGGAGATCTGCGGGGCAGAGGCGCAGGCGGCGGTCAGCCGGGGCCTCGAGCCCGGCAGGCGCCGGCCGGGAAGGGAGCGAGTGCGCGTGCGTGGCGCAGGCGCGCTGCCTGAGAAGCCTCTAGGCCACCAGGGCCTCGCGGACAGTTGTCCCCCTTTCTACGGGAACAAGTCAAAGGTGCTCCTGCCCCATGATCCTGGTTAGGAATCTGGCCTACAGAAATAATCCTATGGAAGGCATCATCGTGCTGTAAAGAAAATGAATGAGCTGCTGGGCGTGCTGTGATCCCAGCGCGCCGGAGAGGCTGAGGCAGGAGGGTCGCAGGGAGTTTGAGGCCAGCCTGAGCTACACAGTGAGTTCAAGGCCAGCCTGAACTGCATGGGGAGCCCCTGTCTCAAGAAAGCAAAACAGGGGCTGGGGATTTAGCTTAGAAGCACAGCGCCCGCCCGGCAAGCGGAAGGTCATGAGTTCAATTCCCAGTACCAGAAAACAAAAACAAAAACAAAAACAAACAAAAGAAGCAAAACAACAACAACAAAAACCCAACAAGAAGAAAAAAAATCAAGCTTAAGGAGTATGTATTCACAAAAGAGGAAACCAAATAGTCAGTCAACAGTCATCAGTCAGACACAGACTAGGGGCTGGCCATGTTCAGTGGCCAAGAACCCGAGCGTCCCGGCACTTGCAGGCCAGCAGCCCAGGTCACGTATGCAGGAACCACTCCCCAGCCACCCTCCTCTGGTGCATAAGGGATGCAGGGGCAACTCACAGCCTGACTCCTGCCCCCAGCCACAGCTTGGCCGGGCGGTCAGATACCTCTGTGCCAGTCCTCAAGTTCTCATTGCTGAAGGTGTAAAGGGGAGCACCTCAGTCACTGGTGTTCCTTTTATAGTATACAACCTGAACACCCGTACAGGTCTCCTGCTGGCACGTGGGCAGTTAGGTGAGCAGCCTCACTTCCGAAAGCACTGCACTTGTGGTCACGAGGAGCCTCCTTTGAGTCCTAGACACGACCCAAGTGTGGAGCCTGGAGCCCTCGTCAACCGCTAGCAGAATGTAAACAGCATGGCTGGGACACACTTCTGGAAGAAACTACTAAAGTTGGGGATCGGAATCTACTGTTCCCACACCTTTCTATTCTAAGGATTATCCTCGAGGGGAACACACCCATGAACACAAGAGATGGGCCAACTGTCCGCCATCCTGATTGGGACTACTGCAGCACCCATCAGAGCAGGAAATATGGGGTGACTGTGGCATTTAACACGGTGGGTCATCATTTAGCCATAAGAATGGGAGAATAACTCCACAGCCCTGGCCTGAACGACTTGTGCCCGGCCCCTGGGAGGTGCGGCACCAGGGGAGCACAGCAAGGCCTCTGTGTCCTTGGGAGATGCCGGGGCTCCGCTGATCCCCAGCTGCACAGGTGCACAACCCCTCCCACAAAGTGGTGCAGTATGTATGCATAACCTGAGCTGCACACTCTCTCACATACATCTTGGCTTGGCTTTTTTTAAAAATTTTTTTATTTGAGATAAGGTTTCACTAAGTTGTCTAGGTTGGGCTTAAACTTGCAATTTTCCTGCCTCAGCCTCCTGAGTGCTGGGATTACAGGTGTGTGCCACCATGCCTGGCTACAACTTTTTGGTCCAGTACTGGGGACTGAATCCAGAGCCTTTGCACAGAACTGTATCCCCAGGTCTTTTAAAATTTTGAGACAGGGTCTCACTAAATTGCTAATTGTCTCACTAAGTTGCCCAGGCTGGGTTCAAACTTGTGATCCTTCTGCTTCAGCCTCCCAAGTGCTGGGATTACAGGCGTGCGCCACCACAGCCAGCTGCAGTTTTCCTTTAATACCTTGAATCCACAGCTAGTTAAATCTGTAGACCGAGGACACAGCTATCTCCACTGTAATCCTGTCTAGATCAAGTTCAAACCAGGGGAAATAGCTGTGGTGTTTGGGGAAGCTCAAAGAAATGGCAAAACCGATGAAAAGCAGGGAAACGGGGACGGCAGAGAGGGCAGAGGGTGCAGTGGGGCCTAACTGTAAGTCCCAGCTACTCGGGAGGCTGAGGCAGGAGGGTCAGAAGTTCAAGTCTGAGGGCAGGCCCTCTCAAAATTTAAAGTAGTAGGGGTAGGGGTGCAGCTCAGTGCTCCCCGGGCTCCATCCCAAGTAGAAAAGGGGGAAAACGGTGGTGGCCGCGCAGGCACAGGCTGCCGGGCAGGGCGCGGGCAGGGCCCGGCCGGGACTCACCACGCGGTGCAGGTACTTGTGGTCGTAGGCGCCGACGGGCTGGCCGTCCAGCAGCACGCGGCCGCCCTGCAGCGGGTAGAAGTTCTCCAGGATGTTCACGCACGAGCTCTTCCCACTGCCCGAGGGGCCCACGAGGGCCGTCACCTTGCCGGGGGACAGGCTGAAGGACACGTTCTGCAGGGCCCAGCGGCAGCGGGTTTGGCCGGGCCTCAGAGGCGGCCGGGCGCCCCCGCGCACCCCGCCTGCTCCCTCCCGGGATGCCAGGACTGGGTGGCCCCTCCGCGCTTGCGGTCCCCTCCGCAGCGCCGCCTGCCCGGCTGCCGAGCAGCGGCGTCACCTCCCCCGCCCTGTCGCGCACATGAGCCCTCACCTGCAGGACCTGGGTGTGCGGCCGCGTGCGGTAGGTGAAGGTCACGTTCTCAAAGTCCACGCGGCCCTCCAGGTGCTCGGGCGCCAGGCTGCCGTCGTGCGCCATGGTCGGCTGCCGGTCGATAAACTCGAACACTTTCTCGGCGGCGCCCACGCCCTGCATCAGGCCGCTGTACACGGAGCCCACGGACTGCGGGGACAGACGACGCACGTTGTGTGCACCCGTCGCTCCGGGACAGAGCAGCAGCTCCGGGGACACCGCGGGGGCTGGGGGCGGGCAACGGCATCACCGGGCACACGGGCGGCAGCGAAAGTCACGAGCCGTCTCTCAGCAGCAGCCGCCAGTGCCCTGGTGATTACCAGGGGCTCCCCCCAGCCGGCAGGGCGCGCGTCACCGCGCCTCCAGAGAGAAAACGCCGACAGCCTGGCAAGGTGGCGACCAAGGTGTCCCGAAATTGCCCAGGCCAGGCTCACACTTGTGATCTGCCTGCCTCAGCCTCCCAGAGTGCTGGGATTACAGGCCAGTGCTACCACACCCAGCTGGGATTTTTTGGAGACAGGATCTCACCAACTAGTTCAGGCTGGACTTGAACTCACTATATAGCCCAGGTAATCTTCCTGCCTCAGCCTCTTGAGTGGTGGCATTGATTATAGCCATGTGTCACCATGCTCGGCTAGCTGCCATATTTTTTAAGACAGGTATTAGCCAGGCATGGTGGCGCACACCTATAATCCCACCCTCGGGAGGCTGAGGCAGGAGGATTGTTGTGAATTCAAGACCAGCCTGGGCTACAAAAGTGAGTTCAAGGTCAGCCTGAACTGCATAGTGAAACCCTGTTTCAGACACACACACACACACACACACACACACACACACACACACAGGTCTTAATGTATACTCTACATACGTGTATTTTCCTTGGGCAAACATACACAATATGGGAGCCAGGTGTCACACATCTGTAATCCCAGTACTATGGGAGGCTGAGGCGGGAGGATTGGGAGTCTGAATTCCCAATGGGAGGCTGGGCAACACAGCAATTTAGCAAGACCCCCTGCCTCAAAATAAAAAAATAAAAAAGAGCTGGGGATGTGGTTCAGTAGGAAGGCTCTGGGTCCAGTCCCTGACACAGTAAAAGTAAACACATAAATACTAGTAAGGATGGCTGTTTCACTGAGCTCCCCCCACCCCCTGCCTTTGTGCTGCTGGATTTAAACCCTGTGGCCGGCAGGGACCACTGAGCTGCGTCCCCAGCCCTCTCCCTTTCACTGTTTAAATTTGGAGACAAAGGCTGGCTAAGTCACCCAGGCTGTCCTTGAGCTTGCGACCCTCTGTCCCGGGCAGCCCTGTCGCAGGGTCGCAGGCGCATGTCCAGTGACTCGAGATCACTTCTGGGCATGGCGCGGCAGGGCCCCTCACAGGGGCAGAGAACTCAGTCACCTGCCGGGGCCACAGCGCACGCGGCCAAGGCTGTGAACCCAGGCCTAGCTCTTGCCGGGCTTTGGGTCTCAGCCGCAGGGAGACGCGGACCCAGGCCGAGCTGCCGGGGGTGGCACTCGGCAGGCAAGAGGCACGCAGTCGGCCACAGCTCGGCCCGTCACTGTGGTCGGCGACCTGCGGGGCACCTCGTGCCGGGCGCTGCCCGGGCCTGGTGCCCAGAGTCCAGGTGTCTGTTTCCCAGTGCTGCCAACCGGTGGCCTTTTAAGGTTATTTTCTCATTTTTTAATTTTGCAAACAATGCCGTCTGTGGCGCCCAGGGACATGCGGCTTTGCCTACTGGCGGATTTCTGAAGCATGGGATTTTATTTTACTTTTGGGGAGCCCTGGTGATTGAAGCCAGGTCCTCAGCACTGGACTACGTCCTGAGTCCCCTTTTTTATTTTGACGCAGGGTCTGCCTAAGTGGCTACGGTGCCCAGGCTGGGTTTGAGCTTGCAATCCTCCTGCCTCAGCCTCCCAGAGTGCTGGGATGGATGACAGGTGTGCGCCACCCGCCTGGCTGCTTGGAGGCAGGGTCACTGCTGGGTCAGTAACAGCATAGATGCCACCCTAGCAGAGACACCAACTGCAGCCTGGACTGGGCCGGATGCCCCCGATGCCCCATGTCCTTGGGCCTCAGCCTGGAGGGCACACAGGCCGACCTCCCACCCCCTACACTCGCTCTGCACTCACGGGGGCAGCCTGGGCCCGAACACCCCGGGCTCCTGGTCCTCAGGGGCCACCTCCAAGGCCGCCGTGCTATCCCTGTATTTCCTGGAAGGATGGAGCCCCAGTAAATCGGTTGCACCCACAGTCCTGTCTTGGGGCCCACATTCTGACCCAAGCACAAAGGCCTTTGCTCTTTGCGTGGCGCTGCCCTGACAGGGGCTGGACAAGGGTCCACCACTGGCTGAGCCGGGCTTGCGGCGGGTCCCTTAGCCTCCGAGCCTGCTCCCTTCCCTGTGAAAGGGGGGGCTCAGCGTGCTTGCACCTCTCTCTGGGCCTCTTGGTTGGGCTCTCCCTCTGCGTGCCTCAGGCGGGCGGGCCTCCTGCCACGCGAGTGCAGGGCTCCCCCGCCCGCCCCGTCGCCGCCCTCACCTCCATGCAGTCCCCCAGCACGAACTCGTAGATGATGAAGGCGATGAGGTTGCCGCTGGTCATCTGGCCCGAGATGACGAGGTGGCCGCCGTAGTAGAGGATGCTCACCTGGACCAGCAGCAGCGTGAGCTGGGGGAGACGGGGTCTGGGTCCCGGGAGGCCGCTGGCAAGGGTGTCCCCCCACCCCCCAGGCCTGCGGGAGCTACTGGACTCAAAGTGGGGCAGAGGCCCTGGGCAGTGGGGCTCTCCTGAGGAGGGACCGGCCTGCGGGGTGGCTGGGCAGCTGGGTCCCCACGACAACCTGCCCGGGGTCCCGACGGTCCCCGCCCCAGGCCCAGAGCTAGGGCAACAGCTGAATGCTGAACAGGAGCCCCCCCCACCCCCGTGGGAACCCTTCCCTCCCTCCTTGGCTGGCACTTTTAGGACTGTCCTGTGTGGGAGGGGACCCCAATAGTCCCTGCCTTCCGGCCCCCCTTATAGGCCTCTAGTTCTTTCCTCCTCTCAAGCTCCAGTGTGGCCCAGGCTGGCCTCAAACTCCCAGCCATCCTCCTGCCTCAGCCTCACTCCTACCCCAGTGACTTCCTGATCAGCCCCTTCCCGGGGGCCAGGGGCAGCCGTGGGGCCTCGCTCTGTCTGCAGACTGCACTTTGCCACTGTCCTGATGAAGGGTCCCGGCTCTGCACCCCACACGAACCCCGCTGCCCCAGACGTAGGACGTGTAGGCCGCCGCCTCCTTGCGGTTGAGCCGGTACACCTGCTGCAGCTTGTGCCCGTACACCTCGGCCTCCTCCTCCTCGTTGGCGAAGCTGCGCACCGTCTTCATGGCGCTGATGGTCTCCTCGGCCGTGCTGCTGGCCCGAGCCAGGGCGCTCTGCACCTCTTTGGAGAGCCGCTGTGGGTGGGCAGGAGGGACACAGGGACTCCAGACAGACAGCCACACTCTGTCCAAGCCCAGCTCTGTACCTTCCCCCAGGAAGTTCTGCCCCACCCTCCAAGCCCCGGTTCCTCTGGCTTGAGTAGAGACTGAGGGACAGATGGATGGGGAGAGGGCTTTAAACCAACTTTAGTACTCAGAGGAGGCTATTCAAGCTGAGTGTGGTGGCACATTCCTGTAATACTGCGCTTGGGAAGCTGAGGCAGGAGGATCACTACAAGTTCAAGGCCAGCCTAAGCTACATAGTGAGTTGAAGACCAGCCTCAACGACATAGTGAGACCTTGTCTCAAAACAAAACCTGAAAAACCAGATCAAACCAAAATACAAAGGAGGCTATTCATGATGAGGGTTTTTGGTCATTATTTCAGAAAAGGAACCTATGTCTGATCCTGCGCTGACATACAGCAGGGGGGACCTAGGTGGTTGCTGAGGTTGTGCACAATACAAGAACCGCCAACTGCTAAGGGGGTGCCCTTCCTCTCAGCACAAGTTCCAGGTGGTGGCAGGTCCGGGCTGTGAGAAATCCACGCACATAACAAGAGGCAGCTGGCTGAGATGGGGCTCCAGGTGTGGGTGTCTTAGCTGTCAGTGGCCAGGCCACAGGAGGCCGCAGGGTGCTCGGCCCGGCTGCCTAGCACTGGGTCACAGCTGGTGGTGGGTGGCACGCATGGTCTCAGGGATGACACACGGGTGACACACCTGGTTCAGCCTTCCCAAGCTCCGCCCCTAGCATGGCGTGGGCAGGACCCGCAGGGGCCCACAGTGGCCGGGTCACGGGACACCCTGCCCCTGCCTAGCAGCACCTCCCCAGATAGCACGCCCGGGGCCCCGAGCCCACAGCATCCCAGCAGCCCCGGCCCAGCGCGCCCGCCCCCTCTGCGCTGGCCCCCAGCTCTCAGCAGCTTCCAGGCAGCTGCGTTTCGCTGTGACTGCTGCAGCTGGTGTCCCGTTTTCCATGAGGCCGGGAGCCCCTGAGGCTCAGGAAGTAGCAGGCGCCCAGGAGGCAGGGGTCGAGAGCAAGTGCAAACGCAGCCTCCCCTTCCCGGGCCCAGGCGGGGCCTACCTTGTAGTACTTGCCGTAGATGTTGGACACTACCATGATGATGGGGAAGCCCATGAAGGTGACCAAGGACAGCTGCCACGAGAGGCTGAACATGAAGACCACCACGCCCGTGACCTTCACCGTGTTCCGCAGGAAGATGTTGATGTTCTGGGAGACCAGGTCGCTGACCATGGTGGTGTCCGAGGTGAGGCGGGAGATGAGGTCGCCTGCAACACAGGCCGTCAGCTCCTGCTACTGCAGTGGGCGCACCGTGGGGCCGCGGGGGACACGCAGGGGCTCCCAGGGTTGGCGCTGGGAGCTGGGTGGGGCCTCCAGACAGCTCAGTGCCCTGGGGCCCCGCCAGGCTGGGGAGTCGCCAGGGCCAGGCCACCAGGCGCCCCCAGGGCCCGAGCCCGCCCACGCCCGGTCACCGGGCACCCACCTGTGCGGTTCTCATCGAAGAAGCTTGTCTCCTGCGACACCAGCGAGCGGAAGAGACAGTTTCGCAGGCGGATGTTCAGTCTGGCAAATATGAGGGTAAAAATGCCGCCCCGAATACCTGCGGCAAATGAGCTAATTGCAGATGAGAGACGTTATAGCACGACGTCCTTCCGACAAGCGGCAGCCACCCCGGCCACCCCACCCCCCCGCTGCCAGCAGGCGAGGGCCCCTTGGGGTGGGCGCTGCCCAAGCGCAGGCCACTCTCCAGGCCGGGCCCACTGCGGGTGCCCCTCACTCTGCAGCCAGAGGCACCACTGGAGGGCAGGGGATGGGGGACAGGGGACCAGCCAGGGAGGGCGACAGGGGAGCCTCAAGGGCGGAAGCCGCTTACGAGGCAGCGGGTGTGGCTCTAGGACAGGGGTCGACACTGGTCACCGTGGTGACGGGCTGAGGGACAGGGCCCAGGCGGCCGGCTGCTACCTGCCAATGGCCAGCAGGCACACGACGACCACGGCAGTGCTGAACTGCTCCATGCTCTTCTGGATGACGATGCTGTCGATGGCCCGGCCCGTGTAGTAGGGCAGGAAGGTCTCGCCTGCGGAGGCAGGGCGGGCTCAGGGGGCTGGGCCAGGGTCCCCGCTCGGCTCCCGCTGCCCCCGCCCCCTGTGCCAAGCAGCGACACGGGACATCCAGGGATGTCACGCTGCCAGCCGGACACGGGTCAAAAACAGCGGCCACCCGGCACCTGGCACACGCAGCCGCGGCTCCAGAGTGGCCCCCGTCGGCTGCCACGGTTCGGGGGCCAGTGACGCTGAGGGGCCCATCCGCGGCCCACGTCCCTGGCTGAGGGGGCGGGGCCACGTTCTGCACAGCACAAGTGGCGGCTCTCGCAGGCCGCACATGCTGGCAACTGCCACCCCAGCCTCTCCATGGGCGCCACCGTTGGCCAAGCAACTTGTCCTTCAGCGTCCTGCGTCTCCACAGCCTGACACTCATCGAGGCCGAGCCGCTTGCTTAAGGGGAGGACTGGGCCCGAGAGCCTCCGAGAGGCTCTGACTGTGGGCTCCTGGGAAGCTGCCGCTCTGGGCGGGGTGCCCCTCGCCCCCGGCCCTGGCAGCTGGCTTGGGCTGGGCCTGCAGGAGGAGCTCAGCGGCGGCAGCCAGCCCTTCCATGCGGCCTTGGCGCCCTCTGCTGGCCGTGGCGTGGGAACAGCAGGGAGCCGCCCAAGGGCCTCCCAGCCTCTGGGCTCCGGCCACGTCCCTGAGCCACCTGAGCTGCACTCCTGCCTCAGTTTACCCTGTGCCACTCAACGGCCCCATAGCTTTGGGATTCGTCTCCTGTCCGGCGCAATTTATTCCCCACAGAAGAGGATGTCAGCTCAGAGCCATCAATCGCTTGCCTACATTCGTGCCGTTGGGGGGCCAAGAAATCCACATTGAAGAATTCACCTTTTATTTTCTTCCTGTCCGTACAGCGCTGGGGACTGAATGCAGGGCCTCAGCATGCCAGGCAAACGCCACAGCTGAGCAGTGCCCCAGCACTTTTTACTTTAAGACAAGGGTTTTTTGTTTTGTTTTGTTTGTACCCGGAATCAAACTCAGGACCTTGTGCTTGCCAGGCTGGCGCTTGTGCCACTGAGCTACCTCCCCGGCCCCTAAGACAAGGTTTTGCTAAATTGCCCAGCCTGGCCTCAAATTTGTGATTCTCCTGCCTCAGCTTACTGAGTAGCTCGGGTTACAGATATGCACCACCATGCCCAGCCTAAGAAGCTGTTTTTCTCAGGAGACACTCAACACTGAAATCACCCTTTCTTCCCGGTGCATGTCCCCTCCCGTCCCCTTTTTTAGAAAGCAAAGCTGGGCATGGATGGGTGCCTGCGGGCTGCAGTGATGCACAGGGTGTGTAACGTGACTGTGCTCTTCTGCTACGCCGTGTGCTTCATCTCATTTAATTCTCACAATAAACTAACAAAGCCTCCATGCCAGGGGGCAACTGAGGTCTGGACAGGTTAGATAACTTGCCTAAAGCTCTCAGGAAAGCTGGGGGCCTGCGCCTCACGTCTGAGGGACCCCGACGCGGTCCTGCAAGCGGCAGGCGGAGGCACCGGGTCACCTGTGTGTCCTGAGTGCGTGCCAGCCGACTCGGCCCAGTGGTGGGGACACAGGCTGGGGGTCACACGGGCGCACGCGGGCAGTGTCATCGTTCCTTCACTGGGCCTGTTTCTGCGCTGGGCCTGAGGCCCAGGCTGGGTGCCCTGGGGTGGGGAGGCAACACAGCTAAAGGGTTCTGCAGTTGTTTGTCTTGAGACGGGGTCTCCCTGTATAGTGAGGCCGGCCTTGAACTCGCCATGACCCTCCTGCTTCAGCCTCCCAAGTGCTGGGATCACAGGCGTGCACCACCACATCTAGCTCATCCTGTTTTCAGTTTTGGGTACCAGGAATGGAACTCAGGAACCCATGCTTGCCAGGCAGGTGCTGTGCCACTGAGCTAAATCCCCGGCCATTTTCACTGTTTTGCAAGGCTATGAAATGAGGACTCTACTACCTGCATCGCACCACTGGCTGAGGCGCAGGACTGCGGTCCGGACCAGGCTGTGCTGTCCCCAGAAAGCATGTGGTGTGGACGCTGCAGTGCCCCCCATCTCTGGGGAGGAGCAGGCCCCAGGGGGAGACCCATTTGCCTTCCCAACCCAGCCACACCCACACACCAGCGTAAAGTTCCACACACGGCGCCCTCTGTTACCCCAGGGATGGACTCTGGTGTTCTATCCTGCTCTATTTCATTATGAGGAAATTCTTCTGACCTAGAGATCCCACTTTCAGGAATTTATGCTTCAGATCCATCCACGTTGATGTGAAGTGTGTGAACACAGGCATTCATTGTAAGAGGAAAAAGACTCCAAACCCCAAGAGTCTGACAACAGGAGACCAACTAAAAAAATTATGCTATCGTTCCATCATGGAATACTATGCAGCCAGAAAAGGGAATAAGGTCTCAATGGGGAAAATTCCAGAATATACAAAGGGAAAAGAACAAGTCACCAAGACAGCATATAAGAGGCAGGTAATAGTGTGTTCCTGTGTGCTTGTGGCTGACACAAAAGAAAGGAAGACACGGGTCTCCTGCCTACCTGGAAGTTTCTAGAACCTTTTCCTATAGTTAGTCCTGAGCAGGAGGGTCAGGGGAGTGTGGCCATCCCGCCGTCTCACTTACCCAAAGCCGCCACGATGAGGAAGAAGGCCGCAGCCACGAGGAAGGCCGCGTCGGGCCTGGTGTAGGACAGCAGCTTGTGCAGCGTGGCCCCCGACGCCTGCTCGGCTGGGGCCTGGCTGTCCCCGCGGAAGCCCTCGGCCTCGGCCCCCGTGCCGGGCTCCAGCGCCTCAGTGTCGGGCCGCACGGTGGACAGCAGCCACCAGAGCAGGGAGGAGGCGGCCAGCGACGCGTACGTCCACACGAACAGGGCCCAGAACCACGGGTCCCGGATGGGCCTGCGCACCTCTGAGAAGAGCAGCAGCTTGGCCATGGTGTAGATGCCCACGAAGAGGCACACGAAGGTGATGACCAGCCAGGAGGCCCGCAGCCGCCGCGGCCCCAGGGCGCTGTTCTTGGCCACACCGATGGTGGCCCCGAGCAGCAGGCAGCTGCGGTACAGGCAGGCGGCCCAGAGGTCCAGCACCGAGTCGAAGATGTTGAAGTGGCGGATGTCGTCCAGCAGGCTGCGGTCCAGGTGGCTGAAGGTGTAGATGGCCGTGGTCATGCTCACGTCCATGCTCATGAAACCCAGCGTCACCACCACGGCCTTCCACAGCCGCATCCTGCCGGCCGGCAGCGGGCGGGGGCTGAGGGACAGCTGTCGTTCACGGGGGCGAGTCCATGGTCCTCTGAGGCCAGTCCTAGCGTCAGGTTTGCCCTGGAGCTGTGTGACCTTGCGTAACGCAAGTGGCCTCTCTGCGTGGCAATTTTCTTATCTGTAAAATGACAACGAGAGTGCTGACTTCCTGGGGTGTTGGGAGGTTTTCTTCCAGAATGTTAGGCTAGCCTCGGACTTACGACTCCTTGGACTGGAAGTGATCCTCCTGCCTCAGCCTCCCCAGTGCTGAGATCATAGGCATGGCTACCGTGCCCCGTTCGCAGGGGGCCTTTATAAAGCATCCTCTGCTGCGGGCCAGGCTCTGTTCTCTGCACCGGGGATTTAACAGTGAGCAAAAATGACTTAGATCCCTGGTCTTGTGGAGATGACAGTTCACACGGGAGATGAATAAACAAGTAAAGGACAGCGAGTGCTGAGATACGGGTTACCGGGAAAAAAGAGGACGATGAGGGGTGAGTGAGGACACTGCAGACGGGAGGCGGGGAAGCCCTCACAGGTGTCACTGGACTGAGACTGGAAAGAGGTGAGGGACGTGCCATGTGGGTGCAGGGAACAGCATTTCAGGCAGGTGGAACAGACCCTGTGGGAGCCTACGGCAGGTGTATGCCTTGGGCACTGAGGAAGGCCAGGAGGCCCCATGAGGCCACAGCAGGGCGAGGAGGACTGGGACTTTGGCATCAGCGTAAGGGTGAGGATGAGATCAGCAGGGCTCTCTTTTAATGACTCCTGATTTCTCTGACCCATTTCTGCATTTGTGCGGCATTAGCGTGAAGTTCGGTGTGCGTCCGTCCGGCCTGGGCACGGTGCCTGGCACCCCCTCACTGCCGCTGATCGTTATCAGCCACGAGCAGTGGGCACTGGACCCATGTGTCACTCTCCTCCCCAGACTTGACTGGATCAGGAGAGAGTGGGAAGGGGGTCGGTGGCCTGTGGGGATCTGTGCATCGCCTGGAAACTTCCAGAACCTTCTTGTACAGCAGGCTGGTCCTCACCCTCCGCCCCAGCACCCTTTAGCGTCCCGGCTTCATCGCAGCAGGGGCCCTGCAAGCTCACCCAGGGCCTGAGAGACTGGCAGTGGGGCTGGTGACCTGGGTCTGGGAGAGGCGCTTGTCCAGGGTAGGGTTGGGACGGGGCTGGGCAAGTCCCTGAGTGCCGCCTCCCAGCCAGTCCTTCTGGGGAGGGGGCTTTGCTCTCTGATCTGCAAAACGGGCAAAGCTTGGGAGCCCCCGTGTGGAAGGGAGAGGAAACCAAGTCACGGCGGCGAAGGGGACCGGCCTGAGCGAGCGAACCTCCCCGAAGCTCTGGTGCCCACACGGAGGGGACGGACCTCAGGCTGTGGAGTGAGCCAACCTCACAAATCTCATTTACAACTGGGGAAACTGAGGCACAGAGCAAGAAAGTCAACTCAGTCTCAGTCGTGAAGATGCTCAGGTGACAAGGACACACACCAGGACACATGCCTGGTACACAAGAGACCCTGGTACCCAGCTCTACTTGTGAACCATGTGGCGGCACACAGCAGGCATCCAAGAACTACAGCGCCGTCCTGTAACGTGAGTGACCTGCCCTCACCACTGTCACCACCCTCACGTGGCAGGTGGACAAGCTGAGGCCCAGAGAAGCTCATCACCTGGCCGAGGTCACACAGCTGGAGGAGAGCACTGCAGGGCTGTGGACTTAGAGCCCCTGGGCCCCACGCCCCGGCTCCTGACGGTGAAGCTAAGACGCATCTCATGCTAAGGGATGCCACCTGAGTTTCATATAAGGGAAACTGAGTCTGAATAAGAGGGATCAGCCGGGGGCAGCTGTGATAATGATAATGAGGTGACAAGAGCTGGCTGATGTGTTAAGTCATTTATGTACACAAATGCTCACAAGGGTCCCATCCGGTAGATTCTGTTGTTATCCCCATTTTACAGCTGAGAAAATGGAGGCCACACAGCTGGGTGGAGCTGGGTGTGAAATTCCAGAACCTATGCTCCCAACTCCAAAGCCCTGTTCCTTCCAAACAGCCACTTTCTGGGGGAGTCAAGACCCCAATGGTGCTCAGGAGGGGTCTGTGTCCAGAGAGAGAACAGGGTGTGAGGCCCCAAGCCTGTGCCCTGATGTCACCCCAGCACCTCCAGCAGATCCCAGTCTGTCTCGGCAGGACAGCTGCCGAGTCAGCAGCCGCTGCTCCGGAGGGAGGTGGGGTCAGGGCGTGGGAGCAGCGGCCCCGCACCCCGACCTGGGCCTTGCCTGTCCTCAGCCAGGCTGGGCCGCCGGCACGGCTTCCTGCTGCAATGCAGAGGCCTTGGCGCGCGAGTGAGTGGGCGAGCTCCTGGAGGTGCCCAGGAAGGGAGCGCCTGGCCCAGGGCCACCCCAGGCCTCCCGCCTACGCCACCACAGGCTTCCAGCTCTTCCCTGTGGGCAGAGGGGGACCACAGCCCCCTGCAAGTAGCTAGAGTTTGGAAGCAGGTGGTGACAGAGCTGCAGGCTGGACAGCAGCGCAGGGGTCTGAGCAGCTCTCCCCGCCTGAGTGCAGCCCGACAGCCCAGGCGGCCGCCACCCACTGGGAGCTGCAGCCACTCATCCCACATGTTCTGAGCCCCAAGCCCAGCGGGGCAGGAAGCGGGGTTTAATGAGGGCCACCCCGCAAACAGGTAGAGCAGGATGGCACAGTGGTCCCCGGGTGCTGGGTCCTTTTACTACAGCCTCCCCTCTAGCAGGATCCAACTCGGTCAGGTCGGATTACAGTCCTGGCTGGGGACAGGTTTCCCGTTATTTTTAAAGTTACTGAGCAGGAGGGTGAAGGGGACAGAACACAGGCCGGGAGGCACCGGGCCTCAAGGCTGCGGGGACGTTCAAGTCTGCCCTGCAGCTCACGACTCGATCAGAGGACACAGCTGGGCTCCACCAGGTGCAGCTGGAGGGCAAACTGTGGGCATCTGGGTGACATGTGTGGCCCAACAGACAACGACAAGGTGGTGGCCAGATGCCAGAGCAGGCCCTGCCCAGGGCCCAACATGACCCTGGAAGACAGGGGCCACTTGCCTGGACCCCTCCCACTAGGGGGAGCACAGGCTACTCGGTGACCCCTGGGGGGCTTGTCAAAGGCTTTTCTGTCCAGTGGAGGAGACACTGGTGGGGACAAGCCCGGCTGTCAGCTACAGGAAAGCAAAGTCTGCAGCAGCCAGGAGGTGAACACCCACCACTACAACCCCAGCGCTCACCGTGTCTGGAGCGGCACCAGGTGCCTGTGCCACCCAGCTCCGGGTCCCCACCCTCCCCCTGGCAGCCTGGTGGACACAACGGAGGCAGGGCTGTGAGCTCAGGGCCACAGCAGAGGTCCTGCCTTGGGTGGGGGCTCCATTTGCCCCTCCCTCGGAGCTTTTCACCCCCAGGTTCCCCCGCGCCCGGAAAGGCTGGGCTGGTGCTCATCCCATCGTGTGTCTGGGGCACAGAGGGTCTTGGAGGCTTGGATGGTTTGGGGCTGGGCTGGTGCTCAGCTCATCGTGTGTCTGGGGCACAGAGGGTCTTGGAGGCTTGGATGGTTTGGGGCTGGGCCCCTGTAGTTCTGTCCTGCCTCTCGCTGGGCTGCGCCCACATATCTCGACCTGGGATGGGGACCTGGTGGAGCTGCTCAAGTAACCGGTGCCTGGCGCCCAGGCCAACTGGGGAGCCCTTCCCACCACCCTCCTCCCGTCACCTGGCCCTGTGCCATCTGGAGCAGTAGGGAGGCTCCCCATCTCCAGGGGGTGGGGCAGAGGCCGAGGAATCCCTGCATCGCAGTTTGAAGCTATCTCAGGTGCACGCGGGCCTAGAGTGGGGGAGCAACCAGCGAGGGGCCCAGAAAACCCAAGCCTCGAAGCCGGCGGTGCGAGCTTAAAGACCGAGCTGAAAGACCGGGCGGGAGGGAGCTCGGACACCCGGCTCCGCCACAGCCAGGGCGCGGGGGTGCGGAGCTGCGGAAGGCCGATCCTGGGATCGACAGCCCTCCAGGGATCCCCCAAAACGCTCCCCGCCCACTGTTTCCCAGAAGACGACGTCGCCTGAGGGGTTAAAAAAATGGCACCTTCGCGCGCCGGGCACGGAAGGATGCTGCGGGGTGGGGGCTGGGACCTGGGCCGCGGGCGCGGGTACCGCAGGCCCGAGCCCGGGAGATGTCCACGGCGCGGGGTCAGGGGCCCGGGCGGCGCGCTCTTACCTGGCACCTGCCAGCAGGTGAGCCGCGGGAGCGGGCGTGCAGCGGGCCTGGGGCGTCGGTCAGGGCGCAGTCTCCGCGCCGCTCGCGGGAGACCGCTCCGGGAGTCGCTCCCGCCGCTAGGCTCCGCTCCGCTCCTCCCGGCTCCCGCTTGCGCCGCGCCGCTGCAAGGTCCCCGCGAGCGCCTGGGCCGGCGAGGGGGCGGGGCCTAGGATGGGCGGGGCTCTCGGGACAGGGGCCGGCCTATCCTCCCCGACGGGTGTGGCCTCGGGAGTGGGCGGGGCTCATGCCGGCGAATCCTCCCCCGCAGGGCGGGGCCTGAGTAGCCTCCCAGGGGCGGGGCCAGAGCTGGTTGCCCGCTCACCTAAGGTGAACCCTGAAGCCCTCTGGGCCGCAGTCCCTGCACGCTCCGTGCTCTTCATCCGGGGGCCGCCGCTCATCCGCTCAAGCTCTCATCCTCAAGGGAGGGAAATGGCCCCACCTACTGGAGCTTTTTCCTTAGAGCAGCAGCCCGACAGTGCGGAGTGGGGGTAGGGAGTTATGATCCTCATTCACCCGCAACCTATTCAGCAAGCATTTATCGAGCACCTATATGCCACACACCATTCTAGCATCTGAGAAGCCGGGCCTGCGGCGCGCCTGCAGTCCCAACTGTGTTGGGAGGCTGAGGCAGGAGGATCACTTGAACCCAAGAACCTGGCAACATAGTGAAACCCCCATCTCTTAAAAAAAAAAAAAAAAAAAAAAGCACCGACACCCAACAATAAGCCAAATAAGATCCCTGCCCTCCTGGAGCTGACATTCTAGTGAGGGAGGCAGATACCACACACGATAAGTAAACCATACATTTCATGGAGAGAAATAGAGCATGCCCGGCTTGGGAGGGGTAGGAGCGATCGGCACTGACTGCTGGGTGCTGGGCGCCTCGTGCAGCGGAGACAGGGCAGCACGGGTGCACACGCAAGGTGCTTTCGGGGAGCGCCCAGCGCTGTAGCGAAAGCTGGAGAGGTGACAGAAGCCGCCGGGGCAGCTGAGCCGGGAGGTGAGCGGAGCGAGCCCGGGGGAGCTGGGGCGGAGCACCCAGGCCGAGGAACCTGCGGGGCCGTCCGGGACCCACCGGCGGGGTGGGGACTGGGCTGGGGGTGGGGATCGGGGCCCGCCCACCCTCAGGCGGAGGCTCGCTGCGCTCTCTGAATTTAGAACAGCTTCCGATTTAAAAAAGAGTTTTTGGGGGAGCCGGGTAGGAATTTCTTGTATAGACAGTACAAAAGGCAGCTAAGATACGAGCTCAAAGGCGGTTGCTATAGTGGAACAAGTCTGGAATTAACCTAGATCTCCTTCCACAGGGAGCTGGCCAGATAATTAGAGAGCAATCCTTCGGCAGAATCCTCAGCCCCCCGAGAAAATGCACACAGGACAGAAACTCACGGGAAGCGCGGCCTCAGAAATCTACTGAGTAAAGTGGAACCGTGTTATCGCTTGTGTAAAAACAAAGGCAAACAGAGAACTGTAGAAGGTGGGATTGAAACGGTGAATATTTAAATTTTTAAAAAGTAGTACAGGAAAAGACATTGTCCTTAATTTCTTCCAACTCCTCCCACCTCCTGCAAACACACTTAGCTTGTTCTTCTTGACACTTGATGAAGCAGGTCAGAGTCCTCTTATGTGGGGGTCGTTATTTTATTTTATTGTCTTTTTGAAACAGGGTTTCACAGTGCAGTTCAGGCTGGCTTTGAACTCACTTTGTAGTCCAGGCTGACCTCAAACTCTCAGGGATCCTCCTGCCTCAGCCTCCTGAGTTGCTGGGATGACAGGCGTGTGCCACCACCCCGGGCAGGTGAAGGTCTTTAGAGATCACTATTATGGCTGCTGATGTCCTGAGGCGATTGAAATGTTGACCTTTCACGGTCATTTCAACGTTGAAGAGCTATAAGTCGCATGGTGCCAGATCTGGTGAATAAAGTGGGTGAGGACACACAGACGTTTTTTATGAGCCTGCCTTTTCATCAGATCAACTTCAACTATTTTTTATCACACCTCCCTCGTAAAGTCTTCTATGAAATAAGACTTCCAGAACTGTTTCTGGAAGTCGCAAGAATGGTGGGATGAATTCAAATTGAGGGGGAGCATTTTGAGGGAGGGTTAATGACAATGTGCCTTCTACTGTAATAAGATTTTTAAAAATTTAAACATTCACTGTGTTTTTTATCGCACCTGACACCTGAATCTTGTGTCTTGGATGGTTATTTAAAAAGCTTGACTATCTGAGACCTAGGACTACATCCAGGCTCTGTCCTCTTTGCTGTGTGACCCTGGCCAGGTGACTTTGCCTCTCTGGAGCACTGTAAGCCTCTTTTCTGATGCTTTGGGGATGGAGGGTGATTTTAATGCGTCACCTGGTTGGCAAACTCGATTCAGACAGAGCCATGGTATTCCAATGGCTGCTCATAAAGGAACAAAATTACAAGATGATGAAACTGTTCCCAGTGAATTGTGTGCTAACTTTCAGGAATTTGTGGTGGGGCTGGGGATTTAGCTCAGCAGCAAAGTGCCTGCCTGGCAAGCGCAAGGTTGTGAGTTCGGTTCCCGGTACCGGAAAAAACAAACAAACAAACAAAAAAAATCAGGAATTTGTGGAGAGAGAGAATCCACAGCCAGACCAAATTTATGCTGATCAACCTGGGTTGTTCTGGAAATGTCTACCATCAAGGACACTGGTTCTTGACACTGAGCGGAAAAACTTCCGGTATAGGTCAAGCAGAGAGAACAGTATGATGTGCTGCGGAAGCCACAGGTTTACTCTGTGTTGTGGGGAAAGCAAAAAACAAGAACAGAAAACAAAGCCTGTGCACTCAAAGGAACCGACCTTTCAAACCTTCCTGTCAGAGAGCGATCCGCTTTCCGACAGTGGTTTGACAGCTGTTTTACGCCACAGGTACAGAAGCATTTGAGATCCGAGGGTCTTCTAGAAAAAACAGCACTTCTTTTAGACACCCCCCCACCCGATATCCAAGTGAAGAGCAGCTGTGTTCAGATGGTGGCAGAATAATTGTGCAGTATCTCCCAGCAAAGGTCACACATCTGATTCAACCAATGAGCCAGGGAGTTTGAGCCACAGTATAAAGATACCACCGAGCAGGGCTTCTCCAGAAGTATACGGATGAAGGAACTGACCCAAAAATGTTCTGGAAGAGCTTCATGGTGTTGGACGCAATTTATGAGGCGTCCAGGGCCTGGAACACGACAAAAGCAAGTGCCATCGCCACAGCGCGGAGAAAACTGTTCCCCGGCGATGAAGAACCTTCAGTCACGAACACTGACGGAAGAGGCACTTCGTAGCTAACTCAGTGACAGTCTTACAGAATGCAGAAGCCTGTGAACACGCTGGAGTTGAGAATACAGAGCAGCGGTCTAACCCTCGCTGCATTGAATCCGGAGAAGCACGTGAGCCACAAAGGTGCGCTTGAAGGGGCTGCAAGTGTGCTGTTATCTAGGACAGCAGGACGGCAGCTTCTGTCTGATAAACTGCTGTTACGGAGGCTTCAGGCCGTAAGAAGAAAACAAAAGATCCACAGTAACAAAAATCGTTCATGGTGCTCTTAAGTGTTTCCGTTTTCATCTTTGTGGGGTTTCTTTTGACTTTTTGAGACAGGGTCTTAGTATGCAGTTCAGGCTGGCCTTGAGCGCACTTTGTGGCCCAGGCTGGTCTCGAACTCTCAATGATCCTCCTGCCTCGGCCTCCCCAGTGCTGGGACTACAGGCGTGCGCCACGCCAGCTTTTGTGACGGTTTATCTGCAGTGGAACTTACCTTGTCTGAAGTGCTCCAGGCCAAACAGATTTCATAAATGATTTTAGGGTCAGATGGCTTTTGGATTTTACCCAAATCACAGCTCTCTAATGTTGACTCCGGTAACAGCATTATCGTGGAACTTGTCTGCCTGCTGTTTTTAATCTGTATAAATACGAAGTAGATCATAAGGGACGTAAGGCCAGGGATCTCTGTTTGTGCCTGGATTTCAGTGTGTCTAATAAAAGTCCCTGCACATTACAGGCATTCAATAAATTTTACTTAAATTGAAAAAGAAATATCCATGGCAACTTCATTCATAACATCTCCAAACTGGTGGCACAGCAGATGCCTGGCAAGTATAGAAAGGGTCGGTGAAGATGGGCAGGTTTAGCTGAGAGAAGAAATACAAAGCAGCCTGGAAAATGTCCACCGGCTCCGCAAGAGGGTGGAGGTTCTCAGGAGCACAGTGCAGAGGGAGAGGTGGCTTACAGCAGCTCACGTGGTGTGATTTTATCTGTAGCAGGTACAAGAGCAGACCAGGCTAACCTTCGCTACCAGGAGTCAGGGTAGTGATGAGCCTTGGGAGGTGGGTAGTGGCCAGCAGGGAACTTGGGCTGGGTGCTGGAATGTCCTGTGTTGGGACTCTTGGGTGTGTCTAATTTGAAAATGTCTCAGCCTCCTGAGCGCTGGGATTACTGAGGTGTGCCACCACACCAAACTCCTAGTTACACTCTTAGATCTCACTGAGCCTCAGTTTCCTCATCTGTACAATGGGGTTAGCAGTACCTCAGGCAGTCAGCATGGAAATACGTCAGTACTACTGGAAGCACATGGCAAATCGATGCTTCCTATGAACTAGGCTTTTTTGTTTTTGAGACAGGGTCTCCATATATAGTGCAGGGTGGCTTGAGCTATGTACCCCAGGTTGGCCTCAAACTCACAGAGATCCTCTTGCCTCAGCCTCCCAAGGGCTGGGATTGTAGGTGTGCCAGCTCTGTTAACTAGTTTTGCTGCTGTTCCTTGGAGACTGAGCCAGGCTGGGGTACAGTGGGGACACTGTCTGCTCCCGAGGGTGGCATGACCACACTGATGACCACATTACTGCTCACCAGGAAAGAGAGAAATCCAACTGGGTCAGCAGCAGGTGATGGGGCCGCAGGTTCAGCCTGCTCAGGCCCTGGCTAGTGTGCTGGCAGTGTAAAGCTGGGCCTTGGGTGAGACAGCTGATGAGGGGGCGAAGAGTGAGCTGGGGAAGCGAAGCCCTTCCTGGAGAGCAGGTCCTTCGCTATCTCAGGGCAATCGAGACAACTGTGAAACTTTATGTATTTATTTGTTTATTTTCTGTAAAACTTTAAACAGTGTCTCAGGTGAGTAGCTTCTGGAAGGAAGCGAGCTCTCACAGTCAGGAGGCCCAGGTTGGGCTCCTGGACCCCCCGTCCTGTGACCTCACATCTGAGGACAGGGGACACTGTCGTAGACCTGCTTGCTCCATTAGGGACAACCCAGTCATCAGTCTTGGTTTAATTCCAGACTGTCCCACTTATGAGCTGTGTGACCTGGCGGGGGCAGTCAACCTCTCTGGTCCTCATTCTCTTCACAGAGTTTGCTGTGAAGTTTAAACAGATTTCCTCTGCAGGGTAAAATTCAAAACGTTAGCCAAGGCCTCCTTTGCACAAGGATTCAGTGCCAACCCCACTGGGGGGCTCATTCCCTGGATTGCGGCTCCCTGAACACTTCTCTGTTCTTTTAACCCAGGGATAACCACTAAGCAATCTTCTCATATCGTGAATCACTTTGGCCCATTACACATAGATAAATGGAATTATTATATACAGAATATGCTCTTTTCTGTGTGGCTACCGTTGTTATGACACCATCTTGTCGATGTTCCTCCATATTGTTGGATGTTCTGGGGAGTATTCTCATTGCTTTACTTGTCTGTTCTTCTTTTTTGTTTGTTTGTTTGTTTTTTTGTCTTTTTGAGACAGGGTCTCTCTATGCAATTCAGGCTGGCCTTGAGCTCACTTTGTAGCCCAGGCTGGTCTCAAACTCACAACCATCCTCCGGTCTCAGCCTCCAGAGTGCTGGGATTACAGGAGTGCGCCACCACGCCTGGCTTTCTCTGTTCTTTAAGCAAGCCCAGCCTATGGTCACCCCAGAGCCTTTGCACTGGCTTCCCGCCTAGAACCCTCTCCTGGCAGAGCTGCTGGAGCAGCAAGAGCTCCGCTGAATGTCTCAGCTAGCCTGGCCTCGCCCCATATTCCGGCACTTGTTCCCTTCCTTACTCTGTCTTCCACACTTCCTAAGGGCCGCAGAGAACTGAAGGATGCCCCCAGAGGTAGGAAGCTGTGAATGGGACCTTAGTTGGAAAAGAGTCTCTGCAGAGGGAATCAAGGTAACGACCCTGAAATGGGGCTGCCTTTGGTTATCCGGGCAGGCCGGACCTAAGTTTGCGGCAGGGTCCTTCTAAGCGCCACAAAGGCAGGGGCGGAGGCTGGCCGGAATTTCTGGCCACCCAGTGTGCGGTAATTCCAGGCTGTAAGCTAACATAGGCACAGAGCTTGTCGGCAACTCCAGACACACCTCCCACACTCAGGTGCACGCCCTGCACACTCAGGAGCTCTCCCTGCTCCTGCGAATCCAGTGTGACAGACAGCCGCGCTGCGGTGGGCCCTTGGCAGAGAGGCGCCCCCTGGACCCCTGCGGTGCCCCCTGGATCCCTGGGGCGGGCGCTCTGCTAGCTGACGCACACAGTGGAGAGGACGGTCAGGCCGCGTCACAGGGCGCCAGGGTGCTCCCCGCGCCTCTGAGGGTCTGGGGCTTCTGTGGCCCGCGGTGGCTGGCAGCCGGGCTTGCTCCAGAGCCGCGAGCCAGGGCCAGGCTTTCCGTGTGTGTGTGCCGTGTGCGGCGTGTGCGGGGAGAGCAGGTGTGCGTGCGCGTGCTTCCGCGTGTGGGGTGTGAGTGCGAGGGCGGCGACGAGAGCGCGGGGCTGTCCGCGTGTGCGGATGCCCCGGAGCACGCGTGCGCAGGGCGCGTTGGCGCGGGACTCGGCAGGAAGGAGAGCGTCCTCGGTGAGACGGCAGCAAACGCCAAGCCCCGCAGAATCCCACCCCTCAGGCTCCCGGGTGGGAAGCGGATCGGCTGCGGGAGGCGATTCCGAGCGCAGACTCTAGGGGCGTGGCCGCTCCGAGCCTCAGTTTCCCCTCGGGTGGGTGGCAGGCTGACAGGGGAGTGTCTAGCTCGGGGGTTTGCTGTCCGAAGGAAAGGGGCTGCGGTGGTAGCAGAAGGCTCAGGTCGACAGAGAAGGAGCTGTCCCTTGCAGTCGCCCACCTGGGGCAAAGGCTTCGCCGCGCCCTCCCGCCCCGCTGAGCCCCGGCTGGGCCTCCGGGGACCCGGGACGCCAATTCCCCAAGTGACGGGGCTTTGCAGACCTGGGCTTGGGGTGCGCGGGGAGAAATGACGGGGACCCACGGAACGGTCACGCCGGAAGACACCAGCGCGGTACTTATCTCACACTGCGGCTGTGCTGAACTCGCACCCGGTCCGGACGCGAGGAGTGACCACCGGCAGACCCCGCCCAGGGTCCCGCCCACACCGGGTCCTTCCGGGTCGCCGCCGGAAGTCGCGCAGGCCGGAGCGTTTTCGCGGAGGCGCTGCGCTGGCCGGGAATTGTGTTTGCGAGCGACGGGCGGGGACCTGGGGTAAGCGCTGCACTGGAGCTCAGCGGGAACAAGGGCGTATTTCACAACTCCTAACTGTCCTGGCGTCCACGTGAGGTCAGGTGGCTCTCCGAAAGTCCCTAGCTGAGGAGGGGGCAACATTTAAAAGAAAAGGCTTTGTGGATCTGTCCACGTCCCATGATGGTGTGACCTAGCTCACCTACCCACGAAGTGTCCCATGGTGGGGAAATCAGGCAGAACGTGGGGGGCCGCCCGCCCTCTACGTACTTTTCTGCTCTTGCGAATTTAGGACGGTCCCTGGGGCGCTGGCTCCACCCCGCTACCGGCGGGGGGCGTACCCGAAGTGCCCCACGGAATCCGAGAGGGCCGCGCGGCGCTTCACCATGGCGACGGCGGCGGCCCCGCGCCGCTTCTGCCGCTGCGCCTGCTTCTGCTCCGAGAACCTGTACGTGGCGCGCTATGGGCTGCACCTCCGCTTCCGAGACGAGCAGCAGCTGCGCCAGGACTACGGCCCCGTGAGTGACCCCTGCTGGCTCTCGGGAGAAGTGGACAGAGGGGGACGCGGAGTGCTGTCCCCGAGACTGCGTGCTCAGATCCGAGGACCCCCCGCCCCGTGCCTGTGCTTCCCCATCCTAAAGGGGTGGATAGCCTGTCGGCAGTGAGTTGTCGCGAGGAAGGAGTGGGTGAGCCCATGCGTAGGGTGCTCTGCTGGCGTTGGTAGGAGCAACGGGGAACCCTGCTCGGTGCTTAAGTCACCTCGCTGATCCTGGACGCCCTGGCGCACATCTGCATTTTAAGGAGGGGACACGGAGCCGCACAGTCACACTCACTGGTCTGTCTTCTCTCAGATCCTGCGCAGCCGCGGCTGTGTCCGCACCGAGGACTTCCAGCAGCTCCTAGCGGAGGTAACGCTCCGTCCTCGGCCCGCCCCGCGCTCCCTCGCTGTGTAGCGGACTGCGGGGTCTCCCAGCCTCAGTCCCTAAGGGCTCCTTGGCCCACTTCCTGCCCCCACTCACCCCTACTCCTGGGTCCTGGTAAAATGAGAAATGGAGAAGGGCCAAGTTGTCTGCGTCGGGCGCCTCTTGACCGAGGTGTGAGGCACCGCCACACCCACATTCTGGGAGAAGCAGGTCCGAGAGGAGGGCGCCTGCCTAAGGCCCCAGTGGGTAGGGCTGAGATCCAGACTCTGGGCCCCGCGACCTCTGTGGCCTCTGAGGCTGGTGCCAAGGCTGCTGCTCCGCACCTCCCGCTGCCTCCCTGACGTGGTCATGGCTAGACCACAACTGCTTCCTTCTCTCATCTCACCCAGCCTAGGCTGGAGCAGTGAGATGGGCCCCCTTTCAGAAGCCCGTTGCTGGAACTACAATCCCAGCACTCTGGGAGGCTGAGGCAGGAGGATGGTAAATGTGAGTCCCTCCTGGGGAACTTAAGGAGACCCTATCTCAAAATAAAAAAAAAAAAAAGGAGCAAGTACTGTAGCTCAGTTTTTAAAAAGTCAGCTAAAAGTTTGCTACCTGCATTCGGCTCTGATAGATTCAGGAACATAGGGGGACATGACTCCCGGCCTGTGTGCCACTCTGGCCTTCCTGGGTCTCAGTTTCTTCATCTGCACAATGGGCTTCAGGGGAATTGGAGGTCCTGCACGTAACTGAGCTCTGTGCCACCTCAGCTTGAGCAGGAGGTAGAGCGGAGGCGGCGGCTGGGGCAGGAGTCAGCTGCCAGGAAAGCCTTCATCGCGAGCTCCTACCGCCCAGCACGGCCCGACATCTACACCACACTGCAGGTACCAGGCAGGGGGCCTGGGGCTGGTCCCTGGATGCAGATGGGGTATTCTGGCCCCTACAGCTGGCGTGTTCTCCCCAGGGTGCAGCTTTGGCCCCTGAGTTTCTGGCTGCAGTTAAGTACAGTGCATCCCCGGGTGCAGACCTTGCGGGTCTCCTCCAGTGGCTGGAGACAGTGTCAGGTGAGGTCATAGCGCGGCACCACAGCAGGATTTGGGAGCAGCAGTGGGAGATGCCTGGGCATGGGAGACTCATTGTGTCTGCCCTCAAAAACCAAACCAGAGGCCAGGCGTGGTGGCACACGCCTGTGATCCCAGCACTGGGGAGGCTGAGGCAGGAGGATCCCTGAGTTCGAGGCCAGCCAGGGCTACAAGTGAGTTTAAGGCCAGCCTGAACTGGAAACCCTGTCTCAAAAAGACCAAAAAAAAAAAAAAAAAAAATCAAACCAGCAGCAGCTGGAAGGGCCAGTGGGACCAACCTGACAGGAAAGGGGGAGCCCTGCCGTGAGAGGTGAAGGCCCGCTCCTTGTCCACTGCATTGATGAGCGACAGGCTGGGCACAGAGAGCGAGAAGCAGAGCCCGAGGCCCAGGCCTGCGTGGCCCTGCCTGAGCTCCCAGCCACTGCCCGTCCCGCCCACCCCATCTCAGAGGAGAAGCGCATCTACCGTGTGCCCGTGTTCACCGCGGCCTTCTGCCAGGCCCTGCTGGAGGAGCTGGAGCACTTCGAGCAGTCGGACATGCCCAAGGGCAGGCCCAACACCATGAACAACTACGGGGTGGGTGCAGCCTGTGCCGTGTGCTGGAGGGATGGGGGGAGAAGGGGGTGCTGCCAGGGCGAGCCTAAGCAGAGTCCTTGGGAAGAACCGTCCCCAGGGGCGCAGGGTGAGGCCCCAGAGGCCTCTGCTGATCCCAAGGGCCCGCCCCCAGGTGCTGCTGCACGAGCTGGGCCTGGATGAGCCGCTGGTGACCCCACTGCGGGAGCGCTTCCTGCAGCCCCTGATGGGCCTGCTGTACCCGGACTGTGGTGGGGCGTGGCTGGACAGCCATCGCGCCTTCGTGGTCAAATATGCACCGGGTCAGGACCGGGAGCTGGGCTGCCACTACGATAACGCGGAGCTCACGCTCAACGTGGCCCTGGGCAAAGCCTTCACAGGGGGCGCCTTATACTTCGGGGGCCTCTTCCAGGTAAGTGTGAGCTCCGCGGGCAGGGCCGGGAGCAGCGTACCCGTGGGCGCCAGGCCTGAGCACTGCCGCTTGCAGGCGCCTGGGGCCCTGATGCAGCCCCTGGAGGTGGAGCACGTGGTGGGCCAGGGCGTCCTGCACCGGGGCGGCCAGCTGCATGGGGCCCGGGCCCTGGGCACCGGTGAGCGCTGGAACCTTGTCGTCTGGCTCCGGGCCTCTGCTGTGCGCAACCGCCTCTGCCCCATGTGCTGCCGTAAGCCGGACCTGGTGGACGAGGCTGAGGGCTTCGGCGACGGCTTCACCCGGGAGGAGCCCCCCACGGTGGACGTGTGCACGTTGACCTGAGCCTGGTGTGGCCCCGCAGTGCGCGGGCGAGGCATCTGTCACCTGGGGTCTGGAGGGGCAGAATAAATTCCCTGTTCCCTGCAGCCACGGTGCTTGTTGGGTCAGCAAGGCACACCGGCGTCTGGGTCATTCTTAGGCAGATAGACGGGCTCCGCTCAGAGCCGATGTGGGCTTCCTGGAGCGGGAACCCTGAGGGGTGGAGGGCAGGGACTAGAGCCACTGCCCTGGTTGTCACTCCAGCTGTGGGTGAGGCTGGGCCTGTGTGCACCTTGGGCGCTGTCGTGAGGGTCCGGTTCGTGCTTATATAGCCCTTTGTAAGAGCCTCCTGTTTGCTGCCCTAATTAAAGCGTTTACAGCGGGTGTGGGGGCAGCAAAATGGGGCAGCCTTCTTTGGGGTTACACGTTTGAAGGCTCAGGCACTTCTGCTTTGACATCTCCAGTCTGGGCTACTGTAAGAGGAGAACCACACCAGGCTCAATTCCCACGCTGCGGAAATGCGCGGGGGCAGTTTCCGAGGGGGCTTGCGTCCATGCAGTCGCAGTCACTGCCTCTGTGGCCCCTCAGCGACACCGGGGGGTGCGACCTCGGTGTTAGAATGACCTGGTCGTCTCGGCCCGGAGCTCCCAAGTGCGGAAGCAGAGCGGCGCACGGGCGGCTCGGCCCGGGCGTCAGGGAGGCGGGGGCGGGGCAACCCGGAGGAGGGGCCCGCGAGCGGGAGCGTGGGCTCCGGCTGACAGCGCGGTCCCGTCCGGGCCGGGAGCTGCGGGCGCCAGCCACCGCACCTGCGGCGGAACCGAAGGCAGCAGCTCCTGCGCGCCATCCGGACGGCCTCCCGGTGCACTGCCCGGGCCGGAAGCGGTCTGTCGGCCACCTCGCGTGAAGGCGTGCTGTGGGGCTGGAGGTCTGGCCCGATGGGCGGTTGAGGGGAGTGCACTGCAGTCTTGGGACCCTCCTTGGGGACGCAGAGGGCGCAAGAGTCAGGGCCGCTCGCACGCCGGAGGGAAACGGTAGGCGTCCGCGCCGAGCGGGTGCGCAGGCGCGGAGCGTCCGGCCGGGGGCGGGCCCTTTAAAGGAGCCGCGCGCGCTGGGAGCCGGCTGAGGGTGGGAGCCCCGAGGGCC
>NW_004955482.1:5765799-5805609 GCF_000276665.1 Chinchilla lanigera | reverse complement strand
GCGGAGGGCGCGGCCCGGCGGGACGGGGCCGGAGGGGCGGACGTCCACCTGCTGCCCTCGGCCTTCCAGCCTCGCCTTCCCGCTGCGCCGAGAGGAGCAAGCGCAAGGCCCGGAGGAGACCGCGGTCCAGCTCCCGCTCCTCTTCTTCCAGCTCCTCCAGCTCCTCCTCGTCCTCGTCCTCGCCCTCGCCCTCCTCCGGAGATGGCCGCAAGAAGCGGGGGAAGCACAAGGACAGGAGGAGGAGGAGGAAGAAGAGGAGGAAGAAGAAGGTGAAGAAGAAGGGCGGGGAGGAGGCGGAGGCGCCGCCCGGGCCCTCGCTGGAGCAGTGGCGCAGGGCGGCGGAGCAGGCCGCGGGCGCAGGTACCGGCCGGCCGGGGTGTGCGGGAGGAGCGCCTCGGCCCGGCCGCCGCACCGCCTGCACCTTCCCTTGCAGCGCTGACGGACGAGCAGAAGTCCCGCGTCCAGGCCATGAAGCCCATGACCAAGGAGGAGTGGGACGCCCGGCAGAGCGTCATCCGCAGGGTGGTGGACCCCGAGACTGGGCGCACCAGGTGGGGCGCGCTCGGCACGCCCGGCCCACCCAGTGCCTCTGCTGCTCCCGGACCAGCACCGGGGGGAGTGGAGGGCGCAGCTGCTCCAAAGAGGCCAAGCATGGGGCAGCGGTTGTGACCGCGCGCTGCTCACCCCCTGTGCCTGGCGTGTGCAGCCGTCGGGGCTGCAAAGGCCTCGTGGGGGCTCGCGTGCTGCCGTTCGCCTGGCCGAGTCCCTGTCCCGAGGCTGGGGTGTGCAGAGAGCGCCCAGGCTCCCTCCTCTCCGAGGGCCTGTGTGGGGGCCCTGGCATGGGCGGCTCCCCGCTGAAGGGACCCTCTGTCCACAGGCTCATTAAGGGAGACGGAGAGGTCCTGGAGGAAATCGTAACGAAAGAACGCCACAGAGAGATCAATAAGGTTCGTGTTGCCCCTTTGCCCGCGGACGCCCTTGGCTCTGTTCTTGATCCCTGGCCTCCGTGTTTCTTTTGTCAGCAAGCCACCCGCGGAGACGGCCTGGCCTTCCAGGTGCGAGCCGGGCTGCTTCCCTGAGGCCCCCGGCTGCGGTCTGCAGATGGCCTTGGGCAGACGCCGTGAGCCGATGGCCGCAGCCGGGTCCCTGGCCTCCTCGGTGCCCACATCTGGAAGAGTGCCCAGCCCGGTATTAAACACTGTTTGGCTACAGACCGACTCCCTCCGCTTTGTTGCTGTGTTTGTGCCAAGGGTCGAGGGGCGCCCTCACCTTTGGGGAGAGGCAGGCTCGAGGCTCAGGGGGAAGCCAGTGTCTGCTGGGACAGTGAGCAAGGCCAACCCTACCCCTGCCACCTGCCACCTGCCAGCCCAGACCCAGCCTCAGCCCTGAAGGTGGCACAGGTCATGCAGACAGGAACCTGGGCCAGGCACTGGGGCTTCTGCTTACTGGCTGTGTCCCCTGTAAAGTGGAGAGGCCGGCAGAGCCACCTCCGTCCCAGCCTCATGGCGCAGCGCCTCGGTGACTGGGAGCGACGCCCCGCCCATAGGTGCCCCGCAATAAAGAGACCAGAAGGAAGCCTTCCTGCTTCTTTAATCGGTGTAACAGACAGCGACGCTGAATACAGAGCACACTCAGGCCGATGACGCAGGGACAGCATGTGGGGAGGGACAGTCAGGACACTGCTCACATGTGGCCCAGAGACAGACAGCACGAGGACAGATGGGAGAGGCCGAGATGTGAAGATTGCGATGGGGCAGCTCGGACAGAGCCGGTGGGGCGGGGTCTCTGTTGAATCCCACTTTAGAAATCAGAGAAGGCAGGTGCTCAGGGCCGGGCAGGCTGAGACTCAGTCGGGGGCAGGGGTGCGGGCGGGAGGGACTAAGGCTTCTATCCTAACAGGCCCGGGTGGGGGTGGCAGTCGGCAAGGCCTGCCTCACCCTTTGGTTACGACTGGTCAGGCCTGAGCCCTGCAGCTCAGCACCCAACGCTGTAAACATTTTTGGTATTTTTAAAGGACTTCACCCTCCTTCTTAGTTTCTGGAAACTCGCGCTTCCTCAGGAGGAGAATGTGCCAAAAAGAATCTTACGGGAGGCAGAAAGCAGACCCGGACAGAGAAGAGACTTGGAGGGGAGGCTGCCGTCTCACCATCTATGGCTGAGGGCCCTGGGAGAGGCCCAGGGGACTATTGCTGTTGTCCTTGGCATGGCTGGCAGCTGGGCAGGTGGGGGAGGAGGAGCCACGGGGGCTGCCCCCAGGGAGAGGCTGGCCCGCCGCCCACTGGCCTCCCAAGGCCAGGCCTCCAGCCTTTATTGCGGGCCTGCCGAGGTTTCCAGATGCTTCTCCAGATGGCTGGTCACCAAGGTGGAGGCAAGACGGGGCAAAGTGGGGCCAGTAGAGGAGGTGGCACTGGCTACAGGGGCCCCTGGCCAGGGCTGTGATTGTCGGACCAGCCACTTCCTGCTGGGGGGCAGGGGGGCAGATATTGCACTTTCACTGCAACAGTTACCAGGGAACTTGGTCCATAAAATAATCATTGCTTTATACATAATGCCTGAAACAACAACAAAAAGCTACATCTTAAATATGAATAAACCCTGAAGGTTCCGCCCTCCAGACATTTTTCTGTGCACAAAATAAATAGCTTTCCCTCTGTATAGGCCCACTTCTGCAGAACGTTTACATGAGCCTTTCACTGTACACATCTACACATGGGAAGAGTTAACATCGGCCTGTGCGTTGCCCTGCCAGCCCACGCAGCCCCTCGGCCACATCCCGATTGGCAGCTTCTCAGGGACGGAGCCCAGTCGCCAGACAGCTGGCCAGGGCCAGGCCAGCGCTCAGACCTGGCGTGCGGGACAGTACGTCCTTGTCCAGGTGAGGACGGGAGTCGAGGCCGCCTGCCCTTAAGCTAATGAAGCGAGCTGTGGCTTCTTAGATTCGCATTGAACGGAATTGGCATTAAAAAAATGTAAGTGCACCCCATCCCGCAGTAGAAATTCAGTGGAACTGGCAGGGGTCAGGTGAGGCAGGGAGACCACACCCCGCCAAGTGGGCTGGGGCAGGGCCCATGGGACCCAGAACCAGGCTGGACTCCGTCACAGTGCTGGGTGTTTAAAATGTGGAGGGGCTGCGCTTGGTACTGAAAGAGTTACGAAAAGGAAGCAGCCGAGGATTGCTCTGTTAAAAAAACCTTGTAGAAATCAGATTGAGAAGTAGAAAGGCGTAGAAACGCGGGCAGGCGGGCAGGTGGCCATGGCACGGGCCTTGGCCGATGGCAGGTGAGGAGCAGAAGAGGCGTCCAGGCCTGTCCGGGCCCCAAGCCCCAGGGTGCTTGGGAGCGGGTGCTCCTCACGCCTGGGCTGTGCTCCCCCGGGGCCAAAGATGACACCAGGCCTGCGGCTGGATTGGGCTCCAGGTGGGGCAGATGGATGGGTGGGCAGGGGCCTGGGCCTGCCGTGTGCTGGCAGGCCAGGCGGGGCAGCAGAAATTAAAATATGGCCTTTCTCTCCTGCTTGGATGAGGGTTTGCCACACTGGAACCTTCTGTGTGGTAAGAGGTCCTGGGTCAGCAATATTGAATTTCATGCATGTCACTGAGTCCGTAGCCACAGGAGATGGAAATGGGTCTCCACTCTCAAAAATCAGTGCAAAACCAGTGAGGTTGAACAGTTGAGAAACTTGAGTCAACAAGAAGCAGGCCGGACCCCTGTTGGAGCTGCTACCAGATGAGGGGGTGTGGGCTGGGGCGGGAGGGGCAGGCCGGGCCGAGGCCCACACCTGGCACCAGGCGGCTGGGGAGCAATGCAGGGCGCACTGTCCAGGGCCTCCCAGCCGGGCCAGGTGGGGCGCCCTGGTCTCTGCCACTCCACGCTGCTGTCCTGCCAGGTTCCACGTCAAGCCGGAGCCCTCAGGCCCTAGGGGTGGGGCAGGGCTAGAAGCAGTGGCTGGCATGCCCGTGTCTTCGGAGGGGCCCTGGGACAGTTTCCCAGGCTATCAAAGCTCACCCCCAGCCGCCTACGTGTGCTCAGGCCGGGCCTTCTGATGGGGTGGTGCCCTGGCCTAGCACCATGGAGACCACAGCGCCCACTCATAGGCCCTACTTGGGGCCCGCGGCTGCTCCCGGCTCAAGCCGGCCGCTTATGGCACGGCCCCAGCAGCTGGCTGCCACGCTCATGCTGCGCTGACCCCGCTGCTCACCCTCCACCTGGCTCTGTGTCCGCTCGTGCCGGTGGCCGGGCCCGCTGGGCTGGGCTGAGATGGTGCGGAGCAGGTGGTTCCGTGAGCGCAGGAAGTCACCCTGGCTGGGGAGGCCGAAGCTGCCCTTGCGCAGTGCCATGCGGGTGGCTGTGTTGCGGGCTGGCCGCGCCCGGTGGTTGTACTTGAGCTGGGCTAGGTGGGCCGCGTAGCCGTCTGTGATGAACTGCAGAGGCAGCGAGGGACTGGAGGTCAGGGGCCGGGAGCGCCCAGAGCGGCCTGCTGCTGCCCCGGGCTGCGCCCTCTCACCTGGCACTGCTGCTGCAGCTTCTTGGTAGGCCGGCCCACTATGTAGATCTGCATGGGGGACAGGCTGATGGCGCTGTACACTGCCACATCCTTCGTGGAGCCGTAGGCTGCGTGAACGCGCAGGTGCAGCTGGGGGTGAGATGGGCGAGGTTGGCCTCTTCCCCGCCCCGCCCCTCCCCTCCCGCTCGGCCCAGGCCACGCAACTCCGCCCCACCTCGGAGATGAGCAGCTTCAGGAAGTTGGCCTTGTGCCGCAGCGGGTCGTGCACCAGACCATCGCAGAAAGACACCACTCCATGAGGGAAGTTGTGCTGGGCCAGCCACGCCACCACCCGCTGCTTCTGCATGTCAGGCCGGCCCGTCACGTAGATGATGAGGTAGCCCAGGTCCTGCCAGTGCCTGAGGGCGAGGGAGGTGTCGCACAGCTGCCCCTCCCTAACCCCCTTCTCCCGCCCAGCCTCAGAAAAGCCCACCTTTAATCAGGCTCAAATGACAAGGGGGACAAGGATGACAGCGATGGCAGATGCTCACAGGGCACTTGCCCGCCTGCATCTGCAGGGTCATCCTCCCAGGTGCCCCTGCAGAGGGCTGCCGTTAGCAGCTCCTGGAGCTGGGAGACTGCCAGCGTCATGTGGTGACCAGTGGTGGTGCCAGGCTCAGACCTATGTCCTTCAGGCGCAGGGGCCCAGTGTCCCCCTCCTGGCAGTGCTAGGTCCCCCCAGCCAGCCTGCCGGTGCCTCCTGCCATGCAGCCCGCCCATCTTGCGGCGATTGGTTGCACTGTGCCCCGCAGTCACTCACCGCACCACGTCCACTGCCCCGGCCCGCACCTTGGGGTCGCTGCCCATGATGGACACGCTGGCGGCAAAAGAGCCGTCAATGCTGAAGACCACGAACTCCGTGCCCTTGGGCAGCACAGTGATGTAGCTGTCGGCAAACGTGTGGTCTCCCCTGGCCGGCAGGGACAGCTCGTCAGTGCCAACCAGAGCCCCTCCTCCTGCCCCTGGGGACTGGCCTCGCCCACCCCGAGGAGGTGCGTACCTGACCACCATCTTGATGGGGTAGACGCCCACCCCCAGGCGGTGTGACTCAGGGATGGTGTAGGAGACGCGCCCACTGCTGTTGGTCACCAGTGTGTCCAGGTAGAGCCACTCTCCTGAGGGCGGCTGCACCATGATGTGCACGTCCACCTGGGGCCCGGGCGAGCTGGTCACACACTGGCTACGCCCGGGGCCCTCGCTCCTTGTGCCTGATGCCCTGAGTCCTCACCTTCTCTCCAGTCAGGGTGACCATGTCTAAGGGTCCGTACATGAACCGGCCGGTCACAACCTGCGGGCCGTCCTCGTTGGCAACTGCGTCATTGATCCGGTGGTTGGCCGTCACGTTCTGGGGACAGGGAGAGGGGTCCGGTCAGAGCGGGCTGGGGTGCGCATGGACTCAGAACTGGGCAGCCGTGTTCCTGCCCAGCCCGGCCACCGGCTGCCTGGCCTTGGGGAAGGACATCTCACAGGGCTCTGAGTCAAATCATAGCTTCTCCAGACTCTGTTTCCTCCTCTGCAATGCGGGACTTTCTGCGGGGACTAAGGAGGACGCCCGGCACCAGCCTACAGGACCCCTCACCCGCAGCTTCACGTGCGTCCTCTTGCGCTGCCACTTTTCCCTGGGCTGCGAGGGGGTGAACACCGACACCTCCTTGCCGTCCAGGTCCAGGATGCTGGCGCTGTCATGCCTCATGACCTGGGGACAGAGGCGGGCCATGGGGCAGCTGCCAGCCCGCTGCCTGCTCTCTGCCTGCTCTGGGCAAGCCCACTGGCCTGAGGGGCCAGCAGTGGGCACCTGTGAGGCCTGGGGACACCATTTAACCCACTGCGGTCCAGGTTCCCATCTGTCCAGTGACTGCCAGTGCATCCGTCCTGTCCCCATGGCCTTCAGCATCCCACATGTTCCCCCTCAAGGTGCCTGTGCCCTGCTTGCCCCTTGGTCCCATTGCCCCAGTGTCCCTCAGGGCCCTCTGGAGGGCAGGTACCTGTCTCAGAAGGAAGGAGACCACGTCCGTTGACTCCCAGTAGCTGGCGTGGAAGAGGTGGGGCAGCGCCACGGTGGGAAAGGCCGTGAGGGCGTCGGGGCAGTACAGCGCATAGTCCATCCGCTTCTGGCCCCACCACTTGGCGGCGACTGCAGGGAGCAGGCTGTAACCGTGCTGGGCTGGGCAGGGACCCCCGAGGGCCACCCGGGCCCTCAGGCCTGACCAGCCACATTAGCTGTTTTCCTCCTGGGGCACTGACCGCCAGCAGCTGCCAGGACTGTACTCGGGGAGCACACGGGCCTGTCTTACGGGCCCTGGCTCCCACGTTCTGCCTATGGCCTGCGTGAGGAGGGCCCCAGTCTGCCTGCGCAGGCTGCACCCTCCCTGCCCCGCCTCTAGCTCCCTTAGGCCTTAGCGTTGTGTGCAGGGCCGTGACAGTGAGACATGCTTGGCAATGCAAGTGACCCCGAGTTAGAGAGGGCATGCGCCACGGCAGGTACCTTCTCTGATGTCCAGGCCAGGGAGGCAGGGCACCCTTTCCAAGCTGGGGCTCGCCTGCCTGGCCCGGGGGCGGGGGCCAGGGCTGCTGGGGGCTGGGGGGGGCAGGGCAAGCAGGGACAGGCGCCTGACACTGGGGGTGTGGCTGAGCATCGAGGGGGCCTCTGAGGAGCGATAACAGGGGTGTGGCTCAGCTCCGCCCAGGCAGGCACACTGCCCTGCCTCCCTCAGGCCAGGGAGGGCTGCGCACCCATGAGGCCCAGCCTGCAGGCTCTGCTTCTGGCTGCCAGGGGACCCGCGAGGGTGACCGGGCCTCTCTGACACTGCTTCTTTCCAGAGGCTCCGGCAAGACAGTGACCCTGAGCCATATACAGCCCCTGGTGCCCTCTGAGGCTGTCCTGGTGCTGCAGGGCGCTCAGCAGCACCTACTTTTACCAGATGGTGCCACCAGCACAGCCACCCCCGTGGTGGCCACTCAGGAAGCCTCTGGACAAGGCCGCCTGTCCCCTGGGGCAGACCACGGTGACAGTGCGGGAGGAGCGCGGAGGCTGCACTCACTCTGGGCAATGCTGGACGCGGTGTAGTTCTCGGCCATGCCTGACACTTGGCTGGCGATGCTGATCTCGCTGGCTCTGCGGAAGCCTCGGCTGGCAGGGGCCGTGCCGGGTGAGGAGGGGGCCGTGTGCTCTTGGAAGACCGAACCGTGGGTCTGGAGCGCGTCCGCTGCAGGTGCACAGGGACACGGGCTGGTTAAGGGAGGCCCGGCCTGTCCCCTCTCCCTCAGTAGGGGGGCAGGCCAGCATGCCAGATCCAGCATGTGCCAAGGCTGGGGTGGGCAGGGGCTTGACTGTGCCAAGGCCTGTGGCTCAGGGCCGAGAGACTGAAGGGCCTGGAGCTGCGGCAGGAGAGGACAGACAGACAGACACAGTGGGAGGCGAGGCACCTTCCTGCCCCATGCAGGGCTCCTAGCCATTCTCTGGAAGCCCCAGCAGCATGGGGGCCTGTGGGCTTCCCCAGCCACCTGACCCCCACGGGGTATGAGGGCAACGAGAGTGGGGCCTCAGGTGGCTCCCAGGACGCCCTCCACATGCTGAGGACTGAGGAGCTCCCGGCGTCGGTCACCCGTGGCTATGATAAGCCACACAGTGAGTCTGGGGACAAAGATGTGCTGAGGGTAGGACGGGAAGGGAGGACAGCCCAGGCGGAAGGGCAAGCAGCGTGGGGCTGGGGTGTAAGGGGGCCTGGGCATCCTCAGGGAGGGAAGGAGTGGGACCCGAGACCCCCAAGTCCTGGTCCTCCTGGGGGAGTGGGGTGCAGCTGGTGAGGTGTCACCCTATCTCCTCTCTGTTCCTGCGAGCCTCGAAGGAAGGGCAGCACTTTGGACCCTCGCTAACATGCCGTGTGACCTGGGACAACCTCTGCTGTCTCCGGGCTGCACTGGGTGCCCAGCCTCCGGCCTCAGTGTGCACAGGAGGCACAACTGCCCCTTCCTGGGCCTTCCTGGCCGTGCTCTGTCCTTGCCTCCAAAGTCCCAACTCCCAGGGGCCTGAGAGGGTGCAAGGGGAGCAGACACGGGGACCAGGGGCCACAGCCAAGCAGACGTCACCACGAGGGGGTGGGTACACACACTCAGCACAGCCCGGGCTCTGGCGGGGCCCGTCCTGCCCGGCGAGCGCGGGAACGGGGATGCTGGTCTCCAGGAAGCCGTCCCCGGGAGGGTGCGAGGCGGGGGGGCCACCCTCCAGGACCAGCTCAGGGTTTCTCTGCATGGTCTCCACTGGAGGGGACAGGAAGAACAGAGAGGACAAGAGCAGACACTCGCGTGGCTGTCGGACAACACTCCACACAGACTTGGGCTTCTCGAGGACCAGGACTCAACACGATGTTGGGACACGGGGGGCTGGAGGACGGGCAGCTCCGGAAATGTCACCATCCCCGTTCCCACCTCTACCCCATCTGTGGGCCAGCCACCTGCCATGGGGAGCCCCCTCAATGCCCCTGACATCGTGAGGGCCTCTCTTGGGCCCTCAGCCAGGGGCATGTTGGCAGGGAGAGACATCTGTCCCTGTCTGTCGCTGGGGCCCCTGGGGTGTGGCCTTTGCAGGTGGAGGTCATGGGCTGCGCAGGACAGGCCTGCCCCTCCAGAGCTGTCCCCCGCCTAGGCCACAGCAGAGCCGCTCACCCAGCAGTGTGGAGGAGCCGTCCCCCAGCGGGTAGCGCTGGTAGCGGGGGATGCTGAAGGGCGGCAGGGCGTGGAAGCGCCGCTCCAGCAGCGGCTCCAGGCGTGAGGCAGACGGGTCCGCCGGGTGGAAGAGGTTGTAGACTTGCTGGCAGGCTGGCCGCAGCTGGAAAACTGCGGGGAGGGGGCGAGTTGCAGAGGGAGGTCACTTCTTGTCTCTGCTGTGTGTCTGTCAATTTGGAATTGGTTTGGGTTGCTGCCTTTTACTTTTTATTTTTTTGGTACTGGGAATTGAACTCCTGGCTTTGTGCTTGCCAGGCAGGCACTATGGCGCTGAGCTATATCCCGGCCCTGCCCTTTATTTTTTTATTTCTTTCTTTATTTTTTGTCTTTTTGAGACAGGTTCTCGCTATGCAGTTCAGGCTGGCCTTGAGCTTACTTTGTAGTCCAGGCGGGTCTTGAACTCATGATGATCCGCCTGCCTCAGCCTCCTGAGTGCTGGGATTACAGGCGTGCGCCACCACGCCCAGCTTGCCCTTTATTTTTATTATAAAGAAATTTGCTTTTCTCTTGCTGTGCTAGGAATGGAACACAGGACCTTGTGCATTCTAGTCAAGCAAGCCACCACTGAGCAATATACCCAGCTCTGTTTATTTTCTATTTTGAGACAGGATCCAGGTAGCCCAGGCTGGTCCCCAACTTGCAGCCCTCCTGCCTCAGCCTCCTGAGAAGCTGGAATTATGGCATGTGCCATACTTTCAGGGCTTTGTTCCTCCACCCCGAACACAAAAAATGGAGTTTTCATCCCAGCATGTGCCTTTTGCACAGGGGCAGGGTGTTCCCTTGTGCGACTGTCCCTAGGCCTCTGTGCACATGTGCAAGAATCTAGTTCTGAGCAAGGCTGCTGGCTCTGCCTTCCCAGTGGCTGGCCGTCCCTGTGGGAGGGCACCCTGTCACGGGGTCCCTCTGAGGCTGTGGGCCGCAGTCACAGCTTGTGGAAGGGAAGGGGCGTGGGGCGCTGAGGTCAGGGCTGGCACTATTTTTTTGTTTTGTTTTGTTTTGTTTTTGTTTTTGTTTTTCTGGTACCAAGAATTGAACTTACAACCTGGTGCTTGCCAGGCAGGCGCTGTGCCGCTGAGCTAAATCCCCAGCCCCAGGGTTGGCAGTTTTAACCAAGCACTGCTGCTCACTGCTCCTGGCATAGATAAGCCTCTGTGAGCCTCAGCTTCCCCTCCGTAATCTGAGATGTGAAGGCGGCTGTGAGGGTCATGGCTTTCTGAGCTGCACTGGCTAATCCGGGGCAGGGGTGCTGTGGCTGAGATGCTGCATCCGCACAGGTACCCGTTCCACACTCCCCCTGTGGGAGAGGCTTTCACACCTGGGAGCTGGGTACTGTCCCCATCTGACACCTCTGCTGCCCCAGCCCCCGTGCTTCTGTGGCCCTGGTGCAGGGAATGAAGCAGCAGGTGACGGGACAGGGCCAGTGCTGGAGCGCCGGCACAGGAATGGGAGGGCAGGGGCGCTGGAGGGCCAGGATGTGACCTGGGCCTCGTGGCAGGGGGCTCCAGGGACCCTGAAGGGCTCTCACCGTCCAGGGTGGGAATGACTGTTTTCCTCAAGGCCAGGACCAGCCCCAGCGGGCACCCGAAGAGGAAGAGGTCGGCGATCTCAAAGTCAAACCTGCCCAGGGCCGCGGCGCCGTCCAGCACGGGGGAGCTGCTCGAGCGGCGGGAGCTGGGCTCATTCCTCAGCACGCTGGCGTGGAGGCTGTGGAGGGATGTGCAAGGCCACCCGGGCCCTCCTTAGCCTTGTGGGGGACAGGAGAGGGCTGATGGCTCCTTGAAGATTTGACTCTGTGCTGTTCTGAGGGTGCAGCTTCCCAGCACCGGCTAGAGTGTTTTTAGTGACAGCAGGCCACAGGTGCTCTCATGGAGCCTGACACCTTGGGGACAGCCCTGACTGGTGTCATGCTGCCCTGGTCACTTCTGCCCCTGAACTGGTCATACTCCATGCCCATCCTCAGGACAACCTGTTCTCTGTGGCTCAAGGTGACACTTGGTACAAACCACAGCTTGTCACAATCTGGGGAGCCCCAAAGAAAACACCCAGCAGAGACCCCTAGACCTCATGCTGAAGACTGGCATGTGGGTGGCAGAGGAGCCATCTGGTCCCCAGTCTGAGCTGTGGTCCCACCCCCCCCATGGTGCCTCCCTCACATGGCCTGTCCCGAGCCCCACCTGGACAGGAAGGCCTGGTGCTGCTGGATGGTGTCCAGCTCATAGGTGGACGAGTCGCTCCTCTTGCGCGGCAGCTGTCTCTTGGGGTCCTCGGTGCCGTTGCTTCGGGGGATGTCGATGTTGCTGCGACTCAGGTGCCGACTGCTCTCCAGGCTGCAGCTGCCGCTGCCACAGCTGGAGCCAGCTGCCGTGTTTACCAGGATGCCCGGGGACAGCAGCTCGGCGTCCTGGAATGGCCCAAGGAGGTTCAGTGCTGGGTGGCCCGGCCCCAGCCCCGCTTCAGCATCCTGGGAGCTGTGTCTGCATCCTGACTCCAAACCCCAAGCTGCCGCCCTGCCACGGGCTTCGTGCCCAAGCTGAAGGGGAAGCTATTGACCCTACTGCCTTCTGGACTTTGGCCATGTCCTCCCTGCTGGCCACTTTGCAGCAGAGACCTCAGGCCTCCCTCCCTGCCGGGATGTGGACGGGGCCCAGTGGTCATACCTCCAGGACCAGAGCCACTTCGTGGCCCGTGAAGCCACATGCTCTCCTGGGCGCTGCCATGCTGCAGCGGCTCTCAGCCCCATGCCACCGCCCTGCCACCTTCAGGTACCAGCACTGGCAACCCCTGCCCCCCAGCCCTCCTCCTAGGGTTAGGGACTCTGAGGAACACTCTCCCGGCTGCTTCCGGGCCCCCTCAGCCCACCTGCCACCCCTGCCGTGTCCTGCCCTGGAGGTGCTGTGCTCCTGGGCCGTGGAGGCCTCAGGGTTCAGAAGATGTTTGCTGAGGTAACAGAATAAACCAAGCTTGGCAGCGTGGAGCCTGAGTTGGCCGGCCTCAGAGCCTTCGCTGAGCACTGTCCTTGTGGGGCAAACATGGGCCCCTTGAGGTGCCCTCCAATAGGCAGGGCAGCTGCATGACTCAAGGGCTACCGCAGGCCTCTGTGGTGGCTTGGGGACAAGTGAGGGTCAGGTCCCTGCCCAGTACCTGCACGCTGACCACGCTGCCCCGGCGGCTGCTGCTCTGGCTCTCAGACACCGGCTGGCTGCTGTAGCATAAGGCATCGAATGCCAGGATGCCCCCGACGCAGTCCCCAATCAGGCAGACCTGCAGGCAGGCGGGCCCAGGGGCCTGAGTGTCTGGCTGCCCACTCAGGGGCTGCAGCCTGGGGACAGCGGCCCCTGAGCCTTCGCGCGCCCTCCCCCGCCTTACCCCTCACCTGTCCGTTGAAGGGCATGCCTTCCTGGGACTTGATGAAGTCCCCATAAGCCAGGTTGGCCCGCTGGATCACTGTGGCAACTGCCTCCTGGTACTGGGGCGAGGAGGTGGCCAGCAGTGGCAGGGCAGCCAGGGGGATGTGGTCCTGACTGCTGGACAGACAGCCCTCGTCGTGGCTGTAGGGGCTGAGGCTGGGGGCAAGGGCTGGGTCAGAGAGGGCAGGAGCCTTGGCTCAGTCCTCCCTTGCCCTGGGCAGCAGGGCAGAGCCGCCTGCCCCAGGGGCTCATGGCAACGCTCTCAGGCCAAG
The DNA here is from genome assembly GCF_000276665.1 of Chinchilla lanigera. Taxonomy (NCBI): domain Eukaryota; kingdom Metazoa; phylum Chordata; class Mammalia; order Rodentia; family Chinchillidae; genus Chinchilla; species Chinchilla lanigera. Next base: position 5,792,663 of record NW_004955482.1, on the reverse strand, counting down.
CCCTAGGCAGGTGCAGGGGACCGGGGTCACTGAGCAGAAAGTGGCCACTGCCACTGAGCTGGAAATGCCCTCCAACTGTGGCTTGCCCTCCCGAGCCTAAGCTCAGCCTGTCTGCAGAGGGGCTGGGTGGCACATCAGGACACCTGGACAGAAGCCTGTGTGCAGGGAGGGAGGGGGCCAGTGTGCTGCCGCTCCCCTCCCCACAGGCAAACGCCACTCACTTGGAGACGAGGGCAAAGGCGTCGGCACAAACAGGCGGGCAGGGCACCAGGCGGATGGCGAGGTGGCCCAGGGCACTGGGGTAGTGCACGCGCATGACGGTGTCGAATACGTTGGCGATGGTATTGGCGTCGCCCTGCTTGGAGCTGGGGTCCCCGGCACCTGTGTCCAGGATGGTGCCTCCATGCAGCACCAGCAGCAGCACGTGGATCGTGGAGGGCGGTGCAGCCAGCGGCTGGCTGGCCTCGTCCTGCGTCGGGGGAGTGGGTGTCAGCTCTTTGCCAGGCCTCTGCTGCCCGGGGAGGCTGTCTCGGTCCAGTTGCTCCCTGCGAGTTACCCAGTCAGGGGACCCCGGGCTCTGTGCCTCTGCCTCTCTCTCAGAGCCTGGAGGAGCAGGGAGGTCTGACCAGGGAACGGAGGACTTGAGGGAGGGTCTCAGCCTGCAAAAGCATGGACTCCACTTCTTTCAGGGGCCCGGCAGCAGCTTCCATGTGGACTCAGGCTCAGCCTGGCCCAGTCTCTGGGGCCTGCTTCTCAAGAATGGGTCTGTCTTGGGCCAAGCAGCAGGGCCACTGCAGGCTCAGAGTCACAGAGTCACTTGGGAGTGGCTGGGGTCAGAGCAATATGTGAGCTCTCCTGCCGCCTACCTGGAGCCTCCTCTGCTGTCCCCCAGAACCCTGCCATTCCCAGAATCTCTGAGACCAAGGTCCCCCAAAGCAGAGACATCTAGGCAGAGCCAGGGCCCCAGCACCTGCCAGCAGGGAGGGCAGCACCCCGTCCACTGCTCGTAAGGCCAAGGTCAAGGTGAGCACCTGGATGGCACACCACGCACAGGGCCCAGAGCTGTAACTGTCAGAGATGAGGCAGCAGGGCGCGCACAGGCCCAGGGACTGACCTGCTGTCACATGGTATGCCAGCACCAAGCTGGACTGGAAGCCAGAGCTCCTATCAGCTCAGCATTCTCCTGCCAGCCCGGCTGTGGCCCTGTGCACGGGGGGCTCCCTCTGCCCTGCCCACCTTCTTGGTGCGTGGGGGTCGCTGCTGAGTGCCTGAGCCACATCATGCCTAGGGGTGTAGGTGGGGGACGGGAAGGAGCTAAGGGGAGGCCACAGGGCTCCCTCCTGCCCAGGGCCTGGGCAGGGGTAACGGTCAGGCAGCCCCATCAGCCTCATTGGACAGTGGCTTCTCCAACACAGCATGGCAAAGGGCTATGGAAGAAATGGGTGGAGGCCAGTGATTCCTGTCACCTGGAGACAGCAGTGCTGGGCCACGGGGCCGAGAGAACCCTTCATGCGCCTACGTGGCTGGGCCCAGCACTAGAGACGGTGTAGGGACCCCCGCAGGCCCTAAACACAATCCTGCTCACACTTGGCCTGAGACAGGAGCCCTCCTGCCTGAACCCCAGGGGGAACAGAGTCCACATGGGTCGTGGGCGGCTCTGGAGAGCCAAGACCTTCTCCCCTTCAGCGTCTCCATAAAGCTGTCCCCTTTCATAAGGGAAAGGTCTGGTTTGGGGGCTATTGCAACAGAGGCACCCCGGAATCAGTGCTGGGTTCCAGATGCACAGCCTGAGGGAGAGCCAAGCCCGAGGCCCCTCTGCCCCAACCCGGGGGCAGTCAGAGCTGTGTGCGGCGGTGGGAGCGGCTCCATCTGCCTTCTCCCGCCTCTGCGCACTGGACTCTCACCCCATCCGTCACCCTTCTAGAAGAGCCCCCTCAACCTCAGACTCAAAGCAGAAAACCTGGGAGGGACGAGAGGCACGGGTGCCCCCTCCACCCCTGACTCCCAGAGGGGCGCGAGTCCCGGCAGAGATGCCATCTCCACCTCAGGAAGCCTGGGACAGAGCTGCGCGAGGACCACAGTGTGGAGCAGCACGGCGGGCCGGGCTCCTGCGCAGGGGCAAACAGCTCCGACCACCCACGGGCAGAGGAGGGCGTGAGAGCTCGGGCAAAGAACCCCGAAGCGGACACAGGCCCCACAAAGACAGCTTTACTGGACGCACTGAGCTCTGCCTGACCCCACAGGGCTGCCGCGCGGGCCACGGCCACAGCACTTCTGCCCGGGCGGCTCCTGCTTCCGCCCCTTCCTTCCTCTTATCTTCAGCCACAGCACAGCTGGGTGCAAGGTGGGCAGTTTATTTCTGGTCTGGAATTTACAAGTGTCTCATTTTACTTCCCCACAGGTGGAGCTTGACCGAGGCCTTCCCTGGGGGCTGCCTGCCTCTCTCTCCCCAGGGACGCCTCCCTGGCAGCACGGCAAGGACAGGAGGCCCCAGCTTCTCTGGGTGTCACCCTAGCCAAGCGTCGGGGTGAGGCTGCGGGGCACAGTTCTGCATTCAGAGCGCAGGGCTGTCCCTCTGAGCCCTGCCCGTCCCAGCACAGCCCCCACCCAGCGCCAGCACCCACCTCGATGATGCTCAGCTGCTCCACACTGGAGGCCGCCCTGAACTCGGGGCCGCTCGGCCGGCACAGACTGTCTGCAACACAGAGGCCACGCCATGAATGGCGGGGGTGCCGGGAGGTCGGGAACACGGACGGAGGGACTCTGGCCTGTGCAGCCCCCAGGGGCCGCTTACCCTGTGCGTCCTCGGGCTCTGGGCTCTCCGTTTTGTCCATGAGGTCGTTGGAGCTCCACTTGGTGATGTCCTTGGGGAACATGTCCTCTGAGTCGGACAGGTCCTCTGGGGAGGACAGGGGACCTCAGCAAGAACCAGGGGCCATGCTGGAGCCCCTGCTCCTCAGACCTGCAGACCCCTGCTCTCTCCTTCCTCACAGGATGGACGCATGCTGCGTACCACGACCTTTGTACATTGTGGCAACATTTACATCACGTGAAATGCACCATTTGAACTGTCTTAAGTAGCAATGGGGACATTCACAACACCATCCAGGCCCACGTTTCCATGATCTGGACATGGAAACCCCACAGCCACGAGCAGTCAGGCCTCACCCCTACCTCCTCGCCCCTACCCATGGGTCATCAACATGCTTCCACTCTCTGGGCCTTTGCCTGTCTTGGGTATTTCTTATGAACAGAAATCTGCCGGACGTGGTGATGCACACCTATAACCCCAGCACTCAGGAGGCTGAGGCAGGAGGATCACTGTGAGTTTGAGGCCAGCCTGGGCTACAAAACAGTTCAAGGCCAGCCTGAACTACATAGTGAGACCCTGTCTCAGGAAGACAAAAAAAAAAAACAAAAAAAAAAACATCCTCTTTGATTACTGGCTTAATTCATGTAGGGTCATGTTTCGAGGGTCAGTATGTCAGTGCGCTTTTATTTGTCAGCTGATACATATATATAGTAATAAATATAATACATATGTACTTTTTGGCAGTACTCGGGATTGAACCCAAGGCCTTTCCACTATGCTACAGCCCTAGCCAATTTTATATCTTTTTATTTTGAGGCAGGGTCTCACTAAGTTGCACAGGGTGGCCTCAAACTTGGGACCCTCCTGCCTCAGCCTCAAGAGTGCTAGGATTACAGACGTGCACCACCGCACCCAGCAGCTGATATCTTTAAATATCTGCCAAGTGCAACTCAGGGAGGAGTGCCGTCCCAGACCCCTACTCCTGCTTTTCTGGATTGTGCACCGGGGCAAGGCAGCTGCCTGGCTCAATCTCGGGCTTGCCCTCCTCTCCAGCAGGGTGGGCTCCTGGGCCTGCTGTCCCAGGACACTGCTGCTCGGGCCTCTGCTGCTCTGCGGTCTCTTCTCTGCTACGGTGTTCTCTGCACTAGATGTACACTTTCCTCTGGTCAGGGCGAGGAGTCAGCTAGGAGGGCTGGGACACCAAAGACCCCTTCCCACCCTCCACGAGGTCCCTGCTGCAGAGGTCATTGGCTGCCTGGGGTCACCTGGCCCCGGGGAAAACCAGGCACCGCCCTTGTGCCTGGAGGCTGACTCCCCAAGTGCCTTCCCCTTGTGGCTGGCCAGCCACACTTCAGTGGCTGCTCTGTCCCTCCAGGCACAGTGGCAGCACAAGGGAACTCCACTGCAGCAGCCCCGCTGTGTGCACGTGGTACCGAGCCCCACCCTCTGGCAGCCTGCAGAGGGCCCTGCTGACGCGCCACGCCCGGGCTCCAGTTGTCCTGGCATCCCCAGCACAGGCGAGGCACTGGCTGCGGCGCACTGACCGGCCTTACTTCAGGAGCAGTGGGAAGTGCGCAGCTCAACTATTTCTGTTTACTGCATTTTCTGAAGTGCCTACACGAGACGCATATTAATCTAATTGGCATTTGTTATATTACTCAGGCAAACGACACATGTACAAAAGAAAGTAAGCCCAGAAATTCAGAACACTGTGAATTCTGCTTCTCAAGGAAATAAATTCACATATGGCAAAACGACTGTCTTTTTTAGGGGGTTTAAGCAAGCACCCCTACCTGCCTGGCCTGCAGCACATTCTGCCTTCTGGGTGGCTGAGCACAGACCCAGCCTGGAGGTGGCCAGCCTGTGTGACATCCTCTCCTTCTCTATGCCTCTTGCCCCATGCCCCATGCTGTCCCCTGGTCCAGGTACAGCCAGTGGAGTTCCTGGTACAGCCACTTTTCCCCAGCTCCCCCAGGAAGGCCCCAGTTGCTGCAGGGAGCTGCCCACCTACCGTGGGCATCGAAGAACTCGTCGTCCGAGCTCTCATCAGAGTCCCTGGCAATGCTCTGCATCCTCCACTCCGAGATGCTGTGGCGGGAAGGGCTGGCTGGAAGGCAAAACCCCAGACTGACTGCCCGCCTGCAGGAAGGGCCTGCTGCTGAGCTGGGGGTGGGGAGGTGAGATGGACACCCTCAGGCTGCCCTGGGAGCTGGGAAGGTTGGCTGGAGACTGAGTAGAGAAATGGGGTGCGGGATGTGTGCCAGCTCATGTGCACAGAAGATCCTGACTTTCTAAAGCACTCCTCGTGCTGCCTACAAGACCCCGGGCAGTCCTGCCAGGGAGAAGGCGGGGGTGGGAGGGCACTGGGCACAAGCCGGGATGTTGGTTCAGAGGGGCCGGGGCCTGAGCACAAGTGAATCCCTTAAACTCAGCTGGCAGAGCCCGCTACAGGGTGAGGGGGAGATGGGAAGACAAGTGCCCAGGCAGCACCTTCTGCGGCTGCGCATTGGAGACCCGCTGCACCCCTGGTTCAGGACCTGATGCCTGGCTGGCTGCTTTGGGCCCCTGAGGGCCACAGTCTCTCTCCCCCAGGGCCCTGTCGGTGAGTCTGGGGGGCCTGCTGGGCAGGGGTCTGGGCCTAGCCTGGCACAGCTGGAGAAAGGAGGGGTCTGTGCCTGACATGCTCGGTTCTGCATCACCCACAAGGAGGTGGCATCTGCGGAGGCGCAGGGCCCGGCAACATACAGGCTGCCTCGGGGGAAGGCGGGAGGGGGCCCTGACCGAAAGGTGGGCACCTGGCGCTGGAGCTCACCTCCCCGCTTGGACGACCGAGAGGACTTGGAGGACGTGGACCACTGCTTCTTCAGCCCCCGCCCCACCAAGGGCTCCCCGTTGCTGCTGCTGGGCTCAGGGGGTGGCCCAGGTGCCTGATCCTGGTTGGCTGGGTCCTTGGTGAGTTCTGTGCCCGCCTCATCCTCACTGAATTGGGCCATCTTGCGGGACAGCATGAGCTGCGCCTCCCTCTCAAGCTCCCGGATGTTCTCCATGCTCAGCCCGTACCACTCATCCTGCCAGCACCATGCCTGCCGGTGGGCCCGCACCATCACCCGCCGCAGGCCTGCAGACAAGAGGGCGGTTCAGACTCAGGTTCCAGCCACACTGTGGCTGTGCCTCAGTTTCCCTGTGGTAAAACTGGGGACTGACTCCTAGACTCATTCTCCAATCACAGGGGTGGACCTCCTAGGTAATGTGTGCTCAGAAGCCACAGTTAATCTGGAGGGCCTCCTTCCGTGGCAGGAAGTGGATAATACTTCCCAAGAATCTTGGGGCCTGGTCTTCTTTTCCAGTTCAAACCCATGCAAGGTCAAATTCAAGTTCAAAATGACTTGGTCTTCTTGAACTTACCAATTTAGCAAGATGCCATCTCAAAAAAAAAAAAAAGTAAGAAAATGGCTCAAGATGTAAGTCGGCGCAAAAGCCTTGGGTTCAATCCCCACTACCAATAAAATGAAACCCAACAAACAAGCAAAAAAGAATAGACTACATTACACATCCAGAATAAGATAAAGGAGAATTTTGTTGAGGTATAAAGAATCACAGAGAAACCACTGAGACAGAAAGCAGCTTGGGGTGGCCTTGGCAGGGTGGGAGACGGGATGATGGAGAAAGAGAACAAAGTCCCCTGGGCCGGTGACCCTCCAAAGCTCCGCAGGACTATGAATACGTGTCCTAGCCTGACCTGACTGCTGTCTTGCATAGGCAAACTGTGTGGTATGTAAAACTAGGCCTCATGAAAGCTGCTTAAGAAAACATTGAAAGAAGTGAAACACTCATGTCCACACTGTCCGGTGAAGGAGCAGAACGTCCCAGTGTCAGGTGACCCTCTGGACACCCTCCCTGCCACCTCTGAGAGTCTGTCCTGGATTCTGTGTTTGCCACTTGCTTTGTTCCTGGCTATAGCATACAGAGGTGTGTTATGGCTTAGGTCTAGATATCCTCTCAAAGCCTCATGCAGTCACAGGTGGGGCTTTTTCCAGAGGTGCTGGATCTACAGTATGTGACGCTTGGATTGATTCATGGTGCGATGCCAGGATTGAGGGCACTAGGATTAAGGGTGTGAGTGCTACCTGCCCTGAATACCTTGGGTAACATATAAGGGATAGAAAGAGCTGTGTTTGATCCTTGTTGCTTTGCTACCTTCTGCCCGCCACAGACCGTTTCTCCTCTGTGATTCCACCCTGCCCTGGAGCCAGCTGATTAGGGACTGAAACCTCTACAAACCCTGAGCTAAATAAACCTTTCCTACCTTAACTTTGGGTGATGGGTATTTTGTCTCAGCAATGAGAAAAGTAACTAAGACACTGTATTTTCCACACTATGTATTGGAGAGTTTGGGCTGATGTAGAAGTTTACATACATGCGTCATGCTGTGTATTTTTCTGCTGCTTGCTTCTCTTGGGGAGTTTTAACTTCACCTATACTCGTGTGGACTCTAGCACATCGGTCTGCTGCTGCATGGATTTATGTTTGGAACACCACATTTTATTGACTTCTTTTCCTGTCAGTGTTCCTGCCCAAGCCCCGGGGTGGCCTCACTTTCTCTTTCTGGGCCTGGAAGCTGGCCTCACGGGGCTGCTCTGAAGTGTACAGGGAAAGGCTTCTTCTTGGGGGTGCTGGAAGGAAGGGCTGGGACGTGGTACTATGTCTGGAACCAGGCAACCATGGGGACAGTTAAGACCCATACCAGCCCCTAGCAGTTGCCTCTGCAAGGCCAAAGCTGGGCCTAGCTCACAAGGGTTCATGGGAACAATGTTCCCAGCAGTGGGATGTGACCTCGTGCCATGTCCCACCTCGGTACTGTATCCTGTGATCTCCTCCTATACCAGCCCAGCAAGTCTGCTGTTACTGTATCCATTTCTCAGCCGAGGAAAGCGAGGCTCAGCGTGGAGGAGACACAGAGCCGCTATGTGGCAGGTCCACAGGTGGACCATTCTCCTTTCTGAGGGCAAAGCTGTCTCAGTGGCTGGGGACCTTTACAGTCGGGAGGGATCTGAGCCAGGCATCACTGCTCCTGGAGGCTTTGTAGGGGCCCTTCTGGGCTGACCCCAGAGATGCCACCACCTTCACATTCCTGGAGGTGTGGGAAGGAAGGGCTCTGGCCAGGATACTCACATATTCTCTTGTCCTCCTGTCCCCTGTGGGATGTCTGCTCCTATCTTAGAAAGCGGGGACAACAACCAGGAGGGCGAAGCCCACGCTGGCAGCAGGCCTGCCTGACAATTGGGCCGCCTCCAGGATGCCGTCCTCCCTGACTCGGACCTCAGCAGTGAGAACATGGGTCCCAGCGTGTGAGCCCTAGGAAATGGGGAGGCTGTGTAGGCCAATCTAAGCTTGCAGGGTTAGACAGAGGGACTGTGTCCCCTCTCGGGGATGGGACGTCCTCCTCCTCCTCCTGCCACCTCCGCATCCCTGGCTCATGGGCACGGAAGTAGCCCCATGAGCAAGGGAGCAGTGGATGATGTGGCTGAGATCCTGCCCTGCAGGTGGAGCTGGTGACACTGTCGCACACCATCAAGGCCCTGCCACACCTGCCTCCTCACACCCAGGCCTGGCTGCACATGAGGACCCTTCCCTTGGGGGTGGACAGACTGACACCACTTGTGTGCAGAATGTTTGTTTCAGTCTGTACCAAGGGCTGGGTCTGTTTCCTCTGTCAGCAACCTGTCTCTGCCCACCCTGCTGGGTCATCCTGAGGCAACACGACACGCGAGAAGCCTGTGGTCAGTAGTGTGCCTCTGCTCACATTTGCTCTTACGGTCGCACAGTGATGTTTGGGGAACCTCTCTTGGGCCATGAGCTCAGGGCTGGGACCAGCTGGGTCTGACCTCTGCCCAGGGTCAGGGCTCCACGCCAGAGGTGGAGCCCCAGGCATCTGTTCCAGCTACCTCTTTGGCGACAAGAGACACTACAGTGCCTGAGCCACTTCGCCACCCAGAACTACCCCCTAGTGGTGGAGGCAGAGCTGTGCGTGGGCTGTGGAGCCTCCGCCTCCTTGGGGAGAACAAAGAAAGGGCTGCCAGCCAGAGTGGGGCATGAACTCCGCACTGTCACACACAAATGAGGTCAAGGACATCTCATCTTCGAGGAATGGTGAGGTGCGCATAGTATACATGGGGGCCAAGATGAACGTGTGTGTGTGTGTGTGTGTGTGTGTGTGTGTGTGTGTGAGAGAGAGAGAGAGAGAGAGAGAGAGAGAGAGAGAGAGAGACCAGCTTTGGGTCACCTCTCAGAAGTGAAAGGGAAGCACGGAAGCACAAGCAGAAGCCCTGAGGCAGAAGCAGGCAGGCCCGCGACGCCCGCCGGTGCGGGGCACAGCGCGCTCACCAGTGTCGTGGATGAACCTCTCGATCTTGGACTGCATGCCCCAGTAGCGGAACTCCACCTTGCACAGCTTGTAGGCGCACATGACAGGCAGGAGCCGCCTCTTGTACTCCTCAATCCAGTTGTCAGACAGGGGCCCCCGGTGGGTCTTGACGGACTGAAACAGCTTGGGGTCCTCTTCCGTCTTATACTCGTTGAGGGGCACAGGATCCTTGACGATGTCGATGATGTCTGCAGGGGCGCCCTGTGAGTGGCCGTGTCTGCCAACCTCCTCCTCACCTCCCCCCGCAGGCTCTGTACCCCACAAAGTCCTCGCAGGGCTCGGGGCAGCACCGTGTGGAGAGGATGGTGTTGGGGAGTGAGGACGACGCTCGGGCTGCTCCCTGGCCAGGGGCCCACACCTTTCCAAGTCACCCCCAGTCTGGGTGCAGCCCAGCATTTGGCAAGCTGGTGAGGGAGGGGAGGGGCTGGGAGGCAGGTTTCCTTTGGAAGGTGGGTAGGGACACGTTGGAGAAGGCTGGAGAAAGTGTCCAAGGAAAGGTGGCATTGCAGCCGGAGGGGTGGAACTGTGAAACCAAGGATGTCCTAGCTGTACTGGGGCTGTACGAAGGGGGCCCCCAGGGAAGCACGGGGGGAACACGGGGAGGGTGGTGGCCGCGGTGCATGCAGGTGACAGGGATGTGGCTGGCCATGCTGGATGTTGCCTATCAGACTAAGTGCTGGGGGCCTGTGCACAGGGATCATGCGGGGAGGGACTCAGCAGGCTGGTCTGCTTGCCAACCGGCAGAGGAAAGGGGAAAGGTGTGTGCAGCAGAGGTACTCTGTTTGACTGATGTAAGTTTAGGAACCCAGATTTTTAATTAGTTGCCAATATTTAGGAATTGGAAGATTTCACATGAAAATCCTGATTTTTAGGTTTTCTTCTTCTTCTTTTTTTTTGGTCTTTTTGAGACAGTTCAGGTTGGCTCTGAGTTCACTTTGTAGCCCAGGCTGGTACTGAACTTGCAACGATCCTCCGGCTTCAGCCTCCTGAATGCTGGGATTACAGGCGTGCACCACCACACCGGGCTAGGTTTTCTTCCCAAAGAGCTGACAAACTGGTGGTGGTACATGCCTATAATCCCAACACTCGGGAGGCTGAGGCAGGAGGATTGCAAGTTTGAGGCCAGCCTCAGCAGTTTAGGAAGACCTTGTCTCAAAAAATAAAATCAATCAATCAAGAGGGCTGGAGATGTCTCTGAGGTGCTCCTGGGTTTCATTAATTCCCAGTACCAAAAAAAAAAAAAAAAAAGGGTTTAACAGGTTGGGCCTGCTTTTTGCACAGGAACGTGAGCTGGAAGGGTGGGAGGTACAGGTCACCACCATCAGGGACGCAGACCTATCCTGTGCCACAGCCACAGCCCCCCACGGCACTTGGTGTGGCTGTCAGCTAGAGACGCTGCCTGAGAGTACATGATCCAACACACGTGCGCACCTGGGGGGCTCTGTGTGGGAAAGGCCCCTCGACTTGGGGCACACACATCAGATGGGACCAGGCAGGGGACGCCTCCTGCTCACCTGTTGCCAGCTGGCTCTTTTCCACGGGAGACAGGCTGAACACATCAGGACTGTCCCCAGCATCGGTTTTATAAAAGGTCTCAATGTCAATGGAGAACTTCTCCACAAAAGGGCAGGTGAACCTGCAGGAGAGAGAAGCATCCATCAGGACTGCAGCCTGGCTGGTGGACACCCGGGGTGGGAGTGAAGTGGGGAGAGGATGTGGGGGGCTGGCTGAGACCCACGGGCCCACCCACCTCTCGGACCATCACCCCGTCCCGAGAACAGCAAGGCCAGGGCGGGAAAGTGGTTTTAGGAGCAGGAGATAAGGAGGGGAGCTGACTCCGAGCCCCTGTGGTGGCTTCAAGAAGCCCCACATCTGGCAGTGCACTGGGTACGCACCCACACTGCAGGGAACTGTGGAATCCACACTCCTGGGACAGGACACCCGCCGCCATGGAGCCGGCTCTACCAACAGGGGGCAGCCCCTCTCTGGGCCGGAGTGAGCTCTCTGTGGCCTTCCGGCAAGCTCCGGCTGCCCTCAGCGTGGGGGACTCTGCCTGCTCAGTAAGCTGCTGTCCACTCAACTCAGCAGTCTTGCGGGGCACACAGTGAAGATCCCTTGCTGGGGGCAGGGAACTCCGGGGAGAGCCCTGCTCAGTGTGGGACGCAATAAAATGTGGTCATAGCAGCTAAAGGGCTCAGAGGAACAGGGGGCCTCCAGGTCATCTGGTGCACCCTAGTTTCCTTTTCTTCTCAGCAGGCTGACTGTCCGGGCTGCTCAGAGGAGCCTAATTGAGTCTGGAGCCCCCAAATCTACCCAGACGAGGGGTCTCCAACAGTCCTGGCATGATGCATGCAGGAAGGCTGGGAGACATCCTCCTCTCTCCTGTGTTTTACCACCTGGACCTTCAGGGCACCCATCTGGGACAGAGCCTGGTATCGGGGGTGGTGGCGCAGTGGTTTAGCCCCTGGATCCATGCTGCCAGGTTCCTGCCACAGACGGCATGCAGTGGGGGACGCACCTGGTTCGGGTGTAGGGGTAGGCGTTCCAGGACTCCTCCACCACCCGCAGCGCTGCCTTGGGCAGGATGGAGCGGAACCAGCCAGGGATGTGCATGCCCACGTGGTACACTTTGTGTGTGTACTGCCCGGAGCCACCAGGACCATCCGTGTAGGGCCGGTTTTCCAGGATCTCCACGCCACTGCCCTCACCGTAGGTCTCGTTACGGCTCTTCTTCTGTGGGGACAAAAGCACCTGAGATGTGTGTGGGCAGAGCATTGTGCAAGAGGGGCTCAGGAGACAGAGTCTGGGTGTGGGATGGGAAGAGGGCATTCAGGCTCCTGTGCCCTCTCATAGCCCCCCCAAATCTAGATCCAGTCTCCACGTGCCCCGACTCCCTTCTGAACCCCAGCACTGCCCCCACACCATCTACCCTGACTCCCGTCTACCCCGGGACTGAAGTGTTCCCAAGGTCAGGAACGGGGCAAGGATGCGGTAGAGGACCAGACTAGACAGTCTCGCCACAGCAATTAGGCAGAAAAGGAAGAGGTGTCCACATTGGAAAGGGAGGAGTAAAACAATTTCAGTTTGCTGATGGCAAAATGTTTATACAGAAAATCCTACATAATCTCCCCTAAACATGTGAGACCTAATACAGAAACTCAGCAGAGTTGCAGGATACAAAGACAACACACAAAAATGAAATTTAAAGTCAGCTGCACTTACAACAAGATCTGAAAGAATAAATACTTAGAAATAAATTTAGCCAAGGAAATAAAAAACTCGTGCACTAATAGCTACTGAGAGTCTAAATATAAGCCATATATCTGTTGTTACATCATCATTACCATTATTATGATTTAAAAAATAAAGGGCTGAGAGCCCAGTGTGGCACATGCCTGTATCCCAGCACTTGGAAGTCTAAGGCAGGAGGATCTCTGTGAGTTTGAGGCCAGTCCGGGCTATTTAGTGAGTTCAAGGCCAGCCTGAACTGCATAAAAAGACCCTGTTTCAAAAAATATAAAAATAAAAACAAATAAAGGGCTGGGGATGTAACTCAATGGGAAGGCCCTGGGTTCAATCCCCAGTACTACAAAAGGAAAAGAAAAAGAAAGACAGAAGTTCAACATCACTGCCTCACTAGTCTTGAGGAAAATGCAAATCAAACCACGGTGAGACGCACCCATTTTGGGGGTGCCTGCACATGCTGACCGCAGGCAATCCTGCGACCGTCCCCAGGCCCGCACCTGATTCCAGCAGTAGAGGGTGGTGGTGGCCGTGCAATCTGTGCACCTGCCACATGGGTTAGGTGGCACGTGGGCCAGGAAGCTCTCTTTCCAGGACTCCGTGGGCCCAGGAGCCGAGTGTGGGTTTGCCAGGGCGCACAAGCGCCTGTCTCCAGAGCCGGTGCTGAGCCTCGGGAGCCCACCGAGGCAGTGTGAGGAAGCACATGCTTTCTCTGTATGTGAACACTGGAATGCAGTGGGAGAGAGAGGATGAAACTGGGCAGAGGTCTCCAGGCTCCTGGGCGGAAGGCCAGGCCACTGCAGACCCCGCCCCATGCCACACTCCAATGGGAAGCTCCACCTCGCCTCCTAGCAGCTGGCCTGCCCCAGCTGGTAGGGCCTCTGAGGATGCATGATGGTCCTTCTCTCCCTTGGGAATCACCAGGCTCCGGCTCTGTCCTGGCCTCGGGTGGGCTGGGCGTCCCCACCGCTCTGAGCCCAGAAGTCTCTGAGGTTTGCTCCCTTGACAGAAGGAGTGAGGAGCCGGCCTGGACAGCCCTGTGTTCCCGATGCCTCGTGGCTGCTGGGACAGGGCAGGGGCCAGGCTGCCTGCTCCTCTGCCTGGCCTGGCTTTCCTGACTTGGATCGGCCCCTGGCTGCACAGGTGCTGGGACACAGAGGCAGCAGCCATGGCTGGAGGACTTTATTGGGAGCCAAGGCAGGCAGGGAAAGGGGCTTCCTGGGAGAGGCAGCCCCAGTGGGGTGGCCTTAGAGGGGGCCTTCCTGGCTCTGGCACAGTCTATAGCGCACCCTCGAACCGCCCTGCTCTTTCCACTCCACTGTGAGGCCGCTAAGGCACAGAGCGCGGGAGGCAGCTCACTGGAGGTGATAGCCCAGTCTCCCAGGCCACAAGCAGCTGAGGTGGTGTGGAGGCAGAGCAGAAGCACAGACCCCTGAATCTCAGACCCTTGCGTGAGCACTGGGCCGCTCCCCTCGGGAGCGGGCACCTGGCTCTGATATGTGTTCCTGCTGCCCAGGCCGCTAGGTACGATTCAGTCTCCCAGACGAGCCTGGGGCCTTTCCTGACCACCAGCCTAACATTCAGTCTGCTCCATGGGTGAGGGAGGCAGGCAGCTCACAGCATGGCTGGGCTGGGGCAGGTGTAGGTTGCCCTCCCCAGAGGGAAGCACATGTGGGAGGACGGGAATTCGTATCCTGCACTTGTCATGAATCTCCAGACTGAGGGCTGCGGCCTTGTGAGCTTGGGTACAGAAGCTGCCACTCCAGGTAGCCATGCGTCATACATGTGTGCATGTGCATATGGCACACACGTGTGAGTGTGCAGCAGCCAAGGGCCCATGGATCCGGGCTCTTCTGAGCAGAGAAAAAAAAGAGCGTGCTTAGGGCTGTCTCTAGAGAAAGGGACCTCAGAGGCGCTTGTAACACACATCACAGGCGATCTCTTCATGGTGTACCTGGGGAATCTGAGGGCCATACAGAGTGCCAAGGCAGCCAGGGAAGTGGCAGGGACTCTGGCAGGACCCCTGGCAGCACAGAGGCCTGCAAACTCCCCAAAGGACATGGCTTTCTCACTGGCTGCCTCTGGCAGCTCACTGAAGTTTTGTTCTCCTAACTGTAAGTGCTCAAACTATAAAACTTTTAGGGAAAAAAAAAAGGAATAAATTTTTATGACCCTGGATTAGACAATGGTTTTGGAACCATGACATCAAAAGCACAAGCAATGAAAAAAAGATTAAAATAAACTTCATCAAGCTGAGCGTGGTAGTGCATGCCTGTAATCCCAGCACTTGGGAGGCTGAGGCAGGAGGATTGTTGTGAGTTCGAGACCAGCCTGGGCTACAAAGTGAGCTCGAGGCCAGCCTGAACTGCATAGCAAGACCCTGCCTCAAAAAGACAAAACAAACAAACAAACAAACAAAAACAACAACTTCATCAAAATTAACAACTTTTCTGTTTCAAAGGGTATTTAAAAAGAAAAAGACAACCTACAAAACAGGAGAAGATTTTCATCAATCATACATCTGGTGTTAGGAACTTGTGCCCAAAATACATAGAGATCTCCTACAACTCAACAGCAAATGGCCAAGAAGCGTTAAAAAGACACTCAGCATCAGTGTCATTTGGGAAACGCAAACCCAGCCCACCAGGAGCATAGGACTCCATAAGCACTAAGATGACTAAAAAGACGACAAGTGCTGACAGAGAGACTAGAACCTTCACAATTGCTGGCGGGACTGTGTAGTAGCAGAGTGCTCTGGGACATTTGGTTCCTCAAACAGTTAAACAGTCAGTCAGGCATGGTGGCACAAAACTGTAATCTCAGCTACTTGGAGGCTAAGACAGGAGTGTGACAAATTTGAGGCCAGCCTCATTAAGAAGACCCTGCCTTCCAAAATGAAAAGGGCTGAGGATGTGGCTCACACTTCCTGGGTTCAACCCTCAGAATAATCAATCAGTTGATCAATCAATCAATCAAACTATCTGACCCACCAATTCCACCCCTAGATATACGCTTCCTAAAATGAAAGCATATTTATACCAACACTTACAGATGAATATTTCCTCACAGTAGCCAAAAGGTAAAACAATACAAATGTCCACAAATAGATGAATGGATAAACAAATGTGTAGTCAAACCACAGAAAATGCTTCAGTTGTAAAAAGCAATCAAGTACTGATACTTGCTACAAGGTACGTGTTACACTTAACAGACTGATTTGTGTGTTACACAAATCAGACTCAAAAGGGCACATGTCCTGTGATTCCACTGATATGGGATGTGCAGAGCGGACAAATCCAGGGACTGAAAGCAAGTGGTGACTGGCGAGCCTCGGCAGTGAAGATCGGATAGAGTGGCTCCTTTTTAGGGAGACTCAGCTCTGTGAATATGCTAACAACCACCGACCTGGACACTTTAGCTGGGGGAATCGTGTGGCCTCTGACTTAGCTTGCAGAACAGCTGTAGGAAACAAAGCAAACACCTTCCTCTTAGATTCACTAAGAGAAAGATCAAACGTGGGGGCATGAAAGGGCTTGGTGACTATGTGACACGGGTCACCTCTAACAATCTCTACCACAAAGGTCCTTTCCAGCTTCCAAAAGGTCAGCTCTCTGCTGGGGCAGAAAACCTCATGTTGGAGGTACTGCTAACTTTAAGCCCAGCTTCTGTTTCTATGGTTTCTGGGGTGACACGATGACATTGCCAAGGCCATCTTTGGTCAATTTCCTGAACAGCAGTTGTGCGCTGTGTGGACTCATTAGGATTACCTAACCCTAAGGCACACACCTATGCAGACAGATGCATGCACACGTGGGTATTCCCAATGCGCTGCCTCACTACTGGGGCACAAGGATGCGCTGTCTCCATGGCCCAGGGTGACAGTCTCCTTCACAAAAAAGAAGACCCCTGTGAAGCCACAGATGGGGTCAAAAGATGTGTGCCCCTTCCCCTCTAAACAGCTGGGCTGTGGACCAGATCGGACACTTCCTACGCTCCCGCTTCTGCCAGCAGCTTCATGTCTGCTCTGTGCCCTGCCTTGTCTTTGAGTCCCCTCAAGCAAGGGCAACCCACTGTGCAGATGAGAAGGTGGGGGCTGAGGCAGAGGGTGACTTGTCCAGGCTGCACAGCTCTAAAGGGCAGAGCTGGCTTGAGCCTGTGGGTCCCAGGCCCCCCACAGCAAATAGCACTGGTTGCCAGGAGAACTCCCGGCATGCGGCAGGAGTTTGGCAAATACCCGCTGAAGAGACAAATGGGTTCTTCACTAAACTCTGGCCAGCTTCCTCTCAGCCTGGACAAGTCACTTCTCTTTTATCTCAGTTTCTAAAACTATAGGGGAAACGGAGCTACCCATCCGCCCAAATCTTGGCTTACAGGATGCAATGTCCCCGTCCCCTCAAATTCAGGTCCACATAGAACCTCAGAGTGTGATGTATGGAAATAGGGTTTTCGAGGTGTGAGTGGCTTGATGCTGTCATAAGTCAAGAAGTGGTTGGAGCCACCAGAAGGTGGAGGTTACAGGAAGGCTCCCTGCCCAAGAGCCTGTGGAGAGAGAGCTGCCCTGCAGCACCTTGGCCTTAGCCTCAGCTGGTAGGAACACAATTCTGGTTGTTTCAAGACAGCTAGGTTGCGGTTCTTTGTTACGACACCAGGGAGTGAATACACTTGGGGTGCCAGGAAGCTTAGTGGGGAAATGTCAGCCCAGAGGGCCAGGGACCCTGCAGGAGTCTCTGAAGGTCAAGGTGGGCTGCAGAAGGGACAGGGAGAGCTGGGGAAGAAGCCAGCAGAGGGGTGAGGGGGTCTTCCACTCTGGGTCACAGGAAATCGGGGGCTATGTAAAAGCTCCTGCCCGCTCAGGGAGACCCAGGCCCCTCTGGGAAAAGCCAGCATGCCCACTTCAGCAGCTCCCTCCGAAGGCTCCAGGGAGGAGCCTCCCATGCCTCCCAGCCCTCCTGGCGGCCCTCAGCTTGAGGCTGCACCTCTCCAGTCTCTGCCTCCATCGCCCCTCTGTCCTCTCCTTACAGGGCCAGCAGCCGTGCAATTGGGGGCCATGCCGAGTCCAGGACAATCTCATCTCAATATCCTTACCTAATTACATCTGCAAAGAACCTCGTTTCAAATAAGATCATGGTCTGAGACTGCAGGGGGACCTGAACTGGGGGCTTGCCAACTGGGCAAGCACCAATATGGCCTGTGGGACTGAGCGCCAGCCTGCCTGCTGGGTAAACAGGATGGGTAAACATCACTTGCTGGTCCCCACCTGCCCCCTAAGAGAGTCCTCTCCACCTCTACCCACACAAGCCTTCATTCTCCAGGCCTCTCCCCAGCACATGACTCGGCAGGAAGAACACCCCTGTTCGGCCTGGCCACCAGCAAACGACCTTGACTTTTATGTGTATGTGAGTGTTGGGTCCTCGGGGTGGGGAGGATGTATAAGGAGAGGGGTGGAGGGCATCTCTGCCCTAACCCCCCACAGCTGACTTCAGAGGAGGTGAGAGCTGGGGAGGCTAGGAGATCTCAAAATGGTCAAAGTGAAAAAGGCAGACAGCTACTGCTCCAGACGGAGTGGCTTCAGGGCCAGCTATGCACCACAGACAAGTTCTTTGACATCTCTGAGCTCCTTGACATCTTATCTGTCAGGGCAGAGGATACCACCAGTTCTTCAGGTTGTCATGAGGATCCAAGCAGGTGGCATGTCTCAGGCTCCGGGAACCCGGACTGCTGTCATCACAGAGTGGTGGTGATGGATGGCCATGGTCACTCATGGGGATGGACAGGTGGGTACTCAGGGTACAAGGGCCACAGTACTGGCCTCCAAGTGTGCATCCCCAGACAGCATTTTGGGCCTCTGTGCTGTAGGTGCCAGGCAAGAGTGGAGGAATGGACCAATGGATTCCAGTCCCCACTGTCACTCAGAACTTTGGACAGCCCTCCTCAGGCTGACCCTGGGTCTCCACTGGCCGTAGCAATAGAGAGGGCAGGTTGCCCAGGCACAGGTCTGGCTCAGTCACGCCCCGTGGGAGCAGGCTCTTCTCAGACCTCCCTGCTCTCTGTTATATGGGAAGGCACCCTGGTCCCTGCCAACCAGTCCTGCAAGCACCACTGTGGCGGCTTCCTCTGTGACCTGGGTCAGCACACACAGGCTGGGCTTTCCTGGGGCTGGAGAAGAGAGAAGCCGGCAGGCCAGCAACTCCTGCAAGCTGCAGCCCACAGAGCTGTCCAGGGTCCTGGCCGAGTATCCCGGCCTGTTCGCTGGCAGCCAACCCTGGCAGCACCCCCTTGGTGCAGGTCTGCCAGACAGGCCAGCTGTTTCTTTTCAAACGTAACACCGGTGCACCCAGTGCAGCTTAGGCATGGTGCTAGCTGCACCTGTGCTCACAGCCTTACGGGGTGGCTAGTTCAGAGGAAGGCCTCTTTCCAGCTGTGGGCAGCGCAGTGGGAAATAAACTGAGCTTCCTTACTGCTTTCCATGAAAATGCAGCTGCTCGTAAGGCCTGGAACAAAATGTCTGGACTCCTGGAGCATTTGCCCAGAGCCCACATGCAGACCTGCTCCCAGCTGTCCCTGTTCCTGACTGAATGTCACTTGGCTACATCTGTACTGTCTCGCTGGACATGCTGGACACACTTAATTCATCTTCAGACAGGGTGGAGAAAACCGGTGAATCCAACTCACTGCTGAACAGCATTGCTAGGGTCTGGGGGCCACACACCGAGCTGTGCAATGTGGTCCTGCATACCTTGAACACATCACCCTTGGTGACACAGCTCCCAGAAACTCCAGGCGCAGAGGCAGGGAAGACCAAGGCTAGACCAGGAGCAGAGGGAGTTGGGCTGGACCACAGACAGAAGCTGCAGGGCTGGAAAGAGTGAGGGCCACAGTCCCTGAACAGCAGAGACTGCTGGATGAAGGAGCCGTTGCAGGCCCGATCTCACTACAGATGGGAACCTGGTGCGAGGGGGTGTTCCAGGGACAGGAAGGACACAGGTAAGCACCTGAGCTGCCCTCCCTGCCCTGCCCTCAGCTGGCAGCCACAGCTCACACCACTCCCCACCGGGACCCGCTCAGAGGAAGCTGAGGATGGGGGCTGGGGGCTCAGGAGGCCTTGGGCAACACCGAGGCCACTGACTCCTCAGAACACTGCTGCCTTCTCCCCGTTCCGGGTGGAGGCCTCCTGTCCACTCCCACTATCCCCTCCGCTCTGTACCCTTGTCGACATTACCCCCTCACCTCCGAGGGTGGCAGCAACTTTCCCAGCCCCACCAGGAGTCTCAGAGCTCTCTAAGGCCAGGGGGCCACCTGGCAGGAGCTGAGTTGCAACCCTGGCTTAGGGGCCACAATTTCTCCATCTGTGAGATGGGAAATTGACTTTTCAGTGCCTTTTTGGCTGATGCTGAGAGGTGAGCTTACATTCCAGATAAAGACACTGAGGCCGGAGAGGTTCGATTGCTTGTTCACTACAGACGGAACTCAAGCCGAGGCCTAAAAACCACACTTTCTCCAACAGACTGTGATTGTTAGGTGTGTTGTTGCCTGGAAACAGACCACACTGCAGCCCCCCGGCAGGGTCTACACACATCTGCTTGGGACCCTCGCTGTGATGCCTTCCCCAGGCAAAGATCCAACACTGCCTGCCTTCCCTCCAAGGTGGGCTGGGAGGTTAGAGGCTACATTTAGTCACCTGTGGGCAGAGCCCGGGACCCCAGAGGGACCGGCTCTTAGAGGAAGAGGCTGCACTGGCACTGACACTGTGTGTCATGTCACTGCAGGCCTCAGACTATGGGCTTGTCAAAGGCTGATGAGAGTGGCAGTGCACGCCCATAATCTCAGTACTCGGGAGGCTGAGGTCGGAGGAGCACCATGAGTTCCAGGCCAGCCTGAACTACATACTAAGACCCTATCTCAAAAGAAAAAAAAATAGGCTGATGGGAACTGTGCATTTGTGTCTATGGAGGTAAATTCGTGTGCATATGTACACTCATGTGCAGGCGTGTACTTTAGCCACATCCCCCCTGGTGTGCTGTACTGGGCACATCGATGCCTCCCCTGCTGACACCTGGCTGGCTTCACTTTTCCAGCTTAGGAGGAAAGCAGACTGGGTGCATGTGCGTGCTCACTGGAAGGAGCATAGGGAAAGACCCTGGAGGCTCAGGGCCTTACAGATGAGTCCAGCCAGCACTCAGAGCCTAAGCTGGCTCTGCTGAGCTGGATGGCACGATGTTGATGTGCAGGATCTGCAAGGTGGGGATGTCTCCATCTACCATAGTCTGTGGCTTGACCTTCATCAAAGATGCCCCTAGGGCTGGCCCAGCGGGCAGAGCCTGGGCTATGTGAAGCACAGGGAGGGCCACGTGCTGTAGGGCCTCATAGGTCACTATCAAGCTATCAATTACGCTCATTGTGGGGAGGTGGCAGGTGTTTGGAGGAGCCCCAAGTAGAGGTGACTCTGTGCTCACGAAGAGCTTTGGGAGACCCCAGAGGCTGGAGAAGCGCTGTGCTCCGGCCCTGACCATCCTCCCCAGGGGGCCAGGTGCAGCTAGGTGCTACCCACCAGGGTGGGCGCTCACCCCTGGGGCAGGAACCGAGAACAAACAGCACGGTGGCAGATGAGGCTGGTCCTTGAATGGGCTGAACTATTTCTAGAGTGCTCAGAGCCTGGGCCTGATTTAAGCCTCTTCCTCTTCCCGCTCTCTAGAAATAATTAAGGGGTAAGTGGTTCAAGAGGGAATTGAGTGGCGCTTCTGAAGTAGCTCAGAGCAAACAAGCCCCCAGAGAGGCTGGGGCACCTCCCTGCCAGCCATGCCACCCATGTGCGGAGCCTGGCTAAAGCCTAGTAGCTTTGTCTAGCTCCTCCTGGGCAGGAGCTGTGCTCCAGGTTCTGCCGGGGCTCACAATCCCACTCTGACTGGGTGGGGGCTGCAAACCCACCAGGCACATCTGGGAAGGGGAGGTGCGGGTGCTGCCATCCCCACCGTGTGATGGATGCTCTGACATGGAGGCTGTACAGGGAGACACCTGCCTGAGGCAGGCCCCACTTGGTGACAGGGACCAAGGCTCCAATGTGCCCAGAGAAGCCACAGCCAGGCCGACAGTTGTTCAGGACCAGTGTAGGAGGCCCTGAGGCCTGCAGCTTGGAGGCAGCTGCCAGGCTGGGCATGGGGCCGGCACTGGACCAAGCAGGAGGCCAGACGCAGAGCGAGGACTGCAGTCAGGTCCCCAGCAGGTGCGAGCAATGGTCAGGTCTGGTGACTGGGACAGAAGCATCCCGGACGCTGGGGCTCTGCACCTGTGTCTGGCAAGGCCCTGAGGAGGAAAACTAGCAATGTCTCCTGGGAGCAGGTGAGTCTGGCTCCTCAGAGAAACATCCTCACACTTGTGAGATTGCACACCAGCCGTCACGGTGTGGGCAATGCTCGAGCCCACGAGGCAGGCTGTACGCCTGTCTGACCCCTCTTACCTCACCCTGCCTGCCTGTTAGGTGGGGTATTATGGACTGCACATTGTGTCCCCTTCCCAGATTCTGTGTTGAAGTTCTGACCCCTGATGTGATGGTATTTGGAGATGCAACATCTGGGGAATAACTGGGTTTAGATGAGGTTACGCGAAGAGTCCTCACCAGAAACGGAAGCCACCAGACCTCAACCTGGGACTGTGACTCACCGAGAGTGAGTCCCTGATGTTTAGTCTCCCAGGCTGTGGGGCTTTATGAAAGCAGCCTGAGCTAAGATTTGGGGATGCTAAGTGGTTGCCGAGGTGACAGAGTGCTGGCATTGTAGGGGCTGGGAATGCAGGGACAGGAACAACCCAGGTGTGCCCCCGCGTGCCTGGGGTTGTGCTGGGAAGCAGGAAGTCCAGCCCCGTTCGGACATTTGTCAGAATCCCACCTGGCCCGCCTTGCCCGCCACCTACCTGAATCATGTACAGCTGGGCAATGCGGTACTCCTCCACGGTCATCGGCAGAGGGATCCGGTATTCCTTTATGATCATCTTGGAGTCCGGGCCTTCCCGCCAATGCGGGAACTGTGAGTGGGGACTTCTAGGCGAGGTTCCTTAAATGACCATGACAGAATTCAGTGAGGCCCCCTGAGAGAGAAAGAAGACAGGACAGTCACTTTCTACAGGGATAGTGGCTGTGACAGCATGGAAGAGAATCCCGGTCTAGACCTCAGGCTGGGATTCTGGTCTAACCCCATCCTGTGCTGACAGGACAGTGTGACCTCAAGCAAATTCTTTGCCTCTGTGGCCTCTGTTTCCTGGTTTGCTAAGCAATCTTGGAGCGCTGTGGGCAGGAGTGAGAGCGGGTGTAAACTCTCCCATCTACAGCCACAGGGAAGTAAAGGACCCTGAGCCTGCTCTGAAGGTGGGCAAAAGGGTACCGTGCTCTTGTTTAACTCATAATCCTAATAAGCTGCAGCCTCAGTTTCCCTGCACGTTACAGGCAGGCCTGTACTGAAGCGACAACAATGGCCAGTCCTGGGAAAGAAGGCAGGGGACATAGAGTAATGAAATACGTAACAAAATGCAGACATAAGTCAGCAGGCTGAGGCTCTTCAGTGTGGGGCAATCAGTTCTGCTCATGTCACCAGATACAGGCAGCATCTCTGTTCTGGCAGAGAACAGTGACCTCAAGTTTAGTTTCTGTTCAATTCAACAATATGCACTTCCTGGCACCTCTTGCATTGCCGACGCTGGGGCAGGGCTTGGAGGTAGAAGAGATAAACAAGACAAGCAAACACAGTGCTCATGGCAGCTTCTTGTTAAATGACAAAGAAGATATTTGATGATGCTTTGTACCTAAAGCAATCAAATTACAAAGATGAACAAGCATACTTCAGTGCCCGAAGGAGACACACTCCCAGTTACCAAGAACACAACGCCACCGTCACCCATGCCCTGGTAGCTGAGCCTTTGTTATAAATATCGTTTGGCGACTTCCACAGGTTCCTCCTTACTCACTGGGAGCTGAGTGGAGGCTTCTGAGATGGGGAGCAGCAGGATTAGGATAGTATTTTAAAGACACCACTCTGAGAGGGGAGTGGTGCTGCATGCCTATAATTCTGGCTGATTGGGAGGTTGAGGTGGGAAGATCACAAGTTCAAGGCCAGGCTGGACAATGTGGCAGAACACTGTCCTGAAGTAAAAGAAGGCTAGGGAGGTAGCCCATCACTCCTTGGATTCAATCCTCGGTATCACAAAGGAGACTGGGGGGCAGTCAGTGAGCACTTCTGGTACCCTGGACAGGGTATGGCTAACTGGTAAGAGAGAGGCTGACCAGACAGGCATCCTCGCCAGGGCTCCATCTACGCAGGGTCTGAGTGCATCACCAGTATGGGCCCACATACTGTGCTCAAGTCTGGCTGGACACTGAGGCCCTGGGAGCGGGTAGGGACAGCCCAACAGCTCCTGGGCTGCACCTCATCCTATGGGAAAGTGAGAAATGAGCCCCGCTTGGCGAGAGTACCAGGGGATCCAAGGCTGAAACCTGCGTCATTTCCATCTCGACAAGAAAGCAGCCGGGCACATGGTCAGGGAAACTCCTTCCACACATGAAGCAGAGAGACCCCTATGCTGCGGAGAGGTCGGATGGAACTAGGAATGGACATGGGAAAGAAAACTGAGGTCAACAGGCATTCAGAGCTCTTCGCTGTGGTTCTTCATAGGGAAGCCCCAGGATCTCTGATCTAGAAGGCTGGACAGAAGCCACTGCAGAGGAGGTGCTGTGTGGCACCCACACTCATGGCTTTGGGGCCTCAGGTGTGTTCCCTCACACTGGGACCCTCAGTGAGCTTCAGTCAGTCCTGTTCCTCATCTGAGTCAGGAAGGGCTCAGGACTCTCCGGATGTTCCTGGAAACCCTAGGGGCTCAGCTCTTCTTCCCTCTTAGGGTCCCACCTGCTCCCTGGGAGTGGCTGCCCAGGAGCACTCACACCCACATAAGACTGTCCTGAAATCCTGGATTCCCAGCCCACCAGGCCTGGCTGCAGGCTCCTGGGGTCAGGGGCGAGGCAGGACCTGCAGGGCTGGGCTGAGCATATTGATGGCCTCTGGCTCCTCCTATGGCCGCCAGGGATGAAACTGCAGAGCCTGGCCAGCAGCAGACTCGGGCTTGGATTCTGGGTTTCAGAGGCTCTGCGAGCACATGTGCAGAACAGTCCACAACAACATCTTCCCGAGACACCTGTCAGGTAAGCCGTGATCACACCGTGTCCTCTCCGCCACATGCAGGCAGAGAGGACACCAAGCCAGAGGACCCAGAGGCCCCTTGGTGGCTCCAGCCACGCAGGGAGAGCTGGGCTAGTGGCAAATCTCAGGGCCGACCAGGGTTGCTGCACAACAGTTCCGAGGACCATCACACAACACAGAAGGTAGGACACAATTCCATCTACGCTGGGTTGGAGGAAAGGCACTGTGCTTCCGCCCACAAGGAACCAGACAGCGAGGGAGGTAAGCAGGAGGCAGGCGGACACATTGATAGAAGGGAACAAAAAATAGTTCAGTGCAGTTACAGCTAAGTGCACAGTGACTAATAGCAACAGAGAAGACTCAGCTCCGAGAGTGACGCAGAATGTGACAGGAGCGCATGGTCTGGAGTTCCCTCTGGGATGACTGTGGCTTGACCAGGCCTCCGCTCGCTGGGCGGCCTCCTGGGAGCGGTGGCTGTACTGGCTGTGCCTTGGTCTCTCCAAATACAAAGTGGAACTAAGACACCCGACCTCCAGAGTTACCGTGAGTGCTGGGGGAGGGTGCCTCAGGTACTGGGGACTAGGCTTCCTAGCAGTCATGGGGCTCTGCTCGCAGAGCTGGGAGCAGGTGTGAGGACACAGTCAATAGCAAGAACAAAGGCCCTGTGGCAGGTGTGTGCATCCCCAGAGCATCCTCCCACTGGCACCTCCCTAGCAGGGGCACGCTGTGTCCTGGTGAATCGGGGTAGGCATGCCATCCACAAGCCTGTGAGGGTCAGTGCCAGGTGTGGGGCAGAGCATGCATGGTGAACCAGGACTGTCACTGGCTTCCGGGGTCCCCTTTCCCTGTGGGGAGAAGAGACATACCAGATAAAGAAGCAGGTGCCAGGTGGCACATTTCCGCAGTGATGCCTACATCGTCCTGAGAAGCAGCTGTGGGAGGCCTGCGCCCTTCCTCTTAGGGAAGGCTCTGGTGCTCAGCACCCTTGCAGGACCACCCACCCCGCCTCCCAGGAGCAGCTTGGGAAATGACTGATTTCTGAGCTTTGGCCATTAGGGAATCCTTTCTAGGAGCTCGTGGTTTATTTTTTTTATTTTTTTGTCTTTTTGAGACAGGGTCTCACTATGTACCCCAGGCTGGCCTGCAACTCATTGTGATCCTCCTGCCTCAGCCTTCTGAGTGCTGGAATTGCAGGTGTGTGCCACTGTGCCCAGCTAGGAACTCATGATGAAGGCGCCAACAGTCCATCCACCCAAGCCCTGGCCTTTCCTTATTCAGGAGGACAGCGGGCCTGCTTCTTCCTAGCTGCACCAGCGATGGTGCACCTGGTGGCCTGCTGGAAATGGCCAGTAGGAGCATTTCTCCTCTACTCTCCTCACTCGAAAACAAGACAGGGAGAGAGCAGTCACACATCGCTGGTAAAACAAGACGGCTACACCACAAGCCCCAGCCCAGGCCCATGACATCTGAGCTGGTGGGAAGGACCGTGCTGAGAGTCAACACCCGCTGCCTTGGACCCCAATACATATCATGACCCTCTCTTTGGAATAATGAGGTCAGGAGCGGGGATGTAACAGGAATGATCAGGACGGAGCCCACTTGGTCCTGCGCATTAAGGACAACGCACATCACAAGAGGGGTCATCCAGAGAAATGGGTAAGACACAAACCGTTCTCCATAGACTCAAGGAGGTTACAGATACAACCCCTTAATGTTGGTGGGCACACAGGGAATGGAAGAAAAGACAGAAATTCAGTGTGTTGCCGAAGCAAGCACACAATACATAGAAAAAGAAATTCTTCGACGATAGACATGAAGGCTGAAAGGTAAGCTAGGTGACTCGGGGGAAAGGGGAAGAAAAGTAAATGCATCACAGATACTTTTAAAAAGCTACATTGGCCAGGGATATAGTTCAGCAGCACAGTGCCTGCATGGCAAGTGTGAGGTTATGAGTTTGATTCCCAGTACCACAAAAAAATAAATAAAAATAAAAAGCTATATTGCCCAGCACTCAGCAGAGGCAGAAGGATAGATGAGAATTAGAGGCCAGTCTGAGCTACATAGCGAGAACCTGTCTCAAAAAATCAAAATAACGCCTGTAATTCCAGCTCGGGAGGCTGAGGCAGGAGGATTGTTGTGATTTCAAGGCTAGCCTGGGCTACAAAATGAGTTTAAAACTAACCTGAACTGCATAGTGAGACTCTGT
>NW_004955482.1:5753806-5765614 GCF_000276665.1 Chinchilla lanigera | reverse complement strand
CCTGAACTGCATAGTGAGACTCTGTCTCAAAAAAAAAAAAAGTCAACAAAACAAAGCAAAAAACCCACAAAAGGCCAGGTGTGGTGGCAAACACCTGTAGTCCTGGCACTGGGGAGGCTGAGGCAGGAGGATTGTTACAAGTTTGAGGCCAGGCTGGGCCTCATAGTGAGTTCAAAGCTAGTCTGAACTACATGGTGAGACCCTGTCTCAAGAAGCCAGAAAAAAAAGTAATTGGTGTGTATTAGTTGCTTTCCCAAGCTGGGACAAAATACCTGACACACACAACCTAAGGGAGGAGAGGTTTAACCTGGCTCACAGTTTCAGAAGGTTGTCCATGGTTGGCTGGCTCTGAGGGAGAGACAGCATGGCAGAAGGGCCTAGTGGAAGAAAGGTGCTCACCCCTTGGCAGCCAGAAAGCAGACAGAGAAGGAAGGACCTGGGGACAAGAATGTACCCTTGCAAGGCACACCCCTAGGGATCCATTTCTCGTGACCAGGCCTACTTCCTAATAGCACATTCAGCTATGAACACATTATCAATGTATTAAAACACAAATGAACACAGCACCTACATGATCTAGTCGCCTTCCAAAAGCTCCACCTTTAACATGTGAGACTTTAGGGGGGTATTTGAGATCAAAACCATAATAGTGCGCTTCCAGGGCAAAATACGATAGAACAGAAGGAATTACTGAAATATATAACAGGGAACAAAAAAGTTTTGACAGAAGCAATGAACCGGTACGTGTCCTTGGAAGACAAATGACATAAAGACTATCTAGACACATTCTGAAAAAGTTACTAACCTTAAAGGATAAAGAAAGAATCAGAGGCTGAGGCAGGAGGATCACACGTTTGAGTCCAGCCTGAGCAACTTAGTGAGACCCTGTCTCAAAATAAAAAATAAAAAGGGCTGGAGATGTAGCTCAGTGCAAAGGCCCTGAATTCAATCCCTGGTACCAGAAAAAAAAAGAGCCATATAAGTAAGGGCAGGAAGATGGTTTGGGAAGAATCAGACTTTTGCATAGCAACAAAATTTCAGAAACTAACGAATAGTACCTAGAATTCTAAGAGAAATTAGGTACCAGAATTTTATACCTAGCTAAATTGTCCTTTATGTATTGTCCTTTATGTATAAAGTTAACAACAACAACAACAAAAAAAGGGGGCTGGGGATTTAGGTCAGCGGCAAAAGCTTCTGCCTGGCATGTGCAAGGTCGTGAGTTCGGTTCCCGGTACCGGAGAAAAACAAACAAACAAACAAACAAAAAACAACAAAAAAGTATAAAGTTAACAAACATTCTGAACATGAATTTATGGGCTTGTACATCCATAAAATCGTCTTTTAAAAAAATTACCCAATGTTGAAATCTCAATGATAACTCACAACAATTCTATCCATGGGGAAATCTTGAATTAATATTTTTTGCAATCTTGGCAATTATGATTATTAAGAGTATTAAAAACCTCCACAGCATATATAACTAATACAACTATCAAAAACTGGGAATGGAAGAATGGAGGTGAAAATAAAATATTCTCAACTTCCCTAGAATGGAAGTTAGTTCACGATGTGGTTAAGAACAGAAGAATAGGTAGAGCATGGAGGATATTTAGGGCAGTAAACTTCACACAACAGTGGTGAGCCTATAGCATTATATTTTTATCAAAACCCACAGAATGTATAAGAGGAGTAAACCCTAATGTAAACTATGGACTCTGGGTGACAGTGATGTGTTACTGCAGTGTGGGCTCCTCAGTTGTAGCGAATGGATCTCTCCAGCATGGGAATTAATGGTGGAGGATGCTAACAAGAGAGCAAGGCACATATAGGAATTTTCTATATTTTTCATTTAATTTTAGTGACCCCAACATTGCTCTACAAATAAAATTTATTACTTAAATCAATAATGCAATATACTAAACCAATAATTGTATATTTTAAATGGGTATATGATATGAGAATCAAATTCAGGATCTTGCACTTACCAGGCAGGCACCATGCCACTGAGCTATATCCCCAGCCTTTTTTTTTTCAATCTTTAAGGAACTATTTTCATTTATGATGAAGAAATGTTTATCTGAAGTTTAACAATTCACTTTCATTTCATATATATGTATATTTTACTTCATAAATGTACATTTATTTTTGTTTTCTTGAGACTGGGTCTCACTGTGTAGTTTAGGCTGGCCTTGAACCTCACTATGTAGCTCAGGCTGGCCTTGAACTCATAGCAATCCTCCTGCCTCATCCTTCTGAGTGCTGGGATTATAGGTGTATATTACCACATCTGGCTTCCATTTCATTTTAGATATATGGCAATAGATTTGTCTTTGGTTAAGTTGAAGTAACATTAAATTTCAAATATCTGATGTTATGGTTATGTTAAGAAATTAAATAAATTTGATGTTTTGGGGGTTTTTGGTGCTGCGGATTGAATGTAGCTCTTTGCACACACTAAGAATGTTACCACTGAACTATACTCTCACCCCTGATTTTTATTTTCAAAGTGCATTTTAAAACTCAAGAAAACACTATCCTTACTCTGCCTATATATCTCTGTTTGCATACAGAGTCTGAAGTATCCATTTGGTGAGTGCTAATGGTAAAGTTGCCTCAGACTGGTGGGACTTCAAGCATGTTTTACTTGTTATTTTCTACATTACTTGATATTTTGGAAGCTGTGGCAGCAGAGTTTGAGCAGGGAGCGTGCAATTGGCCAGAGCAGGGCAGTTGATGCAGTGAGTACAATCTGCTCCTCCTAGGTGTGTCCAACTGTGGGGCAACCTGTTCAGTTGCTCTGATCTTTCATTTTTTCTTCTACAAAATAGAGTAAGAATTGCACCAGCTGTCTTGGGGATTAAAGGACATGCTGCACATAAAGTGCTGAGCTCAGCACTGACGAGCATACGGTGGCAGACAACTGGGTCATATTACAGTGCCTAGCAGGGTCTGGAAGGCAGATCCCTGGGGTACAGGGCCTGTGACCATCCTGGCTGGACTGCCACCCCCGGGCACACACTAAACCCATGGGCCATAGGGAAAGGGGCTGATATGCAGGCACAGAAGTATGAAGGAGGAACAGCCCTGTTAAAAATACTGGCTGGGTTGACAGCCAGACAGGGTCGAGCTAGGACAAGACGGGGAGGCTTTCTCCCAGGTGGTCTGATGCCTGCCACTCAGAGAAGCAGTATGTCTGCTGCCCCTGACTCTCTCAGCCAGAAGCTGAACTCTTACTCAGGCAACCTCATTACACCCACTCTGGCTGCTTGGGTGCGAGACAGACACATTTCATCTCGTCTCCGCTGGAATCATGATGGGCTAAAAAGAATTATATTTCTGCTTTCTGCAGGGCAGCTTTCAGGGCCTGGCACAAGGATTGGGAAACAGAAAAACAGAGGTCTCAGAGGCCTCTCTGCCAGGGAAGCCAGGCCAGGGATCTGGACGACCGCTCCTCACTCTCATGCACAACCACTAGCCCCTCTCCAAAGAGAAGAGGGGCTTTTGAGGGCCTGAAACACGGTGCCCGGGTCTCAGCCTTCACAGAAGCCTTGGAGAACCTGGCCATGCCTTTAGGAGCCTATAAGGGGGCCTGTGCTGGGCCAAACCATGTTAGAGCAGGCACCAGCTTGTGTGGTATCCGGGGGGCCATGGGCAGGAAAGGCCAGCCCTGGGCAGGGTGTGAGCTGGGGCCAGGCTAGGGATCTGGACATAGGTGGAGGGGCAGAGAGGAGGTGTGAGGGGATGGCACCCCAAGAATCAAGGTGTGGCCCCCATAGTTTCCCCACCACACCTGATTGGGCCTTCGGGGTTAGGGCACAGCCAGGCAGAGTGGGGGCTGCCCAGGGCAGGCATGAGGTGGAGACTTGTGGTGGGTCACTTGGATGCGGTTCCAGGGGCCTGGGGAGGGAGCAGGAAGACCCTGACTGGGAGATCGCAGGATAACGGAGTTTACAGAACTCAATCTGTTTTCCGTGATTAGCTGTGGTTTGACGTCACACAGGGGATTTAGGAGCAAAGCCTTGCAGGGACAGGGATGGAATCTGTCCAAACGCAGTTCAGCTGCATTCTGGCTTTTAAGCCCGGAAGCCACTTGAAGTCGGCAGGGGGAACACCAACTTTGGCACTGCGGGCAAGGTGGCTGGCAGGTGGGAGAGGAAGCCATGCGCTGGAACCTCCCCACTGGCCCCAAGGTCTCTTGGTTTCCTGCGCTAGGAAAACCCCCTGCTCTGGCTCTCTGCTCCCCAAACCTAGTGCCTCCCAAGTAGGGTCTGGGAGGGTAAGAGCAGTAAAGGCCCCACCATGCTTCCCTCCACCCATAAGTACACAGGTGTGTCGGGGGCAAGAGGGCCACCTGTGGGACCCAGGCGAAAACGAGGCTGTAGGCCTGGGCTGGGGGTGGAGGGGAAACAGCGGTGGGGGATGAGTGCAGCGGGGACCAGCGGCCTCTAGGCAGGAGAGGGTACACCCCCCGCTGAGTCCCCCTCCCCACCCCAGGGCCGCTCCCCCAGCATCTCAGACACTTGGCTCCCCAGAGGCTTCTAGACTAAGGGTGCCTGGACATGGCTCCACCCATCTTAGCCTCATCAGTGGGGAGGCTGAGGCTCGAAGGAAGGGGCCACCGGGTTTCCGGGGTGAGAAGCACACATCAGTGCAGGGGACAGGACCCTGACTCGAGGCCTCTGCTGTAAGCTGCTCTGGAGGGCAGAGCACTGAGGAGGTTTGGGAGAGCACACAGCTCCTCCCCACAGTGTCCTTGCCCCCCGAGCAATTGCAGCCCTGGGCTGAGCAGTGAAGGGGGCCCCAGAGACCCCCAAAGCCTTAGGCACTGCTGCAGTCACAGAAGGCCATCAGTCTCACCAGGACGCTCCCAGAGTGCCAAGCTGGGGTGACTGCCAAGACACTGCAGGACTTGTCATCTGACCCCAAGGCTGTTGGCCACCTGGGGGCACTGCAGGGGTGTGCAGCTCTGCAGGGCATTTCATCTGTGACACCTCAACACAAAGGACAGCCCTGGGGAAGCAGCAGGTGCAGACCACAGAACAGACTTGGGAGAAGGTGGCATCCTGCTCAAGGGCAGTCAGAGGAGCCCATGTGTGAATGTCCTGCTCCCTGCTGTAGCTGTGTGCACAGGGCTTGGGAGATCAGCAGGGAGGAAATTGCACCAAACCCGAACCTGGGCACCGGAACTGACCCAGCCACATTCTCTGGAGGCCTTGCTGGTCACTGAGCTACTAATGCCAGCATGCTGACCTCTGGGATTGGTACCTCCTAACTACACACTAATTACAGCGAGAACAAAGCCTCTGAAGGTTGACTCTTGGGCACTGGGTCCCATCCCTCTTGTCACATGGAAACCTTTGCCATGGAGCTCCCCTCTCTCTGGCATGCAAGTAGCCCTCATACTTGCAAACGTGAAATCAAGCAAAGGTCCTTTGGCCCCCCTTTGTACCTGATCCTCTTGGTACCACCCCATATCTCTGCTCCCTTTAGGTCACAAATCCTCCTGCAGGTCAGTGCTGCTGGCCACTTCTCTTACCTCCCAGTCTCTTCCTAACCGACTATGGCCCCTGATCCATCGAAACTGCATGGTCAAGGTCACCAATGACCTCCCTGTGGCTAAGAGTGGTCAACCCACATCAAATCCAGCCTTTTGTGAACCGCTGCATTTAACAGAAATGGTCTGAGGAGATCGAGCACTGCTGCAGGGGCCCATGGCTTGCAGGCAGGTGGGCACTGTCCCTGAGAGGGCTTCCGCCTGGATATCATCTCTTTTCTCAGCCAACATTTACCAGGAGCCCAGGAGATGCAAGATTCCAGCCCTGAGACTCTCAGCTACCTCATATGGGGACCTGATACCCGCTGCAGAAGAGGATTATTTTTGTTGCAAAAAACCTAGCTGGATCATGAAGCTTCCAAGTAACCCTGTGAGGCTGACCTCAAGTCCAGATGGGCAGCGAGCCCATGGTAGAGCTTTAGGAGTTCATTTCTATGCCTGCCCCAGTAAGTCCTCCTTCCATGGGACCAAGAAGGCAACCAGCCCCATGGCTAGGAGAATACAGGTGGTTACGGCCCTTTAGCTCTGAGAAACTGCCCAAGGCTTCTGGATTATATAGGGCCGAACACTTCTTAAAGACAGACTCCAAATCAACCAAAGTCAGAGACTTCATCTCCGCACACCCAATTCTTTGCATGCACTCTGAGGAGAAAACACACCGCGGGTCTGGTCCTGTCTGGGGAGCAAGGGGGTGGTGATGATGCCAGGGTAAAGATTGTGCCCCCAAAGGTCTCATCATACCCCTCAAAGGCAGCCCCCACCCATCCAATCTGGAAAACCAGACCCTTCTCCATGGTCCCTTGGCTTACAAATCCCTCCAATTATTTTGCACACTCAGGCTGCATTAGTAAATAAATTCTCAACACTACTGTGATTCGTTTATTTCATGGTAATATAATCCCACATGATGTAATTCACCCTTTCGTAGTGGGTTTTCACATATCCAAAGCTGTGTACCCATCAGCGCTGATTCCAGAACACCTTGCTCACTCAGAAAGAGGCCCCATACTCACATGAGCAGTTGCTCCCCTCTGCGACATCCCACCCTGCCCCTGCCCCGCAGCAACCACTAATCTAATATCAGTCCCTACCACCTGTCTACCTCAGACACTTCTTGTAAACAAGTCTCACAGCATGTGGCCTTTTCTTTCCCTCAGCATCGTGTTTTCCAGGTTCATGCTGCCACCTGTGTCAGTGCTGTGCTCCTTGTGACAACCGAATCACGTTGCAGCACACGGCGATTATCTCCGCTTTTATAACTGAGGAGACGGTGAGTTTGTGTCACGAAGGTACCCCGTCCCCAATCACTCAGTAAGTGAAGAGTCAGGCTTATCTTCCTCCACAGACAGGATAGAAACAGCTGAAGAAGTGAGCTATCACCTTCTTAATTTGCTTCTATTGGTATAAACATATACCTCTTAGCACGGATAATAGCATTTTATGGTTCACAAATGCTTTTAGCTTGTTCACTCTCACTTCTTCTGAACAATTCTCCAAAGAGGAAATGGTCAGGGCATCCCCATTTTTGGAAGAAAGCAAGGTTGTGAGAGTTTAGGTGGTATATACACAATGCTAGTGATAATTATTAGTGGATGGATGGTAGCTGCATCCCCACAAATGAAACAGCTTTCTTTCTTTCTTTTTCTTTCTCTCTCTCTCTTTCTCTCTTTCTCCCCCCATTTCTTTTTCTTTTTTTTTGAGACGGTCTCACTATGGAGTACAGGCTGGTCTTGAACTCACTATGTAGCCCAGGCTGGCCTCAAACTCACAGAGATCCTCCTGCCTCAGCCTCCCAAGTGCTGGGGCTACAGGCATGCATACTTTTTCTTTCTTACAAAGATGTATGATTTGGAGCAATATATTTTTTCTTTCAGCTTATTTTGTAGTGAATGCAAACCTTCCAGCTAAGGGAGAACCTCTCTTAAACTCCATCAAGGAGGGGTTCCTTGGTTTTATGTAGTGTTTCTGACTGTTAGAAATAAAGATTGGTTTAAAAAAGAAAGAGGGCTGGGAATATAGCTCAGCGGCACAGTGACTGCCTGACACGTGCAATCCTGAGTTCAATGTCTCTTTTCAAATATGTACTTCTTGGCTGAAGTTGAGATTTGCTATATTAAGGGAGGGGACTGGGAATATGTTTGCAAAGCTCCACAGCCTGGAATATTAGGTCTTTTACTCTCTGGTCTGAAAACCCTCCAGCCTCATCTCCCAGCAAGCAGGCTGTGCCTCAGCCACTCTGAGCTCCATGCCTCTAGCACATGTTCACTAGGTACCTGCTAGGGGCCAGGTCCTATGATGGGTGCTGAGGTGTAGAGGACCATGACAGAGTCCTCAAGGAGTGCACAGGCTGCTGGGGAGACAGACATCACACAAGTCATCAAAATCTGACAGGAAATATTATTCAGCCTTAAAAAGTAGGGCTGGGAACAAAGCCCAGTTGGTAGGGCACCTGCCTAACATGCATAAAGGCCTGGATCCCACCCCGACCACTGAAATAACGAGGAAGTACTGACACATGCTACAACAGGAATGAACCTTGACAATATACCAAGTGGGAACAATGGTCACAAAAGGATAAATCTGTCTAATTCCATTGGGGGGAGGTGGCTGGGACAGTCAAATTCGTAGAGACAGAAAGTAAAAGGGTGGGTTTTGGGGACTGGGGGAAGATGAGGAGTTAGTGTTTAATGGGACAGAGCTTCAGTTTGGGAAGGTGAGAAACTCTGGAGACAATGGCTACACAACAGTGTGAACGTTCTTAGTGCCACAGAACCGAAACTGTAACGACAGCTCACACTGCCAGGCATGGTGAAGCAAACCTATAATCCCAGCTATTCATGAGACTGATGCAGGAAGACCACAGTTCAAGGCCAGCCTAAGCAACTTAGCGAGGCCTTGTCTCAAAATAAAAAGTGGCTCAGGGTTAGGGGGCTTGCTTAGCACGCAGAAGGCCCTGGGTTCCCTCCTCAGTACCACACAAAGTCAACACAGTAACTTGCAGCTCATGTACATTTGGCCACAATCCAAAAACAAAAGCTCTCGATGAGGCCAGGGTGGAGAAGCCAGGAACTGCCAGAGGTTCCAAAGCCAGAGGGACCAACAGTGGCAAAGCTCTTTCACTGCACTGCCGAGCTCAGGAGAATGCTGTTTGCACTGCCGTCCAGGAGAAGCGTGCCACTCAGAGCTGGGCAGTGCACAGCCTGTGCCGGTGAACTAGGCGACCCAGCTAGCTCCGACAACTTCCCTTTCGTGTGTATGACTTCCCTTCTAGGTTTGACCACTGCTTTTATCCTCTGTGTTTTTTTCCTTGCTTTCTCCCTGGAGAGAGGTGGCATCCATCACCAGCTGGAGGTTTTATGGGGTAACGAAAGGAAACTAATACCTCCATAAAGAGGAGCCAGTTACCTGGGAAGCTTTCCAGGTATGTTGTGTTCCTGGCAGCCCTGGGAGGCCTGGCAGCAAAGGCCACAGCACTCACAGTGACATGGGGCGAGGCCTGGGTGGAGTCATTCAGATGCGGACATGCTCGTCTGGTCTGCCCTCGGGAACACCAGCTGGGCCTTTTGTTGTCCGCTGGGGACCAGACAGGACCCAAATCCAGCTCTGCTCCCTTCAGAATTGAGCACTGGGACCCTATTATTAGTGACATAAGGCACCTGGGACCTTTGCTTACGCAGGGGTGCAGTGGGTCAGGCCAGAATTGCAGGCCAGGAAATGTGGGTTCTGGAACTGTTCCGCTCCAGCCCTCTCCGTGGCCTCATCTCCTGACTCAGGCCCTCTGGGCTTTCCTCTTTCCACCTTGCCCTAACCGGTCCCTAGCACCATGAGGTCATCGAGGCCATGACTAAAAAATGTGATATACAGGGCATGTCCAAGAGAGTCTGGCTGCCCGCTGCTGCTGGATCTTACTCAGGGCCAAGCCTGTCCCTCTCAAGCCGGACCCCTGTGGGAGCAGCTGATGTGGCCCCAGATACCCGCAGCCCCACTGCTATGGGTGCCAGGGACAGCAGCACCCAGCCGTTGTCCGTGTCTGGCATTTGTGCCCTGCACGCGCCCTGGGGACTGCAAGCGTGGCTCCCTGCAGAATGAGTCATAGGCGCTGTCAGGAAACTGCCACGGCAGGCTAGGAGCCGCACCGTTCTCAGCCTCTCGCGGCTGCCCTGAGGAGCAGTGAACAGAGCAGTGTGCAGGCAGTGCTTCGGCCGTTCTGGGGCATCACCTGCCTCCACGGGGTGCGTGTGGCCATGCACCAGGCAGCCCCTCCTGAGTGCCCACTAAGCGCTGCCTTGCACCTGCTGGAGTGGAAGGACAAAGCCAGCCACTCCACCATCCTTGCCATTTGTCCTTGCTACTGGGCTCAGAGCCACGGATGAGCCAGGCGAAGTCCCTGCCCTGCTGCCACCTGTGCTGGGTGGAAAGGAGGTCCACAAGGAAACACTGTTCCAGAGGGTGGCACTGGGGTGGGACGGGCTGGGGGCAGGGAGCGCCTGACATCTGCACAGAGACCTGGATGATGACAAGGAGCAGCTGCCCTGATTGCATAAATGTTTGTGATGTTCTCAAGACCACTCCTCCCTGGCACCTTGTGCGAGCTTGAGATCGCTCAGTTCTCGGGAACTGCTCATCAGGGACCCTGAGGTGCCAAACGCCACCCTTTGACCAACTGGGGAGGAGACGAAGCAGAGGGTCTAGCGTCTCTTTCTGCAGTCGTCCTGGGGGCTGGGCTGGAATCTAGCTCTAAACCCAGCACCTGAGAGAAGCATCCACATCTCTGGAGAGCTGCGTCTCATCTCCACGGACTTTGCCCTACTCTTTCCTCTTTGTGGAACTCTAATTGGATGAGTGAGAGAGTGTCTGCTCCTCCACGTGTCTCATGCCCTCTGTGGCTTCCTTTCCTTCCCCGTGTTGTACTCTGTGTAATTTCTTCACATTTGGCTGCCACGCGCTACTCTTTTCTTCAGCTATGACTCCTCTCCAACGACAAAGTTTTGTTTGGTTCTTCTTCAAATCTGCTTCATCATTTTTTAGAGTATTTTATTTCCTGCTCTTCCTTTGAACTTTGCCTGGTGTTTACTTAAATGTGCCAAGAGGCTTATTCCGCTGGGTGAGCCTAAGACTGCAGGATCTGAGGTACCCCGACGGGCCGTCTCTGCTGTGAGCTGTTTGTGCCTGTCCTGCCTCCTCTTGTGCCCAGGTTGGTCCTGTTTTTGTGGTGCTGGACATGGAACCCCACACATGCCAGGCAAGTGCTCTACCACATCCCCAGCCCAGGACGCTTTGCTTTCTGTGGAAGTGATCTGTAGAAATTCTCTGACACTCAGGACAGAGAATAGGGGCGGTTTTTCCAGAGCAGACTTGTAATCGCTTTGTCAGATGTCTGTGTCACCCCACCTGGGGTGACTAAAGTCTATGCTGCAGGGCGTGTTGAGCCACCAGGTGGTAGAAGTTCACTCTCCAAGCTCTCCTGCAGCGGCTTTGCTCCCTGGAGCCACTGTCCCAAGGTAGCATTGACTGGCCCACTCCAAAGAGGCGGATTAGTTCTCTCACAGTCCAGGCCGCAAGACTGAAGTCAAGGTGCCAAGAGGTCCGCGCCTTCTGGACAACGCAGAAGAATCTGCACCACGCCTCTCGCTCAGCTTCCAGTGGTTGCCAGCAGCCCTTGTGGAGCCCTGGCCAGTGCCGCTTCTGTTGTGGGGGCACTCTCTGTGTGTGTGACTGTCCCTGTATCTCTCTCTTCCTGTATCTTCACAGGGCCGTCCTGTGGGAGCAGCTGTCATCAGAGTGAGGTTTCCACGGGACTTAGGGACTCGACCCTCTGCCACCTCACCTGGGACACACACACAGGGACAGTAGATAGGAAAGGGCAGCAAGACAGAGTCCTCCCGGGCCCCCTCAGCCACAGGCAAGTGTCACCATTTGTATATTCCAGCCTGTGAACAATCTTAATTTTTTTTCTTTTTTTTTTTGTCTTTTAGAGACAAGGTCTCGTTATGCAGTTCAGGCTGGCCTTGAGCTCACTTTGTAGCCCAGGCTGGCCTAAAACTCGCAAAGACCCTCCTACCTCAGCCTCCTGAGTGCTGGGGTTATAGGTGTGCGCCACCACGCCTGGATAACAATCTTAATTTTGAACAGTTTGACCACTAAAAAATAGTCAATATAATAAATTGGGTGAAACTATTTTCTAATACTGAATCTTCCTTCCATTCTTGGGCTAATTCTATATGGTCTTGTATATTATTCTTTTTTTTTTT
>NW_004955482.1:5672036-5753701 GCF_000276665.1 Chinchilla lanigera | reverse complement strand
GAATGCTGTGATTACAGGCATGTGTTACCATGCCCAGCTTCATGTATATTATTCTTGTAATATCTGGCTAAATTATATTTGTTAATATTTGCTGGGCATGGTGATGCATGACTATACTGTAAATCCTAGCACTTGGGAGGCTGAGGCAGGAGGATCACCATGAATTCAAGGCCAGCCTGAACTACATATAAAACCCCATCTCATAAAACCAAAAAAATTAAAAAGTTAAGATTTTATTTAGTTGTTTTGTTTTGAAGTGGGACTGCTCTGTAGTTTTGTTGAGTCATTGTATTATCCTTTTCTGGGTTTGGTACCAGTGTTCCTTGTAAAATGAGTAATATTTTCTTTAGGTTTTGAAATAGTTAATCTAACATATGAATTATTGACTTCTTGAAGGTTTAGGAGGATTTTTCTCCTTGATAAGCAAATTTTAGTAATTTTTAATTTATTTATAAAATCATGCATTTCATTTACACTGTTTATTGACAAAAGTTGCATAGGCTTTTTCTGCGATTTTATTCTTTTTTAGTGTTTTCTGCCTTTTTTAAGGTTAGACTTCCAAAATTTTATTTTTTCTTAGTCTTTTCAAAGCACCAGTTTTTGGAATTACAGATGAATGTAGCTCAGTTCTCTGACTTCATTTTTAATTATTTCTACTTTCTTTGGATGTGTTTATTTTTCTAACTTCTTGAACTTAAAGCTAACTTAAAGAAGTTATTTTTCTAACTTCCTGAAAGTAATTTTTAGTCTTATCTATCTCAAAAATTGAATTTAAGGCTATAACTTTTCCTTTGAATACCGACTTGGCTTCATCTCATAGGTTTTTATATCCATCGCCTACATACTGCCATTCATTTGAAACTGTAGTTTACAGTTTCATTTTGTAAAATTCATGGGATTCATGATTTCTGTCCTACTAAAGACATAGATATGGGTTTTAAACACCATTTGTTCTACCATATTAAGGGCTGTGGGGCAGGACAAGGAGCTGGTGGCATGTCCTCAATCTGCTACTATGATCTCTCTCTGTTTAAACTTTCCACTGACTTCTTTCCTTTAATCTGGGCTCAGGGAGAGCATGAGTGTCAGGCCAAGGCTGGGAAGTGGTCAGCAGCTGTGTCCTCCTCTTTGGAGCCAGTCCAGAAGAATCCCAGGCCCCCCCCACCACAGACGCTGTCTGCAGTCAAGTTAGGTTCCTTCACTGCCTGAGCCAGCTCCAATGGTACTTCTGTTACAGCCAGAAAAGTCCTGACTAACCACAGGATGCTACATCTTCTTTTGATCTTCTGGGTGTTATCCACTTGCACAGCAAACCCTTTTCTTCTGAAGAGCAGAAAGATACGTTTGGCTGAACCCCAGGTCAAAAAATGACTGAACACTTCCAATGGGTCAGGGTTCGCTTACTGAAATAATCACTCTCAAATCCCACAGTCTCCCTCCGAGTCCAGGATGATGTGGCATGAACCTGGTCCCAGGAAAGATCCTGCAGCTGGGTAGGGCTGGGGGCAGGGCCCGCAACCTGATGCCCCGTTCTGGAAACTGCTACAACCCATGAAATGTGGGTACTTTCTTGAATCAGGGAGCTGCTCTGAGCCAGAGTGCACAGGGCCTGGAGCCATTTCAAACGTGTCTCCCACCCTGGAGGGCACAAACACCACCGGCCTCGTCTGCCCACTGTGCACCCAGCACCATGCAGGCTAGGCACTGAGCAGATACAATACTCGGGACTAACGTAAATCGTGGCTCGGTGACGTCTTGCTATGGCTTTGTAGGAACAGCAGACTCCTGTGTACACACGGCTCACTCTGCACACCTGTTTGTAAATTAACCATACATCAGTAGACTTGGCTCAGACTCATAGGTTCCTGGACCACTTTGAGGGTAGCTTGGGCTATGGGATCCTTTCAACAGATTCCAGTGAGTCTCCTGCCCGGCAGGCGCCCTCCTCTCGTGTACTCTGGCAGAAACACACAGGGTGAGGGACGATGGTGGCTCTCCGCGAGCCCTCTCAACAGGAGTGCCCCTGATATACAAATGTGACAGTTTTAAGATGCGCGCGCGCGCGCACACACACACACACACACACACACACACACACACTTGGAAGATGAGAGTAAGAGCAAGAAAGAAACAGAGCGAGGAGAGAGCGGCACCTTTCACTGTGTTTACACCCCGCCAGCCGCTGCCATGGTCTGTCCTCTTCTTGGGGTTTTTCCCGCAGTGTTAACCTCACTCTGGCTCCTTGCACACGGCTTGGCCTGACCCACCCGGCTCCCCTCACTCAGCTCTGGAGTTCTGAGGACCAAGTCCCAGATGCTGCCCCAGAACATGGAGGTGGCAGCGGGCCACACTGTGAGTTAGGAGAACGGGCATCGGGTGGGGCTGGGGCACACACATGCTGGCTTACCAGCCTGGCAAACAGAGCAGACACCTGCACTTCGCCCAGCTTCAGGCAGGACTAGCAGAGTGCACAGTTCCTCTCCACTTAGGGCTGCCCCAAAAGGACCTGGTCAGACTCTCACCATGGAGGCTCCAGCTGAGCAGAGAGGTTGGGGATGGGGCAGCTATGGCGACTCGCCCTGCAGCCTCTTCATAGGCCTGGGTCAGGCTGTCTCTGAAGCAGCAGCTCCTACCAACCCAGGAGGCCTAGAAGCTGGTCCTGCGCTTCTCATCACAGCTGAAACACAAAACAGCCAACTGTCCATGGTCATCCCCTTCTAGCAGGTGGGTCTGGGAGGGGACAGGTGGCTGCTCCCCTGAGGTGGGGAGGGAACTAGGAAGTCTTGATAGCCCAGGCCCAAGGGATGCAGAGGTTGGAAGCTTCTGTGGCAGCTGGACCAAATGATCCATGGCTCACCCCTGCACCGGACGGGCGCTCCCTCAATGCCTTTCATTCCCGACCTTTGCTCTTCTGAGTATAATATTTATGAACCACCATCCGCATCCCTTGTTTTGGGGCATTTTGCAGAAGGGTAAGCCAAGACTAGGTGAGATCAGACAATTCAGCCCAAGTCGTATAGCTAGCTGCCTGGGATTAGGCCAGGACAAGGACCGGGGCCCTAGTGCCACTTTGCAGTGTGCTCCCTGTCACTCATGCCTGAATCCTAGGGCTGGGAGCCACTCTCAAGGTCCCTTTCTAGCTTGCACCACCTTCTGTCCTGTTTGTAGGTCTTGGCTCTGGTGGTCACCAGCTCTCCCCCGGCGGCGGAACAGTCTGCTAGTTGGTCCCCACATCCTCTGGGCCCTCCCCCACTCTCCGTGCTTCCCCTTCTTGCTGCTTCCATTCCCTGCTGCTCCTTGTTCCCTCGCCGA
Organism: Chinchilla lanigera; assembly: GCF_000276665.1. NCBI lineage: Eukaryota > Metazoa > Chordata > Mammalia > Rodentia > Chinchillidae > Chinchilla > Chinchilla lanigera. Next base: position 5,750,389 of record NW_004955482.1, on the reverse strand, counting down.
TCCTTCTGGAAAGGGCTTTCCCCACCAGGCCCACCTGGGAGACTCCCAAGTGTCTGGCAGCACTCCTCTCACGTGGCACGTGTGGTGCCAGCCCTGAGGCGGCTCCCACTCTCACCACACCCCATCGCTGCTCTGCCCCCGACTGCGAAGCTCAGGCAGGTGCCTTCCTGTGCCTTCCGTGCCAAGCTCATGCTGGGCGCCCTGCAGACCTCCATGTATGCTGGGGCAGGCCCGGGCGGGGGTAGAGATCAGCCTCCTGGGCGAGCAGCGAACGATGCAGGAAGACTGACTGAGGCCATACAGGGCACAGAGCCCACCTGTTTCCAGATGGCTGGACCGAAGGAGCTCCCAGCTTTGGGCCATCCGGGGGCCTCCTCTGCACCCACCCATACTGCATCCCTCCCCTCCCTCTAGGGAGTGAGGAGAAGCTCCCATCTGGAGTCGGCCCAAAGCCCTCCACAACGGGCCACAGCTGACTTTTCTAAGTTCGTGGCTGCTCTGAGAAACCTTCTGATCCCAAAGGGGTAGAGGAGCAGCAAGGCCCTGCTCTTGGGTCAGGGCAAGGGTACTGGGGTTCGTGACAAGGCACAGTTCTACAGGTACTCCCCTGGGCCAGTGCTCACTGACAGGTCTGATGGCAGCCAGGAAGCTCTGGAGAGGTTGGCAGTGAGGGCAGCTGTGGCCAAACCAGGGCTCTCTGCTGGCCAAAGTCACACCCTCTTCCTGAATGATGGCACTGCACAGCAGGTACTCCTGGACTGGGTGGGTAGGAAGCAAGAGGCTTCTCAGGGAAGCCACAGGATGAGTCTCAGAGGGAACAGGTGGGAAAGAGCCTGGACCGAGACACAGAAGTCTGGGAACATCTAGACCCACCAAAGTTCTCACATCCAAGGGAGCGTCTATGGGTGTAGGGAGCTGTGGTTACCAGCTGGGTCCCCATGAACAGCCAGCGATACAGTCTGCACAGTTACTCTGTTTCCCTGGGCTCCTACGGCTTTGGAGAGTGCTGGGGAGAAGACCCGGGGCTGGCACAGCAAGGAGGGCCTCAGAGTGCCAGCTGCTGGGAACAGAAGGTGTGGGGGTAGGGAGGTGGCACAGGTGCTCTTATGAAAGGGACTCTGAAAAGCAGGAGGTGGGTGGCAGGTCCTCAGGGAGGCCTTGCAACAGCCATGGGCCAGCTCCTCTTCCCAGGTGGAGGCTGCCTGGCCTGTCCCTGCCTGCTCCCTTCCCTCCACCTGCACCTGGGTCCTCAACAATGCTCCCTCCCAATTTCAACATGCTATGGCTGCAAATTCAGGAAGATGCACTGCCCTGTCCCCAGGAGTGACACAACGGAAGATAGAATTTGAGCCATCATGGTGGCATGTGCCTTAATCCAGAAATTGCGAGGCTGAGGAAGGAGGATTGTGAGCTCAAGGGCAGCCTGCAGCCTGAATTATGTAGTCTGAATCTGTAGAGGGAGAAGGAGGGAGAGAGAGAGGGAGAGAGAGAGACAGAGAGAGACAGAGCGAGAGAGAGAGCGCTCCAGCTGGCTTTTACCTCTCTGTCCTTAGATAGGATACTGAAAACTCAGAGCCTCAGTTTACTCATCTTTAAATGGAGGGGGCAGTACACCCAATGAGGGGGCACAACGGTAAGTGCGGGGAGCACCCCACACCAGCCTGGTAACACAGATGTGTTCAGTCACCCAAGGGATATTAAAAATATCTAACCACTGGCCACTCCAGTGGATGCTGGGTGGGCTGGGTGGGCTGGGCTGAGTCTCCAAGTGCCCTGTGGGTCATGGTACCCCTTGCGTTCCAAGAATCCCAGAGAAGGGACAGTGGGTGAGATGGGAAGAGACAGTTTACATCCAGGAAAGCAGCCCAGAGCACTCAGCCCTGGTGCCGGATGTGTGAGATTTCAGAATTTCCTGCATTCAGACAGGTGATCCCACATTTTTCAGCAGCATCCACTGATCGAATCCATCGACATTTCTGCAGAGAAATACGTGAGTATGGAATACACAAAGACTATAAATAGGCTCACTTGCACTATAAATAGTTTCACCTCGGTTTCAGTGGGATTTTGCTGCCAAATGAGCTATGACACAGCGCTTGGTTTCCAGGGCTTGCTTGGTTCTGGAGCCGAGAGGGGGAAATGTGGATGTGGATGTCACTGTTCTTGCCACATGTCACGAACCAACTGCACAGCAGCCCTGCTTCATCCCACGGCCGGCGCAGTTCAGGTCTTGGTTACGTGTGCCTCACCCTAGAACCTCATCAGGGCTTCTGGCCTGGGAGACACCGTCCAAGGGCATTAATCACACACAAAACCAAACCTGTGTGCACACACGCGAAAACAACAGCCCCTGTAGACATAACCACCAGCACTGGGAGCCCAGCTCTGGATGGAACCTGGGCAGCCCCTGCCCACAGATACTGCTCAGGCCCAGCCCTGTCCATCACCCAAACCCATCCCCAGGACAGAGCCAGCATGAGGAGCAGGGCCCAGGCTCGGCAGGGCACACGGAGCAGAGACGGCGTGCCAAGCAGACAGAGCTCTGATCCTTGCACTGCCTCACACAAGCTGGCTCAACCTTCCAAGTGTAGCCGCACCCCCAGCCCCATGAAGTCTGGCACTGCAGGCCTTAAGGGTTCTGAGGGAGGGTTCAAGGTGCCCAGGGCTTGTAATCAGTTGCTGCTTGGGAAATGCCTACTGATGGTCCCTTGAAGTTGCCTGAAAGTGTGATACACATAAAGGGAGCCTTTTCAGCCCCAGAAATGTCCACGTCCTGGGCTCTCTTTCAAGGTAGGGCCATCTGTGGGCCTCTGTGCTACGTGTGGTATCCCCCTCTGAAAGTGGACAGGGCCTCTGACACACTCCTCTGACAGACAGAGTGCTGGGTCCAAGGGGAGAGAGCCTAGAGCAAGGCAACCTTCCTGCAGGAGGGCAGGTCTGTTGCAGAACGCAGGCTTCGATGTCAGGATGGGGCTCCATCCCTCGCTCGCTCTCAGATAGTTACTGAGACGCTATGAGCCTCGGTCTCTGTCTGTAAGAAGAGGTCCAGCACATGGCCCTCTCAGAGTGGGAGTGACACGAGTTAGGCACTCAGTGCTGCCATGATGACGGCAGTGGCGATGACAACAATGGGGACGGCCCTGCTCAAGCCGGCTTCCCTTCAGCTCTGTCCTCACGCCCCGCCCAGTCAAGATCAGGACAACTCAGCGGCATCACCACTATTTAGTTGCTGCCCGTCGTCACCAACCTTCCCAGGGCCTCCTGCTAACACTGCAGGGCAGGTGGCCACGTGGTCTGTGCGCGTCAGACAGAAAACAAAGCCATGAGAGTGACCTGGTCAAAGTCATCGAGCAAGTCCAAATCGGGGAGAAGATGAGAATCCCTGGGCTCGGGCCAGGGACACACAAACACAAACCCATCACCGAGCAGCACCCTGAAGCCAGCTCCCGGCAGCCCCTGGGCACCCCCAGGGCACGGTGGGTGGGCGTGGGCATGCAGGGCAGGGGACAAGCGTGGGGAGAGCAAGAAGAGGGGGTGGCCAGGGTGTGGGGAACTGAGTCATCTTTCAACTGGTCCAAGCCCATCGCACACAGTCTGGCTCCTCTATCTTTGGCGGGGAGCCGGGGGCTATTTTGGGAAGCTCTGCACACAGCCCGCCACTTCCCTGCCAGGCTGACTGGGTCAAAAACAAAACCAGCCCAGCATAGCCTCGTGTCAACAGGGTAGGAGGTAAGCGGGCACGGACAGCCCCGAACAGAGCAGCAGGAAGGTAGGAAGACGTGCGGGGCACAGTCACCCCACTCGATAAACCACCCCCAAAACAAGAAAAGCCACAACAACAACAACAAAACACAGAAGTATGAAAAAGCAAACAAAACCATGTTGGAGACAGTGAGACCCAGTGGGGCTGGGGTTACACAGACCGAAGTTTAAATATAGGCTTTGTCTTTGAGCAAGTCATGTAACAACTCCAGGCCTTGGATTCTTCCTTTACAGGAACGCAGCCTCCTTACAGGGTTGGGTAGGATGAACACTGTTGGGAGGTCCCAGGGAGAAGGTGACTGCTACCTTGGCCCACCACACCCTGGTTCCCCCTCAGAGCCACCTCTGCCAGGCAGCCCATCCCTATCCCTGTCCTGCAGGCACAGTGCCCTTGGCAGCAAGGCACCTATCTATCCTGTGTGACCACAGTGCTGAGGCCAGAGCAGCTACCGATCAGTGTGAGAAGTCAAGCCCAAGGGGTCACCAGAAGATCTCCGGAGCCAGGGGGTACTGAGGGCCGCCCGGGTCTCCGGGCCTCCAGCTACTGTCAAGGCAAAGCAGCAGGACTCAGCTGGGAACTAGTAATGCCTCTCAACGACAGGGGCATGACAGCCTGGTCCTGAGGGTGGAGCACAATGCCCCACCCAGAGCAGGGGTCCAGGAACACCTGTGGAAGAAAGAATGGGAGAGCAAGGCTGGCAGCAGGATGGGGGTGGAGGCCAGGCATGGGCATCTGCGGGGCTCTGGGCCCTGTGTAAGAGTATGGCACACCTGTCTCAGAGAACTGGGCCTTCCTGACAGATGCAAGGGCTCCAGGCAGGGGAGGGACAAGCCTGAGGCCAGTTGGAGAGTCAGTGCGAGGCTCCAGAGAGGACTGGGGTTCTCAGCATGTAGCAGAAATGGAGTCCAGGACAACAAAGGCAGCCTGGCTCAGGGAGGAAAAGCTCAGCTTCACATGGAGCTGAATTAGTAAATTAAACTAGCTTTCCTGGAGCTGATTTTGGAAGCGGGTGCTGAGAGAACCTATTAGGGGTTTGGCCAGCCCTGCTAGCCTCCCCGGCCCTGTCCTATTCTCACCAGGCTCTCAAATGCCCTGGGGTTGGACAGGTGAACAGCCAAACGCTGCAAGCAACTTAAGTGCCCATGGATGGAGGAACCGATGGGCAAAAGGAAGTCCATCCGCACAACATACTATGACTCTGCCTTAAGAGGAAGGGGAGGCCAAGTGCTATACCATGGCGGAACCTCGAGGACATCACGCCAAGCAACAGACACATACTCATAAAGGACAAATGCAGTACCATTCCACCTACGTGCGAGACTGGAGAGGTCAGATTCACAGACGCAGAGCAGGTGGGTGCCAGGGGCCGGATGGGACAAACGGGAGCCAGTGTTCAATGGCGCAGATCTTCCGCTTGGGAAGATGGAGAGTTTTGGAGATGGGTGGTGGTAAGGGTGGCACAGGAGTGAGCATGTGTGCTTGTTAATGACACTGAACTGCACACATAAAATGATTAAAATGGAGCTGGGCATGGTAGTGCATGACGATAGCCCTAGCTACTTGGGATTATAAGGTAGGAGGATTGAGAGTTCAAGGCCAACCTGGGCAACAAAGCAAGACCTCCTTTCAAAAAAAAGATTAAGACGGTAAATTTTATGTTATGTATATTTACCACAGTTGAAAAAATATGAAAAGAAAAGAAGTCCTAGGGTCCGAGATAGAGTCCCTTTTTGGAACTAAACAAGGGCGGTGGTGACACGAGCTTGGGAATGTCCTCAATGCCACTTTTAAATGATTAATTATATGTTATATGAATCTTACCTCAGTACAAAAAAATGTAAAAATCCCTGGTGAGGCGGCAGCTCCAGCTGGTAGACACCAGGTAGCCTGGGAACCAGTGGCAGGCCATCACTCAGGGATCCATTAGTTCTGTCAGCAGGAGCGGGGAAAGGACATCAGCCAGGTAGCCATGGGGGCACCTGCACTGGCAATGGGGACTGCATGGACCACAAGCACATCCTGCGTTTAGAGCCAGCCTCTGTCACACTGGACATGAGACTTCCCGAAGTCAGACACAGGAAGGGCTTCACAAAGTGGTTGGGTCATGGTGCATCAGGTGCAGTGCCACATAAGATGGCAGCTCACAGTGTGCCCTGGTGCCATGTCTGCCAGGGCCAGGAGCTCAGGGAGCCAGGGCTGAGCTGGAGGGGACTGTGAGGCAGCTCCTGAGGTGGGGCCAGGAGAGGGCCAGCCTGAGGACAGTGCAAGGGGAGGGCCTCATGAGGGGCAGACAAGATGCAGCTGTGAAATGGGCCAGGTGGGACAGCTCAGCAGGGGCCAGGGAGCAGGCCAGATGCTGCTGCTTCCCTGCAGGCAGAGCAATTGTAGGCACTCTGTCTACCCCACAGGCCCTCAGTCAGCCAGGAGCAAGCAGGGAGGCGGGAGGCCCATGCGGAGGGGCTTAGAGTCTGAGGCTGACTCTGCTACCCGCCCTTGAGTGGCTGTGGGGTGTCCCTGACTTATCCCGCAGCTAGCTGTCATGTGGGGCCAAGGTCCCTGACTCAGGTGGGCCCTTCGCTGCTAAAAGAAGAGCAGAGACTCGGAACTCTGAAAAAGCCCCTCCTGTGGACAGCTGGACCACCGCCCTGAAGGGATGCTCCCCACCTATAGGGTATCACTAGAAAGTTCTGCTGTGCAGAGCTTGCCTCCTGGGCCTCCTGCAAGGTCAGTGGGCTCTTTAGAGCCAGAGTCAGCCTTTCTTCTCTAGGACACCATGAGTAGGTGTCTGGACAACAGAACCTCTTCGAGAAGGCTGCTCACTAAGAGAGATTTTCTTTGTGATACCGAGGATTGAACCCAGGGCCTTCACGCTGAGCTACATCCACAGGCTTTTTTTTAAAAAAAAACTATTTTATTTTATTATTGCATTTCATTTTGAGACGAGAACTTGCTAAGTTGCTGAGATGCCCAACCTGGGCTTGAAATTGCCATCTTCCTGCCTCAGCCTCCCAGAGTGCTGGCATGCACCACCATGCCTGGCTAAGGCTGCTCACTGAGTGTGCTCCGTCTCTGATTCTATTCACAGAGGCAAAGTTGTCCTAGCTAAGGGTTAAAGCCCCCTGATCTCGTTCATGGACGAGCTTCCAGGCCTCTACTCCCTGGCTAGCATGGTCAGCTCGCCTTTTGTCCAGTGACATGGTGCCTGCTGGGTGCTGTCACTGAATAATGCTCCCCTTTCCCCAATTCACAGCTACCTGAAACCACAGAACATGACCTTGTTTAGAAGTGGGGCCCTAGTACATGTAATTAAGGATCTCAAGATTTGATGCACTGGATTTAGTGTGGGCTCAGAATCCAATGACTGGTGTCCTTGTAAGAAGAGGACACAGAAATACAAGCCATTAAAGATGGAGGTAAAGACACGAGTAACTCAGCTCCAAGCCAAAGAAGTCCTAGAGCCACCAGAAGCCAGAAGAGGCCAGGGAGAATCCTCTTTAGAGCTTTTGGAGGGAGGGAGCACACCACTACTGACACATTGATTTTAGACTTCTGCCTCCAGAGCCGAGAGAAAAAATATACTTCTGCCGTTTGAGCCACCAGCTTGTGTCATTTTGTCATGACAGCCCCCGAAGACTAGCACACTAGGTCTGTGGCATCAGAAAACCGCTCATGCCCTGGGCTGACCACATGTGTGTCAGCCAGGGCCCTCTGCTCTGGACACCCTATGCAAGATGAGCTGGTGGTTTTCTGGCTGGGAGGGCGACCCCAGCGTTCGGGCAGGACTGAGCCAGCCTGTCTCTCAGCTGTTACCAGGGCAGCAGACCAATTAGCTCAGGGCACTTGAGGAGCCAGCGTCTAGGCTATTAAGACACTCAGGGAGAAGCCTCTTGGGCTGAAGCACCCTGACCTCCTGCCACCCAGCATCTCCACTCGTCCTGCCTTCCACAAAACTCTGAGGCACACCAGCCCTATGAAGGAGGTCTTCGTGCTAACCAGGGAATATGTCTCAGCCTGGAGAGAAACACTAGCCGCAAGATCTGAGACTTACACAATCCCCATCCCGCCCTGGCTCAGCATCCCCTACCTGTCTTCAGTTTGGGGGAACCTCTCAGGATGGGGGTGAGGCCATCCCTGAGACCCAGCAACACGGGCTGCAGACAGCTTCAGCGATGGCAAGCTCCCTTCCTGCACCGTCCCTGCTCTGGACAGGACTGTTACAGGCCTGAGTGTGGGGCAGGGCTCAGGCAGCTCCAAGATGCCTGCGCCCAGCAGTACCCTCAGTACCAGGATGAACTGCTGTAGAAACACCTAGGAAGCCAGGTTCAGATGCAGATGCCTGGTCCTCGTTTCTAGACCCAGACATCTGCATTCCCTAGCATGAGGAAGTCCACTGGAGGAGGAGGGCAAGGGGATTGGTGTAGCCTCCGGGTACAGATGGGAGCTGGAGACACAGTGGTCTTGGGCAAGGCTGAATCTAGTCTCCCCTGGGCCTGGCCAAGTCCCTGTGGACCTGGAGAATTCTCTATCCACAGAGCCCTTTGCCCAGGTAAAGATTCCTCTAGGACGCCCTCCCAAACCCTGGCACCTTGTGCCAGCTTTGCATTTAGCCCTATCAGACCACTGGGTGGCTACATTCTGCCTTTGAGCTTAGACCCTGTGCCTTGTTCAAAGTGGTTTCCCCAGGGCTCAGCCAGAGCAGCTACTTAATAAAAGAAAGTGGCCAGCAAATATTTGTTAGGTAAATGATTTGAATTCCAAACTCAGCCCTTGAGTGGTTATCTGACCTTGGCAGGTCACTCAACTTCCAGGACCCTGTATGGAACAGATTCCTGTCCTATACCCTGACTGCGTCCCAGGCCACAGTGAGAATCAGCTGACAGGACACATGCATCACGCCTGGGGAACTGCAAGACGTTAGCGCTGCACCCTGGGACCCCACAGCAAGAGGTTCTTCCCAAGGGACTGGCCCAGAGCCCAGGGCAGGGCGGAAAGAGCAGGCCCGGAGACTGTGCAGGGGAAGGGGCAGCGGGAGAGAGCCTGGGGGCAGGCATGCCCTGAGGTGAGGTGGACAGGGGGTGCTTGCCTCTGCCCCACACAGAACACAGGCTGAGAGGTAGCTATGCCCTGGTGCTGCCTAGCCCAGTTCTGTGCTCTTGGGGCCCCTGAATGCAATCAGGCTCCAGATAGGAGGTCACAAAGTTCTGGACACTGGAGCAGCTGCCTGGCGCTGTCTGGGCCTCAGTTTGTTTCCAGCTCCTAAGAAGGGACCTGAGCTGGGCCACTGATGGCTCAGCTACTGCCACTGTCACCTCAGGGCGCCTGGCAGGCACTCACATGGGTGTGGGCAGCAAGGAAGGCCTGTGCCCTAGAGAAAGACCTCTTGGAACATGCTCAAGGAACAGGTTTTGTGCCGAGCCTGGGAGCAGACACATCCCCACTGCTGACTACCACGGGTTCGCAACCCGCTGAACCTAGAAACGATCTGTAGGAGGGATACTCTTCAGCGGCCCCTTCCTCAGGCTAGGCAGGACTGGCTCACACACCAGACCTCTGTCAAGGAGGACTTGAGGAGTTCAGGTCTGAATCCCTGCACCAAGCACCTTTTAAATTACCCAGGGGACCAACTGGCTCTTCCTCCCAGCTGGGACTCAAACGCAGATCCGTGGGACTGACACGTTTTGCTCTTCCTACTCCCTAAGGAAGCCCCTGCCTGGCACTGTTCCATCCTGGACCTCTCCATCCCAGGACCCAGCCTGGAAAGAGGACTCAGCCTGGTAATCAGCAGGGTCCAAGCAGGCAAATGAAATCGGGTGGTGAGAGCGTTTTAAAATTAACTATGCCTGCTCTCTGTCTGCACAGCCTTGACGAAGCCTGTTCACAGCCACAGGCTGCGACCGAGGTGTGCCCACGCCTAGGAGGCTGTGAAGTGCTCTACAAGGGCACAGGCGGCCAGCAAAGTGAGGGCACTGGCATGGAACAAAATATGCTGCAGACACTGTCCCTTTTGTCCTTCTCTATCTCCTGAGGGCACCCAGCACTAACTCTGCTGTGCAAACCAGGAAACCGAGGCTCAGAGAGGCAGGGTGATCTCCAGGATCTCCAAACCAGTGTAATGGCAGAACAGGGACTAGGACAAGGTCTCCTGACTTGCTTTTTCCCTCCCTTCTGCTCCTGACCACAGCCCAGCTTTGGCAGAGGTGATGAGGACCTGGTGAGGAAAGTCCCTCTTGCTACAGCAACAGGGAACTGAGCAATAGGGAAACTGAGGCGCGGAGCGGTTACTCCTGTGAAGATGAACAGTAAGTTCAGGCTGGCAAACATCTCCTTCTCGCCTTCCTCTAAGACACAGCACCAGCCCTCCACAGGGTGACAGCACACTCAGACCCCTGGTTCATTCATTTCAAGCTTGGCTTTGTTAGGGAGACACTGGAGACTTGGAGAAGTCCCCTCGAGAAGGCAGAGGCCTGAGACTCAGTCTAGTGCTCCCTCTCAGCAGCAGTCAAGGTCTGGGGCTGCACATTTATCTTAAAGGGGCTCTCAGGCTGGGTAGCAGCAGAGAAGGCCACAAAGCTTCCTTAGCAGAGGAGCCTGTGGCTACATGGTGGACCCAAAATATACCAGTGTCCAGGCCAGAAACCAACATAAGATCCAACTTCCTCTCACCTGGGGCTCTGGAAGGGGAGGCTTGGGCCATCAGGCAGGGGGGGGCCTCGGGCAGGTGTCCAGCCCCGGATGCTGAGCCCAGACAGGGATGTGGGAAGCAGCCTGGACTCCAACAGCCCATGTTCAGGGAAAGCCCTGCTTTGGGAGTTTGGTTAATGAGCCCTGTCCCCGCTAGGGCGGGCTACCCTCAGCCTCCAAGGATGGAGCTTTGGTTTTATACATTTGGCTTTTTGTGGAGTCCTCAAGATACAAATCTTCCTCTGTTATGACAGTATTCTGTCCACCTTTTATGAAAAGCCCTAAATACTTGCGGCTCTTTTTTAAAAAAATCTTATAGAAAGGTTGCAAAACCTAAGAACCCCAGCATATCCCTTCTGAGAATGCTAATTGTTTACCTTTTGCTCCCTTTCTCCCTCTGTGCACATCTGTATGGGCAAAACTGGCCTGGCCTGTGAAGGGGAGGTTATCAGACTGTTTTGTCTATTACAGCCCTGCCTACCACCTCTGCCACTGCCAATGCACCTAATTTGCTTCCAAGCACCTCATACCTGTCCTTTGTGTGAGGTGTGCAAAGCAGCCGGTGTTACCTTCACATTACAGAGGGGAAACTAAGGCAGAGGCCTCTGGATGTGCAGTGCCCTTCTTACACAGAGCCACTGATGCCCAAGTCCTCAGCCAAAACAAACAGTGCCCATGATGCAGACCATCTTCTTAGTGATGGGATAGTACGGTAGCAGTTTTTAAAAGAAAAAGCCATGCTGTGCCCAATAGCAGAATGAGAGAGGCTTGGGGTCTGGGTGACCTGGATTCTCCTCCATAAAGCTGACTTATGCACTGCGGGTGGGAGCCATGGGCAGGGCTGGGTAGGGTGAAGGGGCTCCCCCCTAGCCTGTTCTCAGGCTTCTTTTTTTTTTTGCCTTTTGAAGTGCTGGGCATTGAATCCAGGGCTTCACACATACTAGGCAAGTGTTGTACTACCAAGCTAAGCCCCCAGTCCACAGTCTAAGTAGGAACAATCTGGACACACATACCACATATAGAAACATGTGCATACATCACATACACAAAGCACACACACAAGTATACACACACCACATACACACTTGCACAGCCCCATATAGCATACCACACATACACATATACACATCTGCACACACATATTACATGCATCACATCCATACACTCACATCCACACACAGGAACTCACACATGCACAAACTCATACACCTACATGCTCATACCCATGCATACATATCACACAGCACACACATGCAGATATCATGCACACACAATACACATATGTATGTGTATACCACAGATTCACACACACAGCCTCATGCATACAGCATCACATACATCTCACACATACACTTTCACCCCAAACACACACATAACATGCTACACACACAAACACACACACACACACAGCTTTATGGCTCAGCACACCTGAAGCTAAGCAGTCTCTCCTGGACAACTCCCTTCCCTGGGGCTGAAAACCCTCAGCAGGTTGGTACCTGGGGGCTTCCCCACAATCTGCAACACACAAGCAGCACCGCCCAGCATGGGGTAAGAAAAGGAAGACAGCAGAAGGGGAAGCAGCTCTTCCTAGAAGTGGACAAGGATAATCACCTCACTCAGGTGAGACACGGAGCTGAAAAGAGATGTGTAAAGGCACAGCTGTAAGATCTGAGCAGTGTTGGGAGCCATTTACACAAGATCGTGGCAGCAGAATGGCCCTTGTACGAGCACTCCTGCTGGCAGAAAGGAGAGATGGACCTGTAAGGGGGGGCGTGTGTGCATGTGTGTGTGCATGCATGTGTCTTCATGGGCATATGCATCTGTGCAAGTGAACATGTGTGTGCACAAATGTAGACAGAGCTGTGGGAGTATGTGTGTGAGCATGACTGGGGGTGTGGGCATGTGTGTGTGCATCTGTATGTGTGTGTCAGGGAAATACAAGAGACCAGGGCAGAGTTTAACATTCACGAGCTTCTTTCTTCCTGCACAGTTTGTCATTTGTGTACTACCACCAAGAGACAGCACAGGGATGGGTGGGGACGGAGGCTCAACCTTCTAGGCAGACGTGGTCCTGAGCCCCAGTCTCCCACCCGAGTCAGAGCTGCCTGTCCTGCCCTAGCACAGCCTGGGTGATGGACCGAAGCAGGGGAAAATAAACCAAACTTTCCCCTCAGAGCTTCAGGGGCTTGGTGAGGTCTGTCTAAACCACCCGGTTTTCTGCTGGGCCTTTCCTGAATCCCAGAGCTTGTCAAATTAAAGAAGAAAGAACCACTCACCCCCTGAAAGTCAGCCAACGCGGTGATTATCCCACTTTTCCTGGAATGAGCTTTCCACACTTTGGCCGGCTGGAGCCACCGGCAGCCAGGGCTCCCACCTCTCCAAGCTGCTCTCACACCCTCTGCAGCTCCGCACAATGCTTTCAAGTAAGTCACCGCTATGTGCAGTTACACTTCGGAGAATCCACTAAGGAAGGACGCGGGAGGGCGCGGGAAGGCAGGCGGGAGGGCACGCAGGGTCCCCCTGGGATGAGGGAAGCCAGGGTGGAGGAGGCTGCCTCTCTCCTCCTGAGTGGTGCTCTGGCTGTCCTTTCTGGGGCTGCTAATCTAACACACACTTGGGTTGAGCTGGGAGCGAATGAAGGACCCCAGGGCGGAGGAATTCCCGCTGCAGTGGCAGCAGTGTGGGCCAGACTGGCCTCCCATGGAGGCTGAGAGCAGAGAGGATGGAGTGCTGCATTCAAGAGCTGGCCTTTAACATGCCACATCAGATTTTCCATTTGCAGACAAGCCAAAACCAAACCAACAGCACACAGCCTCCCACCCGTCATACAACCCATAAGCCCATCAGAAATCACAGCCAGCCAACCAACCAGAATCCAGATGCCAGTAATGTCATTAAAAAGCCTGCACACCACCAGATGCCAGGAGGGTCTTGCTGAGCCTCCAGCCTCAGAGCTGAGGAAAAGCAAGCCACAGCACCTAGGTCTGCAGACACAAAGCATTCCTCTCATCCTGCCCAACAGGATCAGTCTGATTGCTCAATGAGAAGCACCAAGGATTTAGAGTCTGTGACAGCTCTCAGACAGCTTTAAAGAAACAGTTGTGGGGCAGATGAGCACCCAACCACAGAACCACATGGGGAGTCCTGCCTTGGGCCGTCTTCAAGGCTCTGATTCTGTTATTAAAGCAATCTGTCAGAGAGAATGCTGAAGCAAAAATAGAATCCAATCAGGTGGCCGTGAGCCTGACTTTATCAACACAGCACTAAGTCCTACGTTCTACTACTCACTTGGAGAACCACATTCAGTTCCACCAGCCCTTGGCGACACAGGTACGTACCTGAACGGTTGGACTTCTCTGCGGTCGGCTCCCCAAGCCACATACCTCTTGCAAAGTTAAGGATGGATTCCCTGATACCTGTACCAAACTTTGAAGCCTGCCCGTGACTCAGATGGGGCTACTTGGTGTATGCTTTCTATTTAAAGATCAGACAGGGCTAACGCTCAGATACCATTCAAACCCTAAGCTTCTAAGAACTGGGTGCTATATCTGGTCTGTTTGGCCCTTACTTTCCATCAACACAGGAGATGTTCTTGTTGACAACCAGGGCTTCTTTTTCCATTGCCAGCTGCACAGGAAGCAGGGGTAATGGGGAGCTGCCTCCCTCCTGGGCTGGGCTGCTGAGGAGTCAACATCATCAGCTTCCTCTAGGAAAGATGTTTAGGAGACCTCCGAATGCCACTGCCAGGGTCGGGAAGAAATGCCAAGGAACTGAGCAGCAGTCCTGGAATCCTGTCTGAGCCACGCTGCGCTGAGGGCCATCCCAAGCAGACGGGGTTGCTGGAGACAGACACACAGCACACCAGCAGGACCATTCTACCTAACAGCAGACGGCAGAAGAGTCTCCCTACACCATCTTCTCAGAAACCGCAGCGGGGCAGATAAGACATTCCCCCACCGAATGCCCACTGTCAGCGGAAAGAGGATCAGCCAGAGGGATGGCCAGCCTGGAGCTGGGTCCTGCCTACCAGGGGGCACAGGCATGCCTCTAAATTTCCTCCCTGCTCCAGCCACACTTGAGGAAATCACCCCGCCTGTTCTCTGAAGCCATCTAGTGAAAAATGGAAGCACAACACAGCCATGTCCCCAGCCCTGGAAGGCAGGAGCTGAGCTCCTTACGGACTCTTAAGAGAAGAAGCCCACGTACCCAAAGTCTGACCTGCCCTGTGAGCTCGGGCAGGCCAGGCCAGGTCTCTCTCTTCCTCTCCCCTCCATCCCAGTCCTTGGAGAGAAAACAAGCAGTTGGTGTGATCAGACGGAGCCTTGCTTGCTAATAAACCCATCCTGAAGCTGTGACACGTTTCAGAAGGAGCAGAAAATTACCTTTCAGAAAGCCAATGTGAGGTAAGGGGAGGGGGGGACAAAGTATGAGAGTCAGGAGCCACGAGCCGCCACCGCAGGAGCAGGAGCCGGGCCAGGGCTCGTCCAGCAGCCCTCATCCTTGCAGAGGTCTGGCCTTAGGGCGCCGCCCCCAGCCCGAAGCACTCCCGGCAGCCCATGCCTGGAGAAACGGAGGGCGCCAGCATGCGGTCCCTGGGCTGGCTGGACCGAGGAGCCACGGTGGGCAGGGACGACGGAGGCAGGGAGGAAGGCAGGCCGGAGAGGAAGGGGTGGGGAGCCGAGCGGGAGGGCGGGAAGGAGGGAGAATTGATTCTCTCTCCTCCACTGGGACCACTGAGCTAAGTTGCCATGGAGAAAGGGGAGCTGCTGGCAGAGCTCGAGGCGGGCGGAGGAGCCATATGCCAGAGGGAAGGCGTCAGCAGAGAGCCAATCCCACAGTTCTGCTGCTGCAGCCTCCCCCAGCCAGGCCTCTGGGCCCTGGGCGACAAGGTAGGAGAATAACTGGCCAGGCCCCTGGCAAAGCAGGCCCTCAGCACCACCATCCCCAGGGGAAGGGAGGCCAGGCGCGGGGCTTCCCCTGGCTCAGGAAGCTCTGGTGCTGACCCCACCGCATTCCCCCATCCCCGGCACGCTGCGCTGATGGTCAGAGCCCAAGGCCACAACCCTTGGGACTGCGGAGTACAGGCACCCTCGTGCCGGCCAGCTCCTCACTCTGGTGTTTGTGCTTGAGGAGGTGCTGCTGGTCTACATCTGCCTCCCTGTTTCTAAAAATCACTTGCCAGATCCTTGGTCCCACTTTCCCATCCTCAGGAAGGAGGGGATGCCCACCTACGAGAGGCTGCAGCGGCCACACAAGCAGAGGCAGAAAAGGGAGGTGGCTGGGTGTGGGCTGGCAGAGGAGGGGCCGGCCACACCCACGGCACCCACTTGCAGCTCAGAGACAGGGTTGGGGAGGCAGGAGCCCCCTGCTGGATCTTAGTCTCTCCCCTTGGAGGTCACAGGAGCAGGGCAAGTGCGCTCACGTCTCTGGGCCTCCGTTTCCTATTATAAGGAGCACTCAGACAGTGGAGCCCCATGCTGGGGCATGTGATGATGACAGAGGTGGGGAAAGATGAGGATGTCACCTCAGGGGCTGTGGTCACCTCAGGGGCCTGGAAGCACAGGGCCACACCCAGCATCCTCCTTGTCCTCCTTTCCCTCGATTGCTCGGGCCAAGGACCAGCAGCCTCGGTGCTGTGACACGGGACATGTGAGGGGTGCCATGCTGGACCCTGTCTCTGATACCATGGCTAGAGAAGCATCTTTATTTCCACTTTTCCCTCACATTTTATTATGGAAATGTTCAAGTGCCTGAGAAAATAGAAGAGTGCTATAAGGAGATCCACATATTTATTCACTACCTAAATTCCACTGTTTCCTCTCCCTCTTTTACTGTGGTAAAATACATGCAACATAAAATTTACTATTTTATTTTGTTTTGTTTGTTTGTTTGTTTGTTTTCCGGTACCGGGAACCGAACTCATGACCTTGCGCTTGCCAGGCAGGCGATGTGCCGCTGAGCTAAATCCCCAGCCCCCAAAATTTACTATTTTAAACATTCTCAAGTGTACACAGCCGCGCCATTGGGCTCACAGAGTGTGGTGCGACCAGTGCCTCTATCTAGTTCCAGAAGGAGACCCATTAGCAGTCACTCCCCACTTGCCTCCTCCCTCCAGATTCTGACAACCATTAATCTACTCTGTCTCTCAGACATAGCTGCTCAGGACATTTTGTGTAAGGGGAGTCAGCAAGGGTATGTGGCCCTTTCTGTCTGGCTTCTTCTGTGTAATGTCCTGTTCCCAAGGGTCAGCCATGTGTAGCTGTCAGCACTGCATTCCTTTTCATGACTGAGCAATAGTCTGTGTGAACAGACTATAATGTATTTATCCATTCACCAGTGAATGGACACATGAATTGTTCCACATCTGGCCAGTGTCCTTTCATTTTTTTCCACATTACATATGTTTACTTTTTATTTTATGAGAAAATAAGACATAATTTCATAACAAAATAACAAGAGAATAACAATAGTTAATACACTGTGTATCGTTATCATCAGAGTAGTTACTCAGAGTACAAGACATAAACCAAAGATTCTAAGAAACAGATCTTTTCATGATCCTAGCTAAGCTAGGGATATAAATGAAGCAAACAGCATATACATTAAAATATTTTTGAACAACAAAATATGTAAATTGGGGAAGTATTTGAGCTCCCTATTTCCTATTTATCTCTCTTCTATCATGCTCTTTATTTTTATGTTTATATATATATTTTGTTTCTCATTTGACAGTTGAGCTCATGTGTCTGACTTATTTTGCTGAACACACTGTTCTCAAATTGTATCCATTTACCTATGAATGCCACAACTTTACCTTTCTTTACGGCAATGTAATACTCCACTGGGTATAAATACCACATTTTGTTCATTCCTCATCTGTTGACAGGTATCTCTGTTTCTAAGATCTAGCTATTGTAAATTGTGCTGCTGTAAACATGGGTATGCATAGATCCCTGTGATAAGATGATTTTTAACTCTTTTGGGAAGATGCCTCAGAGGGTGACAGCTGGGACGAATGGAATTTCTATTTCTAGTTTCTGAGGAACCTCCATACTGATTTCCATAGTGGATGCACTAGTTTACATTCTCGGCCAACAATGAAGTAGAGTTCCTTTTTACCTATAGCTTCAACAGCATTTATTATTATTAGATTTTTTTCATGATAGTCATTCTTTCTGGGGTAAGGTGGTAGCTCAGTGTAGTTTTAATTTGCATTTCTCTGATGACCAGTGATAATAAGCATTTTTTCATGTACTATTGGCCATTTGTACTTCTTCTGAGAAGTGACCATGCATTTCATTTGCCCACTTTTTTTACTAGGTCTTTTGGGGAGGGTCTAATTTTTTTTTTGAGTTCTTTATATATTCTTGATGGGAGTCCTCTGTCCATGGAATAGCTGGCAAATTTTATCCCCTTTCTGTTGACTTGTTTCTTTACTCTGTTGGTTGTTTTCTTTGCTATGCAGCTTTTTAGTTTGATATGATTCCATTTGTTGATTCTTGGTATTATTTCTTGTGCCACTGGGTTGCTGTTTAGAATGTCCTTGCTTATGCCATGTCTCCTTTTACATTTTTGGTTTTGTTTTGTTTTTTTGAAACAGGGTTCACTATGTAACCCCCAGGCTGGGCCTCGAACTCATGGTGATCCTCCTGTCTCAGCCCCCAGTGTGCTGGGATTACAGTCATGCGCCACCACATCCAGCTTTCCTTTCACTTTTAAAATAAATTTTTCAGCAGGGTGTGGTGGCACATACCCATAATCCCAGCAGGCTGTGGCAGGAGGATTGCTGTGAGTTCGAGGTCAGCCTGAGCTACAAAGTGAGTTCAAGGCAGCCTGAACTGCATAGCGAGACCCTGTGTCAAAAAAAAAAAAAAAAAAAAAAAAAAAAAAGTTATTTGCCTAATATATAAAACAAAAACAAAGACCTGAAATTTGTAAAAGGGAAAAGAAAAAGAACAGAAGGAAACAATGGAAACAAACAAAAAAACTAAAACAAAATGAGTTTTTCAGAGCTCTGGGAAGGCTCCTGATGTGCCCCTCCCATTGCATTTGGTCTCTAAGCTACAGACTCCTGAGGGCTCAAACTGAATGCTGCCCCCAGCCAGTCTTTCCTTTAAGCAACGCTTCCCAGTGGGTGTCATATGGGAGCCTCCATCTGGCCTGGAGCCCAAGGCAGAGATCCCAAGGGGCCTCGTTCTCCACTGTCCCAGGGAGGTTACCAGCTCGGCAGGACACAAATGCACCAACCCCAGACCCTCGCTTTAAGGCCGGGGGAACGTGGGCCCCAGTGTTGTGTGGCACTCTCTAGCTGTGTGACCAGTGATCAGCTCGGCTGTAGCTTCAGCTTCTCCATCTATAAAGTAGGGACAACAATCTCCACCTGGGCCACCTCAGGGACGGGCCACCCCAGTGATGGGCTGCCCTGCTCAACAGAACTTTCCCCAATGACTGGCAGCTTCTCCACATGCCCCAGGGCGGCTGTGGCCCCAGGTGACTATAGAGACCTTGGAATGTGACTAGTGTGAGCGTGGAATGGAATATTTCACTGTATTACACTTTAATTTACAATTGAAATGAGAATCACACAGGGCTACTGGTGACCAGACAGAGCAGCTCTGAGTGTGAAGGAGGTGGCAACTGGGGAAGGATCATCCTTGTCCTGAGTCTCTGTCCCTCCCGCTCCCTCTCCCGACTTACCCTGCAGTGGCTGGGCAGTGGGGCAGCCTCTGTCTGCAGCCTGGCCAGAGGCCCCTCTAAAGGAACAGAGTGCGGGCGGTCGGGTTCTCAGGGAACCAAACAGGTGCCAGTTGGGGAGTGGGCTGCTCAGACTCCATAATGACAAGGGTCTCTGAACTGAGGACCTTGCTCTCTGTCCTGTTCTAGAACCCCCTCCCCATCTCCCCCAGCAACTCCTGGAATGTCTGCACAGGGGCTACGGGATTGGAACTCCCCACAGGTGAGAGAAGCCTGCATGAAGATGTGCAGGAAGTCCTTGGATCCAGAGTGAGTGAAGCTGCTCCCAAAGTCCCTATGGTGCGGATAGGCTGTACCTGGATGCACAGCAGACTCTGCCCCAGAGTTCTCATTCTGCACATGAAAGTCCCACACTCAAAAAAGGAAGCGTCCTTTCTAGGATCACACAGCAAGGCAATAACAGCACTGGGTCTGAGTCCAGCCTCAGACCCTGACCTTGCCTGGGGAAAACAGGGGGCTACACGAGCCTGCATCCTCCTGGGGCCTCCAGCACTCACGCCAGGCAGCCCAAGAACTAGATCTGAAAGCAGAGCCATCCATCCATCTCCTGTCCCCAACCACCTGAGCCCATCTGGGAAGAAGCTATGCTGAGAGAGTGGTAAGAGGGCTCGAGATAAACAGGAGAGACTGAAACACCTGACCACAAAGCACAGCTAGCCCTCCATACTTGTGGTTTCCACATCCCAGGGTTCAACCAATCACAGATTCAAAGTATTCAGAAAAAAAAATAGCATCTGTACTGAACATGTACAGATCTTTTCTTGTCATTATTTCCAAACAATACAGTGTAACAGCTATTTACATAGCACTGCTACTGTTGTGGGTATTATGGGTAATCTAGAGATGGCACAGGTTATATGCAAATACTACACCGTTTCATGTAAGAGGCTTGAACATTCTGGTACCGGCAGGACCAGTCCCCTTCTGACGCCGAGACGGATGTCAAGCATGAACTCCATTTGTGCTCAGGCACCCCTCCTCATGAGGGCCTTCCTTAAAATTGAACCCTGACCCCAACTCCGGCACTCCCTTGACTTCATTTTCTTCAGAGCATGGGTCCTTATCTAATACACTATGTATGCTTCTTTCTTTCTTCTTCTCTTCTTTATTTAAATGCTGGTAGACATGTGACATAACATTTGCCACCCTAACCACTTTGAAGTGTACAGTTTGGTGGCATTAGGTACATCTACTTTGTTGGGCAACCCTCACCATAATCTCAGAAATTACCTTCCCAAACCAAAACTGCACCCACTAAACACAAACTCCCCCATGCCCCGGGACCCCCTGGTCCACTTTCTGTCTCAATGCATTTGGCTTCTGTAGCTCATGGTATGAACAGCATCTGTCCTTCTACGTCAGGCTTCTTTCAATTACCATGTCTTTCCCCTTCACCCATGTTGTAGCATGTTCTTTTTTAAAGTTGTCTGTCTCTCTGACTGGAATAGAGGCTCTGTAGGGGCACGATTTGGAGTGAGTGCATTCACTGCTGTATTCCCAGGGCCTGGAATAGCACCAGACACAGCAGGCACTGAGGGAATCTTTTGAAGATAGGATGGAAGGATAGATGAATGAACGCATGGCAAGATGGATGGACAGATGGATAAATGAATAGCTAGATGGATGAGTGGATGGATGGCTGCATTCTCGGGCAGAGGTATGAATGAATGGATGGATGAATAGGTAGGTGAACTGGTGGATAGATGAATAGATGAATGGGTACGTGGATAGATGAATGAGTCGGTGCAGAATCTACAGATCTTAGTTCTTCCTGGGTCTCTGCCTGGCCCAGAGTTATATCTATCTTCCCCAGGTGCCCCTTGTAGACTAATTCCTGGCCCTGCCCTATGGCATAGCCCCTCACCCTGACGCCCCAGGCCCACCATCCTTGAGGGACGCCTGGCGCCCTACTTGGGGCTAGGCTTCTCTGCTTCAGGCAGTTTCCCTCAGATGTGGCCTGTCTATGGAGCATTATTCATGGGCAGGTAAGAGTCCCCAACCCCGACATAACTGTGTGCCTGGGAGTCTCACTGTGCTGCTAATGCACAGTGTAGCAGTGAGAGCCAGGGGCCAGGAAGTGCCTGAGCACCGGATTCCGCCCACAGAGCCTGAGGCTAGTGCCGGAAGGGCAGCAGCCTGGCGGACATCCAGGAACCTGGGGGCTGGCCCTGCAGTCCTGCTGGGGAGCTAGGCCACAACCTTGGCGGCTGTTGCCTCTCACCTTCTCTACATCCTGCCTGGCTATTTATAGTTGCCCTCTCTGAGAACGCCCTTGCCCATTTTTCTGAGCTGGAGGAACTTCGTAAATTAAAGTCAGGTGGACCCCACATCAGCGGCCCACAAACCTGAGGGCAGGGACCGCACTAGGCCAGGCCTGCTGACCCCCTGGCTCTTGACAGGTGTCTTGTGCCCTGCCAGACTTGGAGTGCCTATTGCAGGGGAGGCGTCCCAGGACAGGGCAGTAGCCCAACACCTGGGTAGACCTCAGTCAGGGGGGATGGTGACCCCAGAAGGGCCTAGGTCACCACAGATGCTCTGTTTCAGAAAAAGCAGACAGATTGGGAAAGTGGAAAACAGCTGTACCTTTAAATTATCTGGCCCACAGATATGAAAACATTTGCACACTGAAGTTGTTTGCATCGCGGGTTATTTTTAGGGTGAACCCAGTTGCCTCCCCTTGGAACCGGATGAAGCCCCAGAAGCACGTAGTCCTTTTTCCCAGATGGGGGTCCTGTTCCTGCTTTGCTGGGAATGAGAACTGCCTCTGGGATCTCCAGGACCCCCACCCCCACCAGAACCACGTACTTGCTTGGCCTGCTGGAGAGGGACTTGGGGGCCAGGGAGCTGGGAAGATTTGCCACTGTGAAGAAGGTCGCCACCCCTTGGACCCCAAGCAGCCTCTCCGCGCCCCCATGGCGTGCTGTGCCGGGGAGAAGGCTCCATCCGGTGCCTCCACCCATGCCAGGCTCAGCTGATGGAATATGTGGCTGACATATTTCCAGAACAAGCAGCAATTAAAGTAGATTTTCTCTTCCACTCCCCCTCCCCAAAACAGGAATAAATCAGTTCTACCAATTTCCCAGCTAATGATTTCCTCCATTAAATTAAAAAGAAGAAGAAAATGCTTTTTTAAACGGATTACCAGCCTTGTGCTTTCAGAGACCACATGACCTGTCAACTCCTCTTAAGCCCAGATACATCAACGCCCCTCAATTAATTTTTAATAAATTAAAAAAAACTCTACAGTTTAAGAAGCACTGCACAGCCCCTCCCACCCTCCCCATTTACACAGCACTAAGAGTCTGCTGCAGCCCGGCTTTGGGAAGCCGGCTCCATTGAACCAAAGGTCATCCTCGCAGTCGGTGCTAGAGAGCCATTTCACAGATGGGAAAAGGAGGGAGGACAGACGGCAGGCAGCTAAGCACCCCGAGGGCCGAGTGAGCATACCACAGGGCGTTTGTTATATGTGGGGAGGGGTCGTCAGTCTCCATGTGCACCTGCCTGGGAACCTGCAAACAGGTGAATCGAGCAGTCTGAGCAGGGACAACGCATGTGATCGCCACCTGCCACGGCAGAGGCGGGCAGGACAGGACTCCATTCATATCCCATGTCTGTAACAGGCAAATCCACAAGAGAGGAGCATACAAGAGAGATTATCAGTGGGCAGGGGGAGGCTGGGAGGTGTTATTTAAATAGGTACAGCTTCTGCTTGGAAGGTGGAAAATCCAGCAAAAGGATGGGGCAAAGTTGCATAGCACGGTAAACACATTCACTGCCCTGCCTCAGGCACTTACACATAACAGCTGGTGAAGTCCATGCTATATGTATTTTACCACTATAAAAAATACAACAAGAAACAAAGGTCCATGCTCTAAAGTGCTTTTTGAAGACACAGGAGTGGCTGACAAGTTCTCGGCGCCTGTGGCAGGACCCTCTGCAGCCTGCCCCAATTCCAGGCAGGTCTTGGTTCCTACCACAGGGCTCAGGAGCTCCTGGGTCCTCTTGTCACATGAAAACCCAGGGCCCTTCAGAGAAAGGCTTCTCAGGTTAGCCAGTGCCATGCAGCCAGGGTTCCGCCATCCCGGAGGCCTGCCAAATATCAAAGGGTGGGCAGAGGCTGAGAAGTTTTGGGGGCACACCTTCCCTGGAGGCACCTCAGGGCCTTTGCGCCTGCCTGTCCTGTCCCCAGAATGCACTTCCCCCGATGCTGCAGAACTTGCTTCCCATGTGTATTTAGGTTTTTACGGAGCGCTCTGACTATATAATGTGAGAAAGACGCAGGGAGGTGACTGGGCCAGAGAGAGGAGCCAAGAGTAAGAACAGGAAACCAAAAGCCTGTGATAGGATGACCCAGCACCTTCGTGCTCCTGCGGCTGGAGGGAAGCTGCTCCAGGGAGGGCGGGCACCTGGCTCCACCCTTCACCAACTAGAGGGCCTGGCCACGTTCCTTCAACCCCCAAAGACTCTGTTTTCTCTTCTACCAAATGAGGGTGGGAAGAGTCCCTGCCTCATGGGCTTTGCGGTGGACTACACGGATGCTGTGCCTTTCGCCTCACATGGCTCACACACGGTAACATGGATAAATAAATGGGATAAGCGGGCTGTGATTAAAATCTCCCACATGCAGGAATGTTCCTCCTGAGAGGAGCAGGGCAGCCTTCCGAGAAAGCACCCAGAAGGAGATCATGCAACACTAATTACTCAGGGCTGCCCAGGAGGCAGGAGAGGCCTAGGCTACAAGTACGGCTGGCAGCATGCAAATAAACCAATCCGGTCATTTTGTCCTGGTTTTGCATGTGAAGCACAGGGAGACAGTGAGTCGCACCCAGCTAGGAGCTGGCGAGGCCCGGACTGGAACTCCGGTCTTGTGGCCCTGGCCCGGACCTGGCCACCACTCTCACACAGGGTGGCGTCGTGAGAAAGTGTGGAAGAGGAAGGAGGGAGGAAGGCAGAGCGAGGAGCCTCAGGCAGGCAGAGGCAGGTCTCCGCCGCTTCCGCAGCTCTGACATCTGGAAGATGGAGGGAAAGGGCGTGGTGCAGGTCCCTTAGGGAAACTCACAGGATGGCTGGACAGGCCCGGTACATCTCGAGAGTCTGCAAGGTCAGGCGAGACCTTCAGGCTTCGTTCTGCTGGCCAGATGCTTTGGTCAGCACCCAAGTGTGCAACTAACTCCCTCAGAGCCAGGACGGGTGCTGGAGGGAAAAGATATCCACATCCTCGCTTACAATATGAGTCCTTCCCCAGCCCCTCAGAGACCTGGGAACACCTGGAGGCCCAGATCCCTCCAGGGGTCACATGTGGGGGATCCGTACTTGAGGGGAGGGTTCTGTGTGCATGGGTGAAGGTCAGGTTGCTTTCCACTCAAGCTGCAGATCTGCGCTGCCCTCCAAGCCAGTTCATAAAATCCTGCACACATCTTAGCTGACAACTAGGCCACTCCAACACAGAAGTTCTTGCTGACCCTTCCCTCCCCTCCAACCATCACTGGAAGGCTCCTCCACCTCAAAACCCTCTCGCAATTCCCTTCACACTTAGGATGGGGTGCACAGTCTTTGCCGGGACCTCACAGCCCTGATCCCACACCACTGTCTCCCATTGCCATTCTGGCCTTGTTCTGTTCTAGCCTCACTGTTCCTCAAACTTGCCAAGCACACTTCTACTTCCAGGTCTTCGTTTCTGCTGTTCTCTTTCCCAGATATCCCAGGACTTGCTTCCCAAGTTTACTTAGGCATCCACACAGAAGGCTTATCTAAAACCCACTACCACTCCAATCTCTCTCTAGTCCCTTCCCCTAGAGGCAGAGCAAGGACAGGGGTGATGGTGGATTCTGGGGATTGGTGAAATAAGACACAAAGAGCTTAAATAAACAAGCATGAAATAAAGAGGTAATCAAAGATTCCCCACCCCCACCCCCCGCCGCCAAAGCCGCAGGCCCAGATAGTTTTATAGGTGATTCTGCAAACTTTCAAGAAGTTCAAGGGGAAAGGTCACTCTCTGTTGGAAGGGAGCTGGGGACAGGGACATGTTTATGAACCATGAACCCTGATGCCATTTAAGCAGGTGCTAAAGTCAAATGTGGGCACGAAGCATGGCAATGAGAACTCAGAAACCCCCAAGGACCATGCTATGCCTCCTTTGTGCTGATGCTGCCTCCTCCAGAAATGCCCTCTCCATGCTGCCCCCGAGGTCTCAATCTGTGCCCCGCGCAGAGCCCTATCCCCTATTCCAGTCATTAAAGCACACAGTGAGTATTTAGCCACTGTTGTTTAATGGTGCTCAGGACTGAACCCAGCGCCTGTGCACTGAGCTACATCCTCAGCACTTTTTTGATTTTTTGAGTAAGTTGCCAACTCAGTAAGTTGTTAAATTGCCCACTCTAGACTCAAATTTGTCATCTTCCTGCCTCAGCCTCCCATAGTGCCACGATTACAGACATGTGCTGCCACGCTTGGATTTTATTTTTTACTTTTTTTTCATTTTGCATCTTTAGCTACTATTTATATGTCCATTTCCCCTGCTAATTAATAACCAAGGGTGGAAACTTTCTCTAATTCATTTTGGTAATCCCACTGCCGGAAAGCAGCGGGTATTTAAAAGAGTGGTTAGGGAAATGAGGAACACATACAAAAAAGCCTAGAGATAGCCACACATTTATTTAGGAGCAGTGTTCTGGTGCCCTGCAAACCAAAGCACCCATGCTGCACCGTCCGGAGCCTGTCCATCCTGACTGCTGGCGGCCGTGACCAGCAGCAGGGACCTGGGAGAGCCCGAGGGCAGTGGGGTTCACCTCCCTTAGGTTCCTAGTGTGAGCGAGGAGACGATGACCAGCAGAAATCGCCCCTCCCTCGCCAGTGAGGCTGACAAGGAGGCTCTAAAATGTCTCTGTGTCTAGTTGTTTACTTCCCCTTTATGCAGCTCAACTGCTGAGATTCTTCTTCCTGTGGTGGGGGATGGAGCCCTGCAGACAGCAAAGGAACCAAGCCCCATGGGTGCAGGTGTCTAGAAGACTGAGGCAAGGAAAGAGACAGAAAAGTTGGAGGACAAGACTTATTCCTCCACATTCAGACCAAAAACTGTCCTGCACATCCCTGCTGTACCCCCCACCATAGTCGCTCAGGCAAACAAAGCCAGAGAAACCCCTGCTCGCCCACCGTGTCAGAACAGAGTCCAGCCCTCACACTCAGGCCAACGGCTGCTGACGGCTCCCTGCAGCAGGGAAGCAGAGGAGCCTTTGGGGATGTGGTATGACAAATCAGTTACCTACAGAAGGCCCACTGAGACCTGCAAGTGTGAGTCAGAGCCAGCATGGGCATCTTTGCAACCAGTGGAAAGAAAGTGAGCTTTGCCCCGCAAAAACAAAGACAACTTGATGGTACAGTGGAAAGGAGCCTGACATTCACATAGATCCATATGCACCAGCTACGGCTGCATAACAAATTACCCCAAAACTCAGTGGTACAAAGGCAAGAAACATTTATCACTTCATGACACTTCTTGGATCAGGAAGCTGATGCTGAAACAGGTCTTTTTTCCCCCCAAGTATTGGAGATTAGACCTTTACACTGAGCTACACTCTCAGTGTAGCTACACTTTTTTTTTTTTTTTTTTTTCCAGACAGGGTGTCACCAAATTGCTAGGGTGGCTGAGCTGGAACTTGTGATCCTCCTGCCTCAGCCTCCCTAACTGCAAGCTAGGAAGAAGCTATGAGCTCACTTCTGAGGAACTCACTCACGTGACTGATAAACTTGTGCAGGCTTTCTGCAAAAGGGCTGTCCCTGTTCCTCACCACCTTTCCGGACCTTTCCCAGGAACAGCCTAAGTGTCCTCACAAGATAGTAGCTGGCTTTCCAGAGTGAATGACCCAAGAGAAAGGATGGCTGAAACCATACTGTCTTTAAACCATATGGCTGAAGTCACACTGTCATTTCTCGCATGCCGCGGATACATTCTGAATGGGAGGGGATGGCAGAGGGTGTGGCCACAGAGGCAAGAGACTGGGCCCATCCTGACAGCTCTGCCTGCAGGTGGAAGGTGCTCCTGACCCAGGACCTAGATTCTTTCCTTACACCCCTGAGACAGCCCTCAGAGGCAGCATTCCACCTTCACTCGCCGCTCCCAGGAGAGAAAACCATCCCAGGTGGCACATGTAGTTAAAGACCAGCCAGGGTCCAGTCCTGCCCAGCTAGCTTTAGACAACCCATGGGCAGCATGGCCTTCAGAGGGAGCCAAAGGCCAGGCCTGCAATGTCTGGTCCAGTCACGGCCTCTCTCTGTACTTCCTCATCTGCAAACTGAAATAGGTCCCTGGCACCCACTTCCTGGGACCGCTCAAAGACAAGACAAGGCCGCAGAGACAAAGCCTGTGTGACCACACAGGCACTCAGCAGAAACCAGTGGCTGCTCCAGCATGTTGCGAAGGTCACATCTTCATTTGCGCTCGTCCCCCACAGACAGCGAGGCTCCTGCAGGTCCTCACTGGCCTGAGCCTCCTGCTAAGCTTCCTTGGCAGACAGAACAACTGGTAGTGAGTGAAGCGGTGAGGAGATAGTGTGGGCATCCAGCAGAGGGGCAGCTGGGAGATGTGGCACGCAGTTGGGCCACTCACACGGTCACATCCTCACTGCCAGGGCCAGGCCACCTGACTGCTGGTGGCCTTACAGAAACAGCAAGGAGCATCCCCTCTCTCAGTCTGCCACCTTGCCTCCTGCCGAGGTGCCTGACTTCACGGCAGGATCCCGGTCCTCCAGCCACTTCATTAGGAGGCCACCGGTGCAGGGCACCTAAGTGATCTGTGGCCGCAGGTGCTGCCTCATGGGGAGCACAATTTACAGTGGCTTGAAGTTGCACAGCCCAGGTGAAAACCGCGTCCATCCTACCAGCTGCTAGCACTTCCTGGTCCTGCAATAAACCCTGAGTGAGTTTCACCAGTGTCCCCCACTTGGTTCTCACCACTACAGACAAGGAGAAAAAAGCAGTGAAGTCTGCAACCTAACTAACCTCTCCATCTAGGGCTCCAGGACTCCCTATGCTGGTTCCACCTGACCTGCACAGGCCTCGGTGGGGGAAGGCAGGGGTCAGAAGTGGAGATGGAAGTCCCCTTACCATCCACCCTCAGGACCAAATCCAGTTCCCCATGGCGCTGATGCAGAGAATGCCCCATACAAAACAAGCTCTGAGTCAGCTTTGCCAGTGGTTCTGAAGAGACAGTGCCGATTATGATATCCTGGGGGGCCTGGCTGATTCGCAGAGGGCAGGCAACTCCCTATCGTCCACCCAGAGACTGCAGGGGCCAGGCTGAATTCCCCCACAGAAGATAGGCCTCCTCTCCAGCTGCCAGTTACATAGAGAAGCTGCGTCCTGAGTTAGAAGTGGCCGCCCTCTCCAGCCAGAGACCACCCCCGTAGGCCATGCCAGGGGGAAGTGAAATGTGCAAGACTCTGGCAAGGGACCTGCACTGGGGAGAGTCACGGTGCTTTCACATTATTTTGGAACCTGAGGGATCCCGGGTGCCCTGCCCTTGAGTGCTGGGTGGTAAGCCAGGCCCCACCTGGAATGCTTGCAGCCTCCGGGCCCAAGAACCAGCTGTAGCTCTGGTGTGGCCCGACAGAGGGGCCGTTCTTTTATAAAAGGACTCCACTCTCCAGAAAGCCCTGCCACACCACAACATAAACAGGACTGAGTCACTGTTTGAAAAGACAGACCACCACAGCAGAATCAAACAAATATTTAACTGCCCTCAGCCTAGTCCCCAGCTGTTATCAATCAGGCTGGCTCTAATCTTGGGTGTTTCCGCATCTATGATGCTCAGCTGCTCCAGGCCTCAGATCTGCCCCTCAAGTCAGGCATGGAAGGGACCCAGGGTTCTGGGACCAGCAGCCTCCGCTGGCAAGGCATCCAGCAGAGGCACACATGCCTTGGCAGAGACCTCTCCTCCCCTGCTGGGTCTCTGAAAGAGAAAAGGGCTGCCAGCAAATCTGGCAGAGACCTGCTCCTTTCAGGTCTGCTCCACTCCCTCTCCCACCCAAGTGGCTACTCAAGCAAGGACATCAGACATCACTTCCCCGGCTCACCCTCTCCTCTGGCCCTGCACTCCCCCTGGAAGCTAAGTTTCTGCTGTTGACATTCACCACTGCATTGTCTCTCATTCCCTCGACAACTCAGAACTATGTTTAAGATGGAAAGTCATGTCGGGTGTGGTGGCGCACGCCTGTAATACCAGCACTCGGGAGGCTGAGGCAGGAGGATCGTTTCGAGTTTAAGGACAGCCTGAACTGCATAGTGAGACCCTGTCTCAAAAAAATAAGAAAAAAAAAAAAAAGATGGAAAGTCACCCTTTAAGAAGGCACGGATCAGATGTTCTGGCCTTATGACAGAATGTGACTCCACCATAAAAAACAAGTTCTGATCCATCGTACAACACGAATGAACTCGAAGACATCATGCCAATGACAGATGCTGGACATAAAAGGTCACATGTTGCAGGATCCCATTTCAGTGAAACTCCAGTATAGGCAAATCCATAGGAAAAGACAGTAGACTAGTGGCTGCCTTGACCTAGGTGCTTGGGGAGAAATGCGAGATAATGTCTACCGGTTCCTTTTTGAGGTGATGAAAATGTGCTGATTGTAGTGATGCTTGCCCAACTGGGAACATTCATGAATTCAATGGTTTAAGTGAGTGAACTGTTTGGTATATGAACTACACCTCAACAAAGCCTATCTTAAAATGCAGGAAACAAGCCCCAACAACCATCTGTGACTTACTGAAGAAGGCTCTACAATGGAATCCCCCAGGCCTGCATCCCCTCCCCTGCTGCTCCCAAACCTTCCACAGGCAGGTTCGTTTGCAGCTCACAGCCTCAGCTCTGAAGTACCAACTCCAGGCCAGCCTGGGTAGGAGAAAAGGGGAAGACACAGCTCTGAAGAGCCACAATGGAGCCAGAGACCCTGGCAGACGGGCCATTTCCCAGGCAGAACATGCTGCCTGCATCTTTGAATGCTCCTACCCTTTTTGAGACCAAAGGCAGCAAAATACAGACATCCGATTGGATTGTGAAGGCATGGGGCTGCCAGAGAGAGGGTGCTTCTTATCTGCAACAGAACAGCAACAACAAACAACCACCATCCTCACAGAAACAAGGAACACAGCTATTGTTCCTTGCTGAATTCCTACCAGCTCGGGGTATCCAAGTCTCGCCAGCTGGGAAGTGGTGGTCAGATAGGGCTCCTGCCGGTCAACAGGACTCCACAGAGTTCCTGAAATGACACCGGGCTGGCAGAGGCACTCCCACCTACGATCCTGAGATCAGGCCTGGTCTCAGGGACAAAGCCAGGGATCTGAGCAGGAGACTCATGGGGCTGGCCCAGCTCAGCTGGAGTGGCTACACAACAGGGCTGAGCTCGGCTGTGCAGACATAAAGCACCATCAGATGTTCAGGCTCACTGGACACAGTGGTGGCTTCTGGCACATTGTGGGGTCACAAGCTTCTGCTATGGAGCTGCCGGCTTAGCCAGCCAAGCTGGCTGACTCATCTCAGAAGTACGTGCCTTCTTCCGGCCTCATTAGCTGGGCTGACCACGGTGTAGAAGATGGCCTCAGCTCAGTAACAGTTCAAGGGGAAGAAGCTGAAGTATCCAGAGAGCCTGGAGCCCTAAGAAGCCAGTTCAGGCTTCCCAGGGGAGGTAACCTGGGCCAGCTCCAGAAAGGTCTCATGTCCTCACCTGGCAGGCCTAAAGTTGAGCCTGGCCATACCGATGAGCCTGCACTTCAGCTTGGAATCCTGAGCATCTGGCTGACGCACAGTACACGGAGGTCTCTATCATCTGCCCGGGCCCGGGAAAGCTGGCCGAGCCCTCCGTGGACGTTATCCAAACAGCTGTTCCAGCTCCAGCCAGAAAGCCAAGAATCCGGGAACCTGGCAACTGGAGGAATTCCCCCGCCCAGCAGCATAAATCACCACCCTCATCTGCATAGATGCATCAAAGGCTGACCATGCACCCCTGAAATGGCGTGGGGCCCTCCGGTCAGCCTCGACCTCCCAGAGGTGGCCTCCAGACAGGCCTAGGGGAGGGGGAGGGGAGATGGGATGGCAGCTTGTGGGAAGATGACCACACATTCATCTACAGTGGTCCCCAGCAAGCACCCGGTGAGACAGGCTCCTCTTCCTCTACCCCAGAGGGAAATAAGGCCGTCCCTAAGCCTGGGTTGAGGGTCTGCAGGCCAAAGGAAAGACAAGAGGGAGAAACGCAAGATGCCCCAAAGTATCCCCCAACCCTCTGGCGACGGCACAGGCCCCGCCCTCAGACACCTGAAAGTGCCCAGTGAAGAAGTCCAGCAACCCGCATAGAGCTTCTGAGCGCTGGCCTGGGCCATGTGCTCAGCTCCCTGACAGAGGGGATGCTGAGTTCACAGTGTCTTGTCAGATTGTCCAGCAGGACCCTGGCCTCTAGCAGAGACCCCTTCCCATTGCCCCTTGTGGCCTGCAACACCCCCACAGGGAGGACAATGGGGCCCAAGCAGGCGAGAGGTAGGGCTGGGTACCAGCTCTGTGGCCCCTGCAGTCAGGGCCTTTCTGAGCCTTGGTTACCTTCCGTACCACCATCTCCTTCGAAGTGCTGCCGAAACTCGACACAACGGCAAGTGCCTATAATCTCAGTACTCTGGGAGGCTGAGGCGGGAGGATGGCAAGATTGAGCCCAGCCTGGGCAACTTAGTGCCTTAGACCCTCTCTCAAAACAAAGCTTAGTACAAAGGCTCTGGGTTCAATCCCCACTACTAGGGGGGGAAAAAAAAAGACCAGGTTCTGCTGAGTCCCATGTGTGCCTCTGGACCTGTGTCCCCTCCCCACTTCCGGCCACCAGTTTCCTCATCTGAGACAGGAGGCCGGGACTGAGCAGTATAAGCCTCTGCTCCAGCTTCAACAGCTGAAACAGTGGCCCTGCAACTTCTCTTGCTGAGTTCTTCACAAACGCCGCTTGTCCCCAGGGAGAGATGACGGCCACCCAGTCCCTCCTTCCCTCACTCTATTTATCAGTCCACACCCGCAGAGTCAAATACATGAAAATATTTATGCAGCCAGACTAACTCCTGGCTGCATGTGAACAGACATGTTTACGCATGTGAACAGACATGTTTACGCATCTCTCACATCACACATTGGCTTCCTCACTTTCCTATGGGTGCTGGAGCGCCAGGCACAGCACTGGCACTGGGGCAGGCAAGGCCCAAGAACCCTCTCAGCGCACAGCCTGTGCAGCACTGCATCAGGGCGCTTGGCGAGGGAGCCCTGGGCGGGTCCCAGGGGACTCCATTATCTCTGTTCCAGACCCAGCTACTGGCAGGGGCCAAGCTTGCTGGACAAAGTCACCCCTCCAGTGACAAGAGGAGCCAAGCAAATCGGAGCTGACAGCTCCATGCTCAGCACAGGCCCCTCGCCAGCCCCTGCTGACAGTTGCTCAGTGCTGCCATCTTTAGAAATGGTTGTGTCTCGGGCTCACACCCTCATGCACACCCCAGCTTTACAGGCTCCGTGAAAAGCGAAACCTTTCAGGTACTCAACAAAGCAAGGCATCGTGATGCTGTCACCAGCCTGGCTCCCACCCAACCGCCAGCTCTGACCTGTCACCCTCACAAAATCAAGACAAACTTCTAATACCCACATCAGCGTGTGTCACTCCTCTGTGAAAGCCCCTCACCCCAACCTAGATTCCAAGACAACCTCTGAACTCCTTACCCTGCACAAAAGATGCCTCTGCCTTTCCCTCAGCTCCGCCTTCCCAGTGCAGCCCCCAACCCGGCTGTCATGGACAGGAGCCTGTGCTGTCTCGCTCCACTGCCCCTGGGCCTTTGCATGGGCTGAGGCCTCCCTCGCTTACATCCAAACTTTCCTCTGCATTGAATGAATCTGGCATTCCTGGGCACAGGAGACCCCCTCCCACCCCCATGGGGCCTGGCATTACCATGGGCATCACCACTGCCTGTGGTTCTGTCCCCTCCAGCGGCCCATGCGCTCCTTGAGACTGGGAGCCAGCCTCGGTTCGTCTTGCAAGGCTGTGAACCCAGAGGCCACACTTGCGTCTGTACATGTGCTGTGTGTTCACAAGGCCAAGGGGCCTTTCGGTTCCCTTTGTCCTCTGAAGCCCTGAGGCATGGGGGAGGGGCATAGAGCCCTCCTCTGAGGGGCTAGCAGTGCTGCCACACAAGGGCAGCCCTTCTCTGTGAAGGGTCACATATTCATCCACGACACTCCTCCCCAGAGCCAGGCCTGGCTTGCATACTCCCACTCCCATTGGCCCTCGTTAGCCGAGGCTGCAGGAGACTGGCCTCACAGGACAGCACTTCCCTCAAACTGTTGCAAAGCAACAGTCTTTCATTTGTGGTGAGTTCCTGGGATCCTTGCCAGCTTACCGACTTCTTCCACAAGAAGCGTCTCTAGGGTGCAGGTTCTGTTCCTCACCCACCCAGTGCAGCCCCAGGTATCTGCTTGCAGCTAGCAGCAGGCAGAGGAAAGACAGGAGGGGGCAAGCACCGGGAGAGAAAACAAAAGGACGTCCAGGAAGGAAGGGAGGAAGGGAAGGCTGAGGAAGGGGCAGCAGAGGAAGGGGCAGGGGGTGGGGAAGGAGCTGGCTTCAGGCCAGGGGACATCTGGAACCCCTGTCCCTGGAACTCTAGCCTAAACAAGGGGCCCAGGCGGGCCAGCCTGGAGCCTGTCTGTAAGACTGGGGACCAGAAGATAAACAAAGCTGTGTTCTTGTCTGGATCCAGGCAGGGCAGAGGCCAAAAAAAGCCACCGGCACGAGGCCTGTAAAAGCCATCAGTGGGACCTGCTGCTCCTGTCTACCCCGCCCCTCTGCAGCAACAGTGAAGCGCAGGGAGCAAGGAAGACCGCTCTTCTCCACACTTTCCCTGCCACACTCCAGCTGGACCCCCAGGACACTCCCCTTCCCCAAAGGATTGCAAAGTGCTACGGAGAAAGACCTCCAGCAGCCAGCCCTGCTGCGGTCCAAGGCCCCTGAGGAGTGACCGTGCCTCCTTCCCTCCCTCGCCTCTCCCCTTGACCCCAAAGCCTAAGCATGCGCTGGCAGGGAGTTAGCGGGGCAGAGCCTCTTGGAGCACACACGCACGCCAGCCCTGCAGCGGTGGCATGGTAGGGAGGTGTTCCAGCAGGCTTATTTATAGCCAAACCCCCGTCCACACACTCCCCAGTGCTGCCTGCCTGCCTGCCACTGGGGCTTTTCAATCCATGTCTATATTTATTGCTTGAAGCCGTTGGGATAATGGCAAGGCTAGAAATAGCCTTGAAGACATTCACGTGAAGCTGACAGGCTGGTCCCCAGCTCCCAGGCTGACCTCGCCCCGACATCTGCCGCTTGGCAGTGGGGAATGGGGAACAGCTGGACAGGGCTGGGGAGGTGGCCGCAGCCAGATGGGAACAACATAATCCCTCTTTCCCCGCTGGCCTCAGCCCTCTGTAGTGAGGCAGGGGACACGTCCAAAACGATATATCACAGCTGCCAGGCTGAGGGGAGACCAAAGGTGACATGGTTTCCTGACGTCAGTGTGCTAATCAGAGCAGACCATCCAGCTCAGGAAGGAGAATCAGGGGCAGCAGGCAGAGACTCACAGAAAGCAGGTCATCTGCAACACTGGGCTTGCAGGGAGCCACCCTGCTGCCCTGCCCCTCATACCCAGACTTGGCATGGGCCTATTTCCTATTTCCCACCCTGGAAGGGAGGAAGATACAGAGACAGCCCAGCTGCCAGGGAAGAAGCTGGAGGGCTGAGATATTGGGAACCCCCACTCCTCCTCAGCTTCAGTGTCCACTTGCAATGTTGAGCTGACAGCCATACCGAGGACCTCACAGAGGGCAGGGGTGGCTGAAGGACTCCACCTGTAGACTGAGGACAAACCTTGTTCAAAGCCTAGCTCTACTGCCAACAGCATAGTGAGCAAGGGGCTCAATATCCTTCCTCACCAGCAAAATGGAGAGGCCAGGACCGGGTGGAACCCTACACGGGGAGCTCCCAAGAGAAAGCACTTGTATTCTGAGGTCCCCCTCAAGTGTGGTTCTTCCCATCCGGAGTGGGGGTGTGAAGTGCTGGTGCACAAGCTTGGGGAGATGCATTCAGGGGAACTGGCCTACGGGTCCTGCGGAGGCCTGGAACAGGCCCAGGCTTGCAGCAAGGAGGGAGCTGCATCAGAGGTAAGCAGGACCAGGACAAGAGACAACAGATCCAGGAAGGGCAGGTCAAGACACCCCACTGTAGGGGGAGCAAATGGAGAAGGGGAGGCTCCTCCCTGCTGGAAGCAAGCACAGAAATAACTATAATGATGATAAGTAAGGCCCCTGAGTCCCATAGGCTCCTAAATCTATGAATCTCCCTGCTCCTGAAATCCAGACTCAGTGCCCAGCCCCTTTCCTAGCCTCTGCCCCATACTTCCACATCCCGGGACTTTCTGATATTCCCCAAACACACCAAGAGCACTAAGCACTAAGGGTACTGGTCTGTGCTGTTCCCCCGCCTTTCACTTCTCTCCTGGTAAACTGCATCCTTCAAAGCCCAGCTGATATGCTCTGTCTTCTAAGAAATTTTCCCCACCAGGCAATCAGCTGCTGCCCTCTCGCTGCTCCGGCTACACTATGTGCCTCCCTCTAGTCACACACTGACATCGCCAATCTGCATCTGTCCCCCATGCCACAGGGCATGTTCTTCACTGGACACCACTGGCTGGCACAGTAAACATCTGCCAGATGAGAAAGTGTGAACTAATTCTATCCTTCGTGCTCACCCAGAGCGGTCATTTTTGAAAATGAAATAGTGAAGATGGAGCCCTGCTCTGGATCTCCCTTGGATGGTGAGAGTGAAAGGCACAGCTGGGTGCCCTTAGATCTGCCTCCTTGTATTCCTTGGAGGACACCCAGCGCTAGCAGGCTGGGAGGCCGCTGCTCCCTGGGCTTTGCCAGCATGAGGGGAGAAGGGGTCAGACCACCTGAGTCTCTCGGGCTGGCAAGACCCCAAGGCCCTGGACCACACTACAGCACTGAGACTTCCAAGCAGACTTTCCGATAGCTGGGCCTATCCTCTGTGGCATCCTGGCCGGATGTCAGCTACAAGGGGACAACTACAGGGAGGGAGCCCAGGCACAGCAGGCCAGTGCACACTGCAGTGGGCTGGGATTTGACCCATAACACCAGCACTATGGCTTTTGAATAACCCAACTACTCCTGATGTGCACGGATACCTGGGGCCCAGTGCCTGCCATGTTCCTGGTTACCCCCAAGCCCTCAGATCCCTGAGCTACTGCCACTCCAGGCAGCACCCCAGGGAGGGAGAGATCCACAGGTGTGAGGCGCTCCTCGAGCCTGAGGCTTCTCCCTGGGGGCAATGAGCAGCAGGAAGCAGTCCTGGAGGCAACAGCTAACAGGCAGCCTCCACACCTGCTGAAAACATCACTCGTGGGTGTGCGTTGCACTCACTGCTCAGGACAAGCGTGGGACACTTTGCCCAGCCCTGACCCACAACTCATTTAATCCCCTGATGATGTGCAGTGAGTCCTGACATGATCCCCACTTCACAGGCGGGAGCCCAAGGCACAGAGAGGCAAGGGGACCAGACCAAGGTGTCCTCAGCACCCTGGCTCCCAGGCCTGCATCAACCATCACAGTACACAAGAGAAAATTTCTTTGTTGAGGACCTACTAAGTGTCTAACATTAAACCGAGGCTCCATCCAAGCATCTGATGTCTTCCCTTTGGCCACTGTCTTTTCAAGTTGAAGCCACACTTGGGAGATTCCATAACAGTTCAAAGATATACACACAGTTCCTCAGAAGTGCCCCTGAGTAGGACATCAGATAGGATGACCCTAGAACAATCCGCAGTACAGGAGAAGGTCCCCCGCAAGACACCACTGTGCACCCCACACACCTATTCTCACCAACACACCCTGCTTCCAGTTCCCATCAGTGAAGTTATCCGCAGTAAAGTATCAGGGAGTGAATGTGACACATGTCCCAAGGCCTTCTCCCCTGTAACGGAAACTGGAGAGAGGACATAGGGAAGGGGTCAAGGAGACTTCAGGCACTAGGGAGGAGGGGTTGATCTGCAGGGACAGTGGAGGGATGATTGTCCTTCTGGATCCCCCTCAAAATACAGCCCTATTTCCTCTGACCTCCACATGTAACCAAGCTCAGGCATGCAAAGGGGGATAAACACCTGGCAGTCCGGTGTATGTCCTAATAAGGCCACTTCTCCCACTGGAGACCCCCGCTGCTCCAAGGGGAGAGCCAGCCAATGCCCTTCTCTTAGGGAAATGGGAGTCATTAGGAGAGGTGTGAGTCCTAAAACACACCACAGTGTGGGGCTCAACTTGGGCATACACTCTAACCTCGGGTGTCCTAGAACACGGTCTATGCCCACGAATCACTGCAGACAGGCTGGGCGTCCCCGGGCAGTGCATGTGAGAAGGCTGCAGCCCAGAGGAGACAATGGCTGAGTGGAGGGCCTGGAGCACTTGGGCACGAAGGGTGTGGCTAAGGGACACACGCTCTCGGGTGAGGATGCTGTCCCAGGTTCTGTGAGGGAGGGGAGAAGGGAGCTTGTCTGCAATTTTTCTTTCCCTCACCACACACACAGGAAGCTGCTTGCTTCATCCCCAGCACCTCAGCCTTAGCTTCGAGCCTTGATCACCTGTGATCACCCTGGCACCATCACCACAAAGAGAAGTTGCCACCTGGGCACCCATCACTGCAAAGGGCAATTGCAGAGGTGGCCAGTAAATCAATCAGCAGCAGCAATTTCCAAGTTGTCATTCCCCGCAGTACACTGAGTGTGACGGGGACAAATCAAGTTAAAGGCTGAAAGAAAAAAATCAAACTTGATTTTTGTTCCCCCTTTAGCAAACAGATTCAACTTTTCCCAAGAGGACAAAAGTAAAATCTTTCTCCACTTTCCCCAGGAAGCCATGGTGCTGAGGAGCTCAAAGATGATACCCAGATCTTTCCCTGCCAAGCTGGAAACCACACAGGCCTCCTCCTATAGCCTCCTGGACCCAGGACACCATGAAACCTACCACTGGAGTAGCCTTGCAAGCCGAAAACAGGGACTGGCCCCCATTCTTCTTCCAAAGAATCACATAAGAAGTCATGCTGGTGAATGCAAAGGGACCTCTCAGCAAGAAAGACGGACACACTACTGGAGGCTGAGTCAGGAAGGCCACATGTTTGTGGCCAGCCTAGGTAACTTAGGGAAATCTTGTCTCAAAAACAAGAGTTGGGGATGTAGCTCAATGGTAGAGCATTTTCCTAGCTTGTGCAAGGTTCTGGCTCAATCTCCAGCACTGTAAAATAAATAAATTTCTGCCTTGGGGGGGGGGGTTTGATGGAGCAAAGTGTGCAGTATGTCCTTGGGCTTTAAGTGACACCTGATCTTGGTGACAGCTCAAGGGCAGTAAGATCTGGGACCCCACCAGCCTGCTGGGGCCCCTTTGTTACAAGAGACTAAGTAGTAGATTTAAATGTGGTGGGCACGGGCTCTGACTTACATTCACATGGGTATTTGGTGGCTGTAGACACTGTGCCTGACTTTAGATTGGTGATCTAAGGCCAGTTCCCTGCATGTGCCTCAAACTGGGGCTTCACGTGCACCCTCATCTTTGGCTGACTGATGTCTTCCTCTCCCTCCTTCCCTCATTCCAGTTTCTTGAACAACCAGAATAGCCCCTGGCTCAGGGCCTCTGCACAGACTGGCCCCTCCACCTGCATGTTCCTCGGGAGAACTTCCTGGCTCACTTCCTCATCCCTTTCAGGCCTCTGCTTAGAGGCCCTATCTTGGGAGGCCTCCTCTTCCCTGTTTGTTTGCTTGGTCATCACTGGACATCCTTCTATATTTTACTATTTGTTTATTATCTGGTTGCCCCACTAGAATACACACACAGGAGGGCCAGGATTTCATAACATTTGATCACATGCTTTGATGCTCTGGGGTCACTCACACAGCTGAAATGAACACTCCAGAGCTATAGTCCTTAATTTGTTTTTCTTTTTTTTGGTTTTTGGTTTTTTTCCGGTACTGGGAATCGAACTCACGACCTCGTGCTTACCAGGCAGGCTCTGTGCCACTGAGCTAAATCCCCAGCCCCTACTCCAGAGCTATAGAATTCTCCAACTTGGCTGTGTCCTCTTAGCAACCCCTCTGAGAATTCCCAGCTCTGGACACTGTCTCCAGGAATAAAATTGATTGTTTGAGATCTTATGAAATGTGTAAAGAACAAAGCAAAGAAGCAACACAGGGGATACAGATTTAGAAGCCCCTGCTGACTGTGCCTGGAGACGTCGAGGAGTGAGAAGTGGGCTTCTCGAGGAGTAAGAGGAGGGTAGAGGGTGCCTCCTAGCCATGCGAGCTGGCGCCATGGGCTCAGGTTCAGGGGGAAACACAGGAATGAAGAGAAACACAGGGCTCTTTATCAGAGCCAAGCAAGGCAGAGATGGAAGTGGAGACTGAAAGTGGTAGGAAGGGGCTTCCTGCATGGGGAACTGCAGCTGAGCTCTAGACGTCCCCACCCTGTAGCTGAGGCAGCCGTGCAGCCTCACAGCCCACCAAGCACTCCCACGGCCATGTCTCCGAGGGCATGGCATGCCTGGGCACCCGCAACAGGTGACCCCAAGCAACAGCCAGAAACACAAGCCAGAGAAATGCAGCTCTGGCACTTGGTCGAAAGTAAAGGACATTCTGGATGAGCTCCCCCTGAGCAAACACAGCAAAGGAAGCTCTGGGGAGCAGGACAAGGAGGGAGACTGAAAAGGGGTCAGCTGCAATCTCCTGCAGCCTGAGCAATGCTGGGTGTGGGTCACAACATGTAGACAAGAGAAGTCAGCAGAGGTGCAAGATGACAGAGCTGCCCAGGGCACGACCAGAGCCATCAGTCCCGCCATCTTTCACCAGCACGGGGAGGAGGGGCAGCAAAGCGCTCAGGACACCCTCACAGACCTCAGGGGCCTCAGGGCAGCATCTGTGCTCCCTGGCATGATGCCATGTAGCCCTCTCCAGGCCTTGGTTCCCTGCTCAGCCCCACAGCAGAGCCTTAACACGATACTCACGACAGCCTACCCCCAAGGCTCCCATGTGGGGCAGAGACTGCCCAGGAAGAGGGAGGGGAGGCTCGGCTGGTACAAGTGAAGCAGCACTCGGGTTTGGGTTCATCCCAAGGCTAGGGGCACAGAGGCTGGCATGTGGCAGTGCACAGCATTACTATGGGGCCCATATCCTTGTGGCATTGGTCTGAGTTCCTCCTCCTCAGAAGACTTTGCAAGAGGCTCATCTTGGAGACAATGGCAGGAAGCGCTCTGGAAGGAAACCACAGCCTGAGACCCTCCCTGCTGTGCTCTGCCCCAAGAACACGAGATGGCAACTGTCTTCAACTTTGAGCGGGATGCTGAGGGCCAGGGCTCTCCCCAGCTGGGACCCCTCTCTCTGATGGATGCTCTGTCCCTGGGACCAGTAGATGTGGAAAGCAGCCAGGCTGTATCGAAAAAGCCCTGGCTGCCCCCCACCCCCACCCCACTTTCAGGAAGGAAGGCTCTGTGCTCCTCTGGAGCAGGAGTGTCTCTAAAAATAAACTCGGCCCCTTCTGTATTTTCCTGCCTCAGCCCCTGTGGAGGAGAGGACAAGGGAGGAACTCACGTCCTCAGCCACCCTGGAGGGCTGCCTCCCTCCACCCAGCCACTCTCTCTCTCTTCTGCCCATCCCAGCTACAAATTCCCAGGGATGCTCTGAGGCCTAGAGAGGATGATCCTGCCCACTCACTATGTCCAGGGTCTGCAGGGTTAGGGGACAAGCAGGTACTAAGGAAGGGAGGACCTCAGGCAGGAGGACCAAGCTCTCTAGTCCTGGATCTGGGGGAATGAACTAGGGTACACAAAGGCATATCTCCTCATCAGAGTGTTCCTAAACTGATAGCAGACATAGATCTCCAAATATTTCAGGGCATTGGGTGCCACGAATTCTGTCAAAGGTACAGCAGTGCCAGCCCATAGGAGGTAGAGCAGGCTGATGTGGGCCAGGGGCTTTCAAGGAGCTTTGGAGCAAAACTGGTGTTCGAAGTGGAATTGGAAGGGGGATGGGAGCCTGAAACAGGGGAAGAGGGGCTACAGTGCAGGAACTGCACAAGCAAAGTGAAGGCACACCAGGGCACTAACTCCACGTGAGCACGGACCTCTCTCTGCATTGCTCACAGATGCAGCCCTGGTTCCTAGAACACTCCCTGGTACAGACTATAAATAGAGAAAATTCCCTGAGGACATTTTGGGTCCCAGCAAGGACCTTCACGTGAAGTGGGCTGGGAGCTGATCATCTCTGCAAACCCACTGATCTCTGGAATGCAGCTGCTGAGCAGGAAAAGAACCTTCTTCCTGTGAGAAAGGAAACAGGAAGCCAAGGCTCACCGGGGCAGTGAGGGGCAATGTCAGCACTCAGGCTGGCAGTGCAGGACACAGACACTCGCCCCAGGCCCTGCCAGGAGTTGGGGTGAGATCCGCCAGCAAGGCACAACCATGAGGCTCTGACCCCACAGAACCATAGCAACTACCAGAGAAGCCTCAAGTTGGGCTGAGAGTTACTACACCACCCACCCCACACCCACTCCTGGCAGCACAGACACCTTAGGAAGTGAATTAAAACAAAACAAAAAACACAACATAGCACTCTCTTCTTAGCACTTGGAGGCTTCTTCACGGCAAGTGAAGAGAAGGAGCAATTAGAAAAGAAAACAGCCCACGGTCCCAGCCTAGAGACACAGAGGTGAGGGGGGCATTCTCATGAACCCCATGCAGCCCAAGAGGCCCCACAGGCCTGGCTCTGTGGAGGGGAGGAGCCAGAGAGCAAGGGAGGGAGGGAATTCAGAGAGCAGGCCACGTGCTTCTAGCCTTAGGGTCCAGTCCCAAGCCCACTGCTGAGCAGCTGTGTGACTGGCGGCCTGACATCGTCCATCTCTGAGGCTTGGTTTCGGGTGCCTTGTGTAAAACGACCCTGATCACCACTGTGCAGGCCTACTGTGCGACTTAGCAGGGCTGGTGCACTGAAGGGCCACAGCCCTCGCACCACAGAGGCTGGGAACAGGAAACTGCCCTCCTCTTCCAACTTCCTCAGCTTCCCCAGATGAAATATCCAGCCTCTGTGCCCCACAAACTCATATGAGCCAAAGAATACCCAAACCAGGGAGCTGAGTTCCAGAAAGAAGGAAAACCACTTTGCCTCCTGTTCTTTGTATGTGGAAAAGGGCAGGGTGAGAGACTCAAGCATGCGAAAAGGAATGGACAAGAAGCTGGGGGGCGCAGAGCTCTGTTCTCAGTGGAGGTGAGTCGGGGAAGGGTGCAAAGCACTGGGCCATTTGATCTCTATCCTGACCCTATAGCCAACGCACTGGCCTCAGTTTCCCACTGCGGGAGGAAGTATGTCCAGAAAGATGGTGCCTGTGAAAATACAGTCATTTTTCTGGGCCACTGACCATGACCTGTGGGCAACAGGTCAGTGGGGAACCTGTGGGAAACAACCCAGACTCTGCCCATCACCAAGGCTGGGAGGTGGTTGGAGGCCAAGATTCCCAGCCCGGAAGGAGCTGGTGTCTTCAAGGTAGAACTCCGGCCTGCCCTGTCCCATGTCTTGGGAATAGGGCTGCCAGGCTGACCCTTGAGAACAAACAGCAAAGAGCTACCCTGAGTACTCTGTAAGTGGGAGAATAGCAACCACCAAGGCCTCAAGGGCTGGCCTGAGCACCTGAACTGGCATCTGTAGCTATAAGAGGCAGAACGTCAGTCCTTCCTGATCAGTGACCGTAAGTCAATACTGCAAGGCGCAAAATCAATAAACACAATCTAGCCAACATTAATCAGCTAATGAGGTTTTTAAGAGAAGAAGGAAACAGAAAATAAAAAGCCTCTGTACCTTCAAACTTCAAAGACCAGGTCCCCGGCACTGAAGGCTCAAGGTCACTGCATCAGTTATTGGGCCTTACCTTTGGGTCTGCGCAGCTCTGCTAGAGTCACTGCCACCAGAAGAGGGATGGATCAGTAGGCCCACAGAAGGGTGTTAGGGGCTAGGACACACGTGCCAGCATCCTGCAGGGAGAAGCCAACAGGAGAGACAATGAGACCCCTGAACTCCCTCATTCCAGGCTGACTGATGGGGAAGCCAGCAAAGCCAGGCCTCACCCTGAGCAACAGAGACCAGAAGTCCCAACAGAACGAGAGGGTCCAATGGGAGATGTCTAAACGAGGGATCTACCGTTTGCAGAGGGACCCAGTCCGGGATGCGTTCAGGGACAATGTGCCTAACTTGAAACTGGTGAATGACAGATACACCCTGCCAGTGCCCTAAGCCTCCTCTGTGCATAGGAAAACGGCAGGAGGCCGGAACTGACCCTCAGCACAAACAGTTGCCTTCCTGTGGTTGCCTTCCCAGAAGCCTGTTGGGATAGGAAGATTTTGATTGTGGGGCTGCGTAGGGCTGGAACACTGGACAAAACACAGTGGAGAGTCCTGGGTAGAAGTGGCAGATGACTGCCAGCAGTCCCAACAGGCTCTCCAGCTGGCCACTGTGGGCCTAGATGTCCACCACTGCCAAAGACCCCAAGGCCAGAATCGCGCACATGAAACACAATGAAAAACATGGAGAAATGGATATTCAGGGAGTCCTGCTTCCAACAGCCTCACTGATAACACAATATTCACAGGCACTGCTGAAGCCTCCCAGCCCAGAGATCCCTCAGAGTCCCGAGACACCCCAGGCCTGTGTTGCAGTTCAACACGTCTTGCACATCTAACACACCGATGAGCCTGCACCCTCACATCTGTGCCCAGCAGGCGGGCAGCAGCCCAGGAAGCAGCTCCCTGCAGACTATGGGCACTGGGGCTGTTCCTGGAACTGATGCAAAGTTCAGGGCGACCTCCGCCACTGAGGCCCAGGCACCAGGGCTCCAAGATACCAATCCGTGCCCACAAGGGGTGAGCCGTCTCAACAGACGTAAAAGCAACACCCAAGGGAAATTTCACGGAGGATCAGGGTGACAAAGTGACCAACTGCCAGTGAGCTGCACAGACAGCAAGAGCCAGAGTGGGGGGGAGAGAGGAATCGGAGAGGTGCAAAGAGAACCAGCAGTGGGAGGTGCGGCTGCAGAGAACGGCGGCTCTTCACACGCTACCCCCGCCACACCCGCCGCCTCCTACGCTGCTGGGGAAGCTGCACCAA
Source organism: Chinchilla lanigera (assembly GCF_000276665.1). Lineage (NCBI taxonomy): Eukaryota > Metazoa > Chordata > Mammalia > Rodentia > Chinchillidae > Chinchilla > Chinchilla lanigera. The sequence goes on along the minus strand of NW_004955482.1, from coordinate 5,705,952 downwards.
GGCAAACACACAACTTTTGGAGGCAGCCTTCGGAGACCTTGGCCATCCCATCCGTGCCCATGTCTTCACAGCCACACGTACACACAGATGTACACACTAGACCCCTGAAGAGACAAAACGTCCCAGGTTTCCCACTGCCACCCAGGGCCCTCAAACCTTTCTCCTCTGCATGCCACCAAATGCCACAGCTTGCCAGGCCTCTGCACAGACATCTCCATCTTGTTTCTTAGCTTTCACTGTCACACCTCCTAGCAATTCTAAAGTCCCCAGTTTTGAGGCAAGGAAGCCTGTGGAGAGGCTCAGGGTTTGCCATGGTAACACCCCTCTCCTTTCCACGGCCATCCGGATTTGGCAGGCCAGTCCCCTCCACTCCACACGACACTTCTCTGTGGGTGAGGCGGTCAATGTGACTCACGCCCTGCACAATTAGACCCACACGGCCTAGGAGGAAAAAGGCGCTCAGGGGAGGCAAAGAGGGGCCCTGTGGGGAATTTGGTTTCCAAAAAAAGTATCTAACATCCAGTGAGTGAATGCAGGGCCAGGTGAGGAGTAAGCAGAGCAGGCAGCCACTTCAGGGATAGACCTCCGGAGCAAGGGACTCCAAACATCACTGTAATGAATTGCAAATGTGCTGCCAGTTAACTCAGGTTTCCTCCCAGTGGCCCTTCATGTAGATGGTGCAAAGCGAACCAGCCCACTCTAGAAGGGGAAATGAGAAATAACACTGAAACACAGTCCTTGCTGAGATCTGCTGCTTGCATGATCTACATATGTAGCGATGGTCCTCGGGGCGGGGGTCTAAAACAGAATAATCTGATCTCGCTGCTCCCAGAAACAAAAAGAAAGTCTAGCGTGTACATCTGTGTGTACGTGTGGCTGCTCTACATTTTATTTTAATTTTTTTTTATTTTTTTGTCTTTTTGAGACAGGGTCTCGCTATGCAGTTCAGGCTGGCCTTGAGCTCACTTTGTAGCCCAGACTGGTCTCGAACTCTCAAGGATCCTCCTACCTCAGCCTCTCGAGTGCTGGGATTACAGGCCACCATGCCTGTCACTGCTTTACATTTTAAATGTAAATCTTCAGTATGCCTTTTGAATGGTGTGGAGTTGCATGGGACAGAAAAAAGAACACAAGAACAGCTTTAGAGATAAGAAGGCAGAAGTCAGAATTGCTTTCCTGAAAACTTTTCAGATCCCAGATGCTGTTTGAGTCGATGCAAGTGAATTAGTAAGAGAATCTCTTTAATAGAATATCAGTCTCTCTTTATCCCTACTAAATAAATGTCAAATAAACACTTACAGAATACCGGTTTGACAGGGTGCCAACCTGCAAGCTTGCCGGCATCCACACGTCTCAAGCTGGCCCTCTGGCTGCAAGTGTTCATTCCGAACGAGTGGGTAGTCGACTGAAGCCCAACTCTGCTGTCCTCACCCTCCGCTGACATGGAGACTGAGGCAGGTGCGTGGAGACTGGGCAGAGAGGCCGATGCTCGACACCCAGGTTTTTGATAGTAGGCCAGGGCCTTGGGTTCCACAGGGAATCAGGATTTCTGAGTTGTTTTGTTTGGATTTATTTTTGTTTGTTGATACGGGGTCTCTCTATGTAGCCCAGGCTGGCCTTGAACTCACTCTGTAGCTCAAGTTGGCCTCAGACTCTTGGTACTTCTGACTCAACCTCCCAAGTGCTGAAATTACAGGCATGTGTCACCATGTCCAGCCTCTGATTTTTAAAAACTGAGATATAATTTACATGTCATGAAGTTTACCCTTTTAAAGTGTACAGTTCAGCAGTTATTAGCCTACTTGTAAGGTTGAACAACCGTTATCACTATCTACATCTGGAACATTTTCACTACCCCTAAATGAAACTGCACCTATGAGCAGTTACCTTCCATTCCCTACTCCCAGCCCCTGGCAATCACCCATCTGCTTTCTGTCTGTATGGATCTGTCTATTCCGGGCATTTCATATCAAAGGAATCATATACTATGTGGCCTTTCGTGTCTTTCCCTTAACATCATGTTTTCAGAGTTCACCCACACTGTAGGCTGTAGCAGTTCCCCACTCCTTTTTAAAAACTGGTGTATTTTAGATATACACAATAACATTCATCACAGGGAATTTGTACCTGTACATATCTTGCTTCTTTTTTTTTCCCATTCCCTTCCCCTCCCTTCAATCCCTCTTACCCCCCTTATTTACAAAAGCTTTGTTTCACCAGGCGTGGTGGCACACGCCTGTAATCCCAGCACTCGGGAGGCTGAGGCAGGAGGATCGTTGAGAGTTCGAGACCAGCCTGGGCTACAAAGTGAGCTCAAGGCCAGACTGACCTGCATAGCAAGACCCTGTCTCAAAAAAAAGACAGAAAAAAAAAGCTTTGTTTCCATTTTTACCTTCTATTCTCTTTTTTTTTTTTTGTACCTTCCTTTCTTTCCCTTTCCTCCTTCCTTGTTTCTCTTCTCATTTGAACATTTTCTTCCCATTTCCCAATGTTATACATTGTGGTCCTTATTTACATTTTTGGTTTCTCACACCAGAGAAACAATGTGATATTTAAACATGCATGTCCAATTTATTTCACTTAAGAGTTCAGTCTCAGAAAAAAGAGTTTAGTCTCAAATGCATCCATTTAGCTAGAAATGTCTCAGACTTATCCTTTTTATGGCAGCATAGTGCACCATTATATTAAAAAAAAAAAAAACCCACATCTTCTTTAGCCATTCACCAGTTGATGGGCATTTGGGCTATTTCTAAGATTTAGCTATTACAAACTATGTTGCTATAAACATGGGTGTGCATATATCACTGTGATATGATGCTTTTAATTCTTTCAGGAAGATACCAAGAAGAGGAATACCTGGATGAAATGGAACCACTACTTTTAGTTTTTTGAGGAATCTCCACACTGATTTCCACAATGGTTGCACCAGTCTACATTCCCACCAGTGGAGAAGGGTTCCTTTCTCCCCACAGCCCCACCAGCATTTGTTATTGCTTGATTTCTTGATAACAGCCATTCTTTCTGGAGTGAGATGGGATCTCAGCATTGTTTTAACTTGCATCTCTCAAATGGGATGTTGAGTACTTTTTCATTATTTATTTGCCATTTCTACCTCTTTATCACTTCATTTCAGATGCCCATTTTTGGATTGGGTCTTTAAATTTGGGGGTCTAATTTTTTTTTTTTTTTAGTTCTTTATATATTCTACATAGTAGTCCTCTGTCTGAGGAACAGCTGACAAAAGTTTTTTCCCCACTCTGTGGGTTGTTTCTTTACTCTGTTGGTTTCTTTTGCTATGCAAAAGCTTTTTAATAAGATGAGATGCCAGTTGATTTTTTGTGATATTTTCTGTGCAATCTGGGTTTTGTTCACAAAGTCTTTGCCTACACCTATGTCTTCAAGAGTTCTACCTATTCTATCTTCCAGGAGACTTAGTGTTTCTGTTTTAATATTTATATCTTTGATCCATTTTGATTTTAGCTTAGTACATGGTGAAAGATAATGGGTCTAGTTTTAATCTTCAGCATGTTTTTCCAGCCAGTTTTTCCAGCACTATTTATTAGAGGCTGTCTTTCTTCCAGAGAAGGTGTTCAGCTCCTTTGTCAAAGATAAGGTGGTTGAGTATGTTTGCAGTTGTTTCTGCATCTTCTAATCTGTTTCAATAACCCTCAAGTCTGTTTTTTGTTTTTTGGGGTTTTTTTTGCCAGTACTATGCTGTTTTCATCACAGTAGCTTTGTAGTATAACTTCAAGTTAGGGATTGTGATGCCCCCGGCATTGCCTTTATTGCCCAGAATTGCTTTTGCTATTCTAGGTGTCTTCTGGTTCCAAATGCATTTTAGGGTTGTCTTCTCTAATACTGTGAGACACGCTATTGGTATTTTAATTGGGATTGAACTAAATTTCTATAACAATTTTGGAAGTATGGCCATTTTCATTATATTGGTTCTTCCTACTTAAGAACAAGGAATATCTTTCCATTTTCTGATATCCTCTTTGATTTCTCTTTTCAGAGTATTGTAGTTTTCAACGTAGAGGTCTTTTACCTCATTAGGCTGATTCCTAGGTATTTCATTTTTTGTATGCTGCTGTGAAAGGTTATTTACCTAATCTCTCTCAATGAGTTTGTTATTTATGTACAGGAATGCTACTGACTTTTGAGTGTTGACTTTGTACGCAGCAGAATTTGCTTATTAAATCCCTAAGTCTTTTGGTGGAGTTTTTGGAGTCTTCTATGTAGAGTATCATATCATCTGCAAATAATAATAATTTAACTTCTTCCTTTCCTATGGTAATTCCTTTCATTTATTTCTCTTGTCTAATTGCTCTAGCTAATATTTCCAGAACTATATTAAATTAAAGTGGTGATTGTGGACATCCTTGTCTTGTTCCTGATTTTTGAGTGAAAGCTTTCAGTTTTTGTCCATTTAGTATGATATTGGCTGTTGGTCTGTCATAGATGGCTTTTATCAGCTTGAGATAAAGACCATCTATTCCAATTTTCTGCATGGTTTTTATCATGAGTGGGCACTGGACTTTGTCAAATGCTTTTTCTGCATCCATTGAGATGATCATATGGTTTTTGCCCTTGGGTCTGTTAATATGGTATACTACATTTATTGATTTACATACATTGAACCATCCTACATCCCTGGGATGAATCCCATTTGGTTATGGCATATAGTCTTCTTGATGATTTGCTGCATTCTGTTTGCCAGTTCTTATTGAGGACTTTTGTGTCTATGTTCATTAGGGAGATTAGCATGTAATTCTCTGTTTTGGTTGGCTCCTTCTCTGGTTTTAGTATCAGGATAATGCTTGCTTCAAGGAATGAATTTGGGAGTATTGCTTCCCTTTCCATTTCATTAAAAAGCCAGGCATGGTGGTTCACATCTGTAATCCCAGCACTTGGGAGGCTGAGGCAGAAAGATTGTAGCAAGGTTGAGACCAGCCTGGGCTACAAAGTGAGCTCAAGGCCAGCCTGAACTGCATAGTGAAAACCTGCCTCAAAAAGACCAAAAAAAAAATTTTTTTTTTTCACTAAAGAGTTTGAGAAGTAGCAGCATTAGGTCTTCTTCAAATTTCTTGTAGAATTCAGCAGTGAATCTGTCAGAGCCCCGGCTTTTCTTCTTTGGTAGGTTTTTAATTACATCTTCAATTTCATTGATTGACAGTGGTTTATTTAGAATTTTAATACCTTCTTGCTTCATACGTATCTAGGACTCTGTCCATTTCTTCTGTGTTTTCCATCTTATTAGAATACAAGGTTCTCAAAGCAGGTATTGATGATCTTCTGGATTTCTGAAGGATCTGTTGTGATTTCACCATTTTCATTCCTAATTGCATGTATGTGAGTCTTTTCTTTCCTTTTTTTAAAAATAAGGTTGGCTAAGAGCTCTTCTATTTTATTTTTTTCAAAAAAAAATTATTTTTTTCATCTCCACTACATTAATTTATGCTCTGAACTTTATAATTCCCCCCCTCATATAAGCTTTGGGCTTGACTTGCTCCTCTTTTTCTAGAAGCTTGAGGTTCACCCTTAGCTACTTATGTTTATGTAAGCTACTCTGTTTTTCTGACATGGAAATTAACCAATATACATTTCCCTCGTAGAACTGCTTTTATTGCATCCCATACATTCTGGTATGCTGTACTGGCATTAGCATTTAATTGTAGAAACTGTCTACTTTCTTCTTCAATATCATTTGTGATGTATTGGTTGTTCAGGATGGTGCTATTTAATTTTCATGTGTTTATGAAGTTCTTGTGGTTTCTTTTATCACTGATTTCCAATTTTATTGCAGTACTGTCTGATAATATGCATGGGATAATTTCAATTACTTTTATTTACTTAAGCATGTTGTATGAGCTTATATGTGGTCTATTGTGGAGAACATCCTGTGTGCAACTAAGAAGAATGTGTATTCTAGTGTTGTGGGGTGGAATACTCTGTAGACATCTACTAAGTCCATTTGTTCAAAAGTTTGGTTCAGTCTGAAATTTCTTTGATTTTTTTGTCTAGTTGAGCTGTATATTTGTGACAGTATGGTAGTGAGGTCCCCCATTACAATTGTATTAGTGCTTATTTGGTTTTTCACAACCACTAATATTTGTTTTACATAGTTGAGTATGCTGATATTTGCTGAATATACATATTTATCATTGTTATCTCTTTCTCTTGTATAGTTCACTTTACAAGGATGTAGTGACCTCTTTTGTCTCTCTTAATCAGTCTTGGCTTAAAATTCACTTTGTCTTCAAATAGAACAGCTACCCCTGCTTTTTTCTGGGTTCCTGTTGCCTGGAGTATTGTTTTCCATCCTTTGCCTTTCAGTCTATGAACTTCTTTTTTATTTAAATGTGTTTCTTATATGCAGCATACTGTTGAATCTTGCTTCTTGATCCATTCTGCCAGTCTGTTTCTTTCAGTTGGTGAATTAAGACCATTTACATTGGTTATAACTGATATGTATTGACTTATCCTTGTCATATTATTTTTCTGTTGTTGGTTCCCTTTTTTCCACCCTTTGTTTAATTGTTTATCTTGTTTATTGGATCATTCTGTTGAGGTTCATGGAGTTGTAGTTCTCATTCTTTCTCCCTCCCTCTTCCTCTCTCTCTCATTCATCTTTTTGAGACAGGGTTTCATGTGCAGTTCAGGCTGGCCTTGAACTCACTTTGAAGGCCAGGCTGGCCTCAAACTCTAAGTGATCCTATTGCCTCAGCCTCCCAAATCCTGGGATTATAGGTGTGCAACACCATGCCCAGCCTCATTATCTCTTTCTAGAATGTCTGTCAGAACATTTTGGAGTGCTGGTTTGCTGGTCATGAATTTCTTCAGGTGTTCTTTGTCATGGAAGTATCTTATTTCTCCATCAATTTTGAAAGATAGTTTTGCGAGGTACATCAATTTGGAATGGTGGTTGTTTTCTTTTAGGGCTTGAAATACTTCACTTCAAGCTCTCCTGGATTTGAGGGTTTGTGTTGAGAAATCTGCTGTGATTGATGGGCTTTTGTTGTTGTTGTTTTTTTTGTTTTTGATGGTCTTTTTGAGACAAGGTCTTGCTATGCATTTCAGGCTGACCTTGAACTCACTTTGTAGCCCAGGCTGGCCTTGAACTCACAATGATCCTCCTGTCTCAGCCTCCCAAGTGCTGAGATTACAAGCATGAGCCACCACATCTGGCTTGGGCTTTCATTTATAGGTAATTGGTTTCTTTTCTCTAATGGCATTTAATATTCTGTTCTTGTGTTGAATTTCAGGAATCTTCACTATTATATGCCTTGGTGCTGAGGTTTTTTATCATGGCTAAATGGAGTTCTATATGCCTCACTTATTCGTGTGTCAAATTCTTTTTCCACGCTTGGGTATTTTTCTGTCATTATACCTGTGAATAGGTTTTTAATGTCATTTTCACTACCTCCTGCTTTTTTACTGACTCTGAACAATCTTATGTTATTCTTTTTTTGCATCATTTAGCAGCTACTTGACTGATTTTTTTTTGTGGTCCCTTGCTATGTTTTTATTTGTTTGTTGTTGGTTGATTTTGAGACAGGGTCTTGCTGTGTAGGTCAGGGTGGCCTTGAACTCCCTTGGCTAGTTTTAAGAAATCTTTCTTTTCATGACTGCTAACCACAATTCTGTCTTCTTTATCTGACATTCTGCCCTCATATTGGCTCATTCTGCTGTGTATACTTTCAATGGAATTTTTAATCTCTTGATATCTATTTGAGTATATTTCATGGATTCCACTTCTTTCCTATGTTGGGCATTCATGGTTTCCATCATTTTCCTAAACTCCTCTATTTTTTTTATCTGTATCTCCTCTAGGGTCACCAACCATGTCTTTCATTATGGACACCATTTCTACCCCACTCCTTTTTATAGCTGAGTAATATTCTGTTGTATGCACAGGCCACATTCTGTTTTTCCCTTCACCTATTGTTGGACATCTGGATTGTTTCCACCTTTTGGATATTGTGAGTGAAACTTGTCAATGTTTGTATACAAGTTTTGGTGTGCACATATATTTTCAATGCTTTTGCATATACATCTGGGAGTCGGGAGTCCTTAAATTTTCAATAAAATGTTACTTAATTTAAATCAAGGAATACATCTGCAGTTTGAAAACTCTCTGAAATCAAAAGACAAAATTGGCATGGAGGAGAGTGAGCTTCTCTTTTGTGCCTGTTCCCTGTACCTCTTTCTTCTTCTGCCCAAAACTCCAGGGACAGCCTCTCCACAACACTTACTTCACTGTAAAAACAGCTTGCTTGTGAGAAACCAGGCAACTAGAGCAGGCCAGAGACAGCCTGGTGATGCCAGGGGGAAAGAACAGGGCATAGCCTGAGTCTCATCTGTCAGTGGTGTGCCCCTTGGAAGCTGCTTATAGCCTTAGAGGAGGGCCAACAGGTAGACAGGTCCAAAATATGACTCTGCCACTTCTGGGCTCAGAGGCTTCAAATGAACTACTGAGTCTGGGATTCAGCTTCCTTATGGGGATGGGCTGGGGGGACAGGAGAGAAGGGGAAGGGGAGAGAGAGAGACACTAAGATCTACTTCATAGAAAGCTGTGAAGCGCTGATGAGCTAATGAAAGCAATGAGGAGCCCTCCAGACCTTCAGAGGGAGAGCCCTTGAGTGCTAGCGGTAGCATTACAGGGGCCATGGTGCCTGGCACACAGCAGTGCTCAGTGGCTGCTGCTGCTGTTTCATCACCCCATTGATTTGACCCTCCATTTCCTCATCAGGAAAATAGCAGGCACCTCCATGCACAGCAGACCCCCAGTGAGGGTCTAGATGAGGCCACTTCTGGGCAGCGGGGCTCAGAGGGTAAGAATGGCTAAGCTGAAAGCTCACCTCCCTGTGTGCTGCTCTAGGCCTTCTGAGAGCCAGGTCTCTGTCCTCTCACACTGGAACAGCTCTGGCCACCCTCTTGGCTCCCCCACCCGTGGCAGGCAGGCTGGCTGCATTTCATGTGGCCTGACACTTCTTCAGCCTCCTCTCTTCTGCTCAGCAAGCACACCACCCTGGAGTGGAGCTGCTCTTTCCCAAGCCTGGCCTGCTGGAGGCAGCGGGGAGCCCTCCAGACCTTCAGAGTGAGAGCCCTTGAGTGCCAGCGGTAGCATTAGAGGGGCCATGGTGACACAATGAGGAGCTCTTCTTCTCTCAGCTGGGGATAATGCCAGCAGAGCCCAGAGGCATGAAATCCAGAGCTGGGGAGAAGGAAGCCAGCAAGGCTTCTCTGAGTGAGCAAGAGTTCATGGGGAAAAACCCAGCATGCACATGTACACACACACACACACACACACACACACACAAACCAAAAAGGAGAAATTCTTAGCCTGCAGCAGTTGGTAGCATTATGTAAAATCCCAAGCCCACAAAAATATCATTTGGATGATAAAAAGTTAAATTTAGCTAAGTACAGAGTGACTAATACTATGAGGGAGAGGCAGCACCCCCAGTTGCCTGGAGCTGATACAGCTGGCTTTTAGAAACTTTTGACAAGTAACCAGGGCCTGTGCAGCACAGAATAACAGATTATGTAATAAGAGGCACAGCCATCGGCGACATGAAACACAGAGCAAGCAAGCGAGTGAGCATAGCTTCTCCAAGGAGGGCACAGCTGGAGCTCCAACAGGACCCTGTCTCAGAAAGCCTGGGCCACAGGGACTTGTGTGCCCCAGAGGGCTCCAGAGGCACTGGCAAGAAGAGCCCGGCCCCTGGCTTGCATAAGCAAGGAGCTTTCCCAGAGTGGCAGTGCCTGCCTGGCAAGTGCAAGGTTGTGAGTTTGATTCCCAGTACCACCCCCACAAAAGTGGCCAAAATGGACTGCCACCTTGGTTGCCTCTAATGAGCACCCCCCTTTATGAGTCCAGCCTGGCCCTCTGACCTGTCTGAACCAACAGAATAGGCTGGAAATGACACTGCCAGGTGTGTGCCTAAGCCTGAGGAAGGCCTGGCTGAGAACAGAAAGCAGCAGTGCACACAGGTATTTGTTCACCCTGTTCACAGCAGTGTTATTCACAATAGCCAAAAGCGGGGAGCAGCCCTGGATGAACGAATGGATGACCAAATGTGGCCTGTCCAGACAATGAACATGAGCCTTAAAATGGAAGGGCACTCTGACACATGCAACAATATGGGTGAACCTCGAGGACACTGTGCTGAGTGAAATAAGCCAGTCACAGAGGGAGAAATAATACTGCATTACTCCACCTATACGCGGCAGCTCGGGCAGTCAATTTCAGAGAGACAGGAAATAGAATGGTGGGTGCTGGGCAGGGGTGCGGGGAGTGAAAGGAGATAATGTCTAATGCGCACAGTTTCATTTTAGGTGCAGAGAGTTCTATGGATGGATGATGGTAATGGCTGCACAACAGTGTGGATATACTTTAATGCCACTTTGCTGTGCACTTAAAAATGGTTAAGTGGTCAATTATATGTATATTTTATCACAATAAAAGAAATACAGAAAAAAGGAGGAAGTGGTGGCAGCAGCCTGGATGCTTCTGCACTTGTGCTCTGGGAGAAGAAGTGCCCTTGTAAGAAACCAACTACCCAGAGGTCATCAGCTGTGAGGCGCCCACCCCATCCCTGGGGAGCAGGTATGTGGAGGCAGCCTTGGCTCGCACAGCCAAGCACCAGCACTGACTCATCAGCCAGGGGAGTGGGGCCATCTTGGAAGTGGATCCTCCAATCCAAGTGAAGACGTCTCAGCTGACGCCAGTGAATAGACACCGTCCCCACCAAGCCTTGTCCAAATTGCCACATCATGAGCAAATAAATAAAACAGTGATGTTTGAGAGAGCACTGTTATGCAGCAATAGACAACCGACAGAGACGAGGCTCCCCGAGGGGTAGGCAGACACTTCTTCTCTACTGGGAGACCCTGACGTACATGAGTCACTCAGAGGGGCTAGTGCTTAAGTGAGCCTGAGAAGGGACTGCTTTTCCACTCCTGCTCTCTCAGTGGACTGGTGCTGAGGCTCCACAGCTGCCGTGAGGCCAAGAAACTTCTCCAGCGATCCCGTGGAAGACCCAGTCCCACTGGTCAACTGAGTCAAAGTGTCATTTAATTCCGTAACTCTCCATTACCTTATCTGAGCAGGAATCTGCACACTGGACGAGACATTGATGGGACTCTGAGTGTGGTGAAATGATCCAAGGCACAGCGTTCAGACCAGAGTTCCAGGGGCCAACTCTGTAAGTCAGCTCCCCTCACTGGGCCTCAGTTTCCCCATCTGAAGGATAGGAAATGGCTAGATGGTCTCGCTAAGGCCTCTCCACTCAGCTCCAGATTCTGAAGTTCCCTAGTTCTGACACAAGGGAACCCCGACACATGATCCAAAACCCAGTGGCTGGCATCCAGGTTTACAGGCCAGATCACTCCCAGGGACCCTCGCACATGTTCCTTCAGAGCCCTGCCTCCCACTGAGTCCTCAATAGTTTGTTCATTCATTCCACAACATCTAGCTTGGTTCAATTTTTCTTTTCCTATGTCACCTTTTTAGCCCTCTAGAGCTAAATGAGGCTATGAGATTAGAGGACACCACATCCAGCCTCAGTCCCTAAGATGTCCCCACATGACCCTTCATGTACACCAACGTGCTCTTGTTCTCTTCCCCATTCCTTTTTCCCCCTCATCTGCCAGCTGACTGATGGACCCAGCAGAGGACTGCAAAGGAGCCCCAGGGAATACCACAACCACAGCCTGAAAAGATCCTGAGTCCCTGATTCACCAATCCAACAATGTCAAGAGTGAAACGAGGCTTTATTGAGCTACACTGCTGAGACTAAGGGATTATTTGGTATAACAGCCAGTATTACTTATACTTACAAACCCACTCACCAACCTAATACTACACGTCATATATGTGAAAGAAACAGGCAGAGTAAGCCTAAGTCCAAACCCTCCTGGAACTTCCAGTCTAGGTTCAACTCAGGGAGATCAGACACAGACCAGTTCTGCACCTGACAATCACATGTTTAACAGCGGGTGGGAGGGCTCCATTTCCAAAATCCTTAAGACATTGGATCACTACATATTCTTCCAAGATGAGATGAACAAAGAAAGAAACCAAAGAAGACAGAGTCTATAACAAGCCTTTTAATTGAGAACAATCTATAAGCAAATGAGTAGAAAGTCTTAGCTGTGTGCTTCCTGATAGGCAAAGCAAAGAAGGAAATAAGTTGGAGCACAGCGCACTAGCCAACAGGAAAACACACTGGTTCAGGATGAGAAACAAGCTTTGTGCTGGAGAGGAGCTCTGAGGGGACTGGTCCACAGGGTCACCAGTTAGGGCCTCCGCCTCTGGCACAGGAGACCAAGACTGCCCCCAAAACCACTGGCCCCCAGGGTGTGGGGACAGCTTTGCAGCCCCGCCTGAGGCCTGACTCTTAAGAGAGCTCCTCCAAGTAATTCTTCACCCTCATTAATGTCAACACTGCAGCACCATGATAATGATGGAAAATATTTACATACCGTACCACTGATGGGTTGTGTGGACCATCTGGCTACTGGATGCAGTAAGTATTGTCAGACACATGGCCCTTCCACGAACGCTGCACTGTAGTACTGACGGCCGGGACAGAAACACCACCACTCAGCCTATTCTGTCACACTCTCAACCACCAAGAACCACAGAGGCTGTTTCCTGCTCATGTCTAGCTGGCCCACGCCCACAGTGGGCCTAGCGACCCGTAGGTCAAGAGCAGCACTTGCCAACTCCCAGCTCCCGATGGGCCTGGACTCCACATCGATGATGTGTCTCACTCCCCAATTGATCCTGGGCCTCCTCGGCACTCAAGTACTCCCAGCAAGACTGACAGAGCTACTTCTGCAGCCACCTGTGGATTTTTCCAATAAGCTCGGGGAGTGATGGGCATTCTCAGTTCGCCTGTTCCTGGGGGAAGTTTCTGCCTGCATTTGCCATGCTCAAACAGCTCAGGCCTCACAGCTGCAGCAGGGAGGTAGAAGACAGTAACCTCAGCCTTGTCCAGGTGAGAATTCATCTTCGTTCTGTCCATGCTGTCTCCACCGAGTTCTAGCACCATGTTGGATACATAAAGAATTTTGGGGTTTTTTTTCCTGGACTGACATGATAATTTTTTTCTTTTCTTTTTTCTTTTAAAGATTGGGGTGTTGGGTGGGCTGTTTTATTATTGTTTTCTTAATTTTAGTAAAGGGAAAAAAGTTCCTTTTCGAATCTGTTCTCAAGTAGCAATTTTCTTAATGAGACGCATACGCTGGCCGCCCACATGAGGAGGCTGTGTCAGCATGGTGATCACATCGCCCTGTGAATGTGGCACGTCCTGCCACCTTCCTGACAGCCATGAGTCACAGAGAGCTTGTCCCAGGTGCTTGTGTGGCTGCCTGGGGTCAGCTTCACAACTCTGACACAGGCTTTTCAAGGGGCATCTGCAGGGAAGGCCTGGCCTTATTTCTGTCATCTATCAGGCTGCAGGTTTAAGACCTTTTCATAAGTAACTCCCTGTTGCCTGGAAAACAAACAAGTAGGGCCTGGGAGCCAGCTCTGCCTCACTTGGCTATGTGAGCTTGGGTGGCATCCAGCCCCTGAAACCTGAGTTTAGGCTGTGAAATGACAATATAGCTCTTAGTGGCTTCCTGAGCACTCTGAGTTACTGGCCCTCGTCAGCAGTCTCTCTGGGGCCATGGATCCCATGCCGGTCATGATCTTCCCTGAGCCTGGTGCTTCTATCCCTACAGCGTCACCTATGGACAGAAGCCAGCAGCCAAAGTCAGAGCCCTTGGCCAGACATGGCAGGAGGCACCGTGAGAGGCATCTCAGTCCCACATTGCAACAGCACTGAGGCTTAGCGGCTATGTCTCCTGAGAGTAATTACGGGCTGGGATGACAGCTGTCACTGGCAGCACCCAGCACCTCCGTGAGGCGGGTGGCCATGCAGAGGCCAGGCCATGTCCCCGTGAAGCTCCTCCTCAGCAGTCAGACCTGGACCACCTGCTCTGAGCTGCCCCATAGTTCTCCATAACACCTGCTCTGCTCACCTGCTTGGAGATGGGTTAGGCAAATGCTCTTTTTGCAAGAGTTGTCTAAGGCCCTGGAAACAGGGAAATCATAAGGAAAGACACACCTGGACCACTGCAGTCTTCTTCACCAGGGCCCCAGGCATGCAGCAACAGGCCAGGGACACCCCAGAGTGGACATGGCACAGCCCAGGCTTCCCCAGACAACAGGGTCTTAGGCCCCAGGGGAGAGGGGCATCAGCCCAGCCCAGGCCCAGGCCCCACCAACTCAGCAGTTCAAGGTGAACCAAGAACAGCACGGCCAAGGAGCCAAGCTGCTCAAACGCTCTGCTCATTCTCTTTATTCTTAGACTGCTCCTGCTCCTTTGTGTCCTTTTGTCTGTGAGCTGAAGGTTAGAGTGAATTGTAGCTTTTTTGTGTGCGTGGTTAAATAAAGACAGCGTTTACCACGTTACCCATTTTTAGGTGTGCAGTGCAGTGGCATTAAGTGCGTTCACAGTGCTGTGCAGCCATCAGCACCATTCGTCTCCAGAGCATTTCCATCTCTCCACACTGAGCTCTGTCCCCATTAAACAGGACCTCCCAATCGCACCTTTCCTGCCAGCCCCTGGTACCCTCTGCAAACGGCCGCTCTTGGGAAATAATGTCCTTATTTGGGAAAAAATTGTTTTTTCATTGTTCAGGTGAAATCCAGGTCATAGGCCTGTTGAAGTCCTTTCTGGGCACATCTGGGTTCCCCTACACATAGCTCCCCAAAGGTGACATCTGTCGTGAGGTCCAACCTATGGGGATCCAGAAAGCACCAGGGTCTTCTCAGACACCCAGTGATGGACAAGGTGACAGAGGAGGGGTGACACAGACTCTTCTGCCCCCACCTTCCTCCCTCCAGATGGTAGCAGGACGGCAAGGACCCGAGCCCCAAGGGCCCCCTCCTCTGTCACGCTTGTGTGGACACCTAATGGACAGGGGCACTCGTCCAAGGCCGTGTCAGGAACTCCGGCCCACTGCCCTGGAAGAGACACTCACCCAGGATGCCTTGGCTCCAGACTTTCATTTTACTTAAAAGCACTTCCTCGCCTGGGGTTTTGAGGTTGAAAACCACTGCCTGCACTCACAACCTGTAAGTGGAGTGCAGACGGGCACTACCTTTATGGACAGCAGTGCAGCCTTAGCTATTACAAACAAGAGGAAAATGCCTGGGAGCTGACGATTTGCCCTCCGGAGTGGTGTCCTGCAGCACAGGAGCATTCCAAGAGTAGAACCCGTACCTCCAGGACCCTCGCCTCAGCCTCATGTGCTCCCCACTACTGTTGGCCCCATCCAAGCACCCTCCACAGCAAACTGGGCAACAAAACAGGGTCCCCCGCCTGGTTAGCAGGCCCAGGCAACCGTAACCAATCTGACAGGCCCCACCTCCAGGATTTATGTACTGTAAGCCAAAAAAAGCAGATGCACAACAGTAGGCAGCTATTTGTGTTGGTTTTTTTTTGTTTTTTTTTTTTTCAAGTAATATATAGTTATATACGCAGAGAATCTCTTGGGAAGAAAACATGAAACTAGCAACCATGGTTGTCCCTGGAAGAAAACTGAGACCCTGAAGACAAGGCAGCAGGAAGTTTGACATTTGCCTGTGAACCCTTTTTAATTTTGGTATCAAGTACATTACTTACCCAAAAGATTTTTGAAATAACACATATGACTTTTACTATCTGTATTACTACCTTCCTATAGTCTATTATGTTTGAGTTCCATAAACCAAGGGATGATATCTAATTTATCTTTATAATCTTACCTAAGTCCAGGGCCATGTCATGAACAACTTTTTGAGTTTTACTATATATATATTTAATACTGTGGGTTGAACCCAGGGCCTTTCCACTGAGCTACATTCCCAGTTGTCCCCCCACTACACACACACACACACACACACACACACACCTTTTTTTTTAATTTTTGAGACAAGATCTCACTAAATTTCTGAATTGCCCAGGCCAAGGACTGGAACTTGCAATCCTCCTGCCTCAGCCTTCCAGAGTGCTGGGATTATAAACATGTGCCACCACGCCCAGTTTGTAATATTTTGTAAACAAAGAAATGAAACAGTAAACAATTAAGTGAATGAATAATAAAGAAAAGCATTTGAAAAATGTACTCTGAATACTAGAAAAGTGAGTCTCAAATTGTTAGGGAAGGGAGAGGTTAAGAAACTAATTGATAAATTGATACCTAGGTACAAAAGCAGATGCAGAAATATTGAAGGACGGTGCACACCACCAACAGTGCAATTTAGATGATGTTAATTTAATGAGACTTTTTAATTTTTAAATTTTAATACTATTTTACACTTTTACATGCCAACATTTAAAAGAAAATAATGCATGACCCAAGCAATTTTAAAATACATCTTCTGGAAGCACATTATGGACTGTTATTCTGGGAACCTTATTCTATAATCCAAAAGAGTAAGAAAATACAACTGAAAAGCAACCAGGCTCCTCTGTGAGCTGACTATAATTTTAGGGGCTCTCCAGGGATTGCTAAATGCTGGGCCTGGGAATCCCTGCCCTGTTCACCCGCACAGCCCAGCCTGCCAAGCAGAGTGACAGCAACCTTGCCACGCATAAGTGAGCGAACTGCCAGGTGCAGTGGCTCATACCTATAATCTCCACTCCTTGGGAAGCCGAAGCAGGAAGACCATAAATTCAAGCCCAAGCTGGGCAACTCAGTGACTTAGCGAGACCATGTCTCAAAATAAAAAGTGAGAAGAGGCCTGGTGGTAGAGCCCTTGCCTAGTATGCGCAAGGCTCTAGGTTCCACCCAGGGCAGTGGAAGTGGGCCAACTAGCAGAGCCAGGCCACTGAGGTTCCTAGAAAAGCTATCAGAAAGCCCCAAGGATTTTGTCCTAGGAGAATGGTACTGGCTCCTGTGGGTGGTCACATAAACCTGTGGTTGAAATAAGGCAGAAAATGTGGAGTAACAAAACCACACTAAGGAGAGAAAAGAAACAGAGCTAAGCAGAGAGAAGGGGAGACCACTGAGAAAGGAAATACAGGGAGGCTTGAAGGGCTCAGCCTGAGAACATCTGGCCTGCAGAAACCCATCCACCCCTTCCACAGCCTCCAACAGCCCAGGCCATGACACGGTACTTCAGCTACCTCTCAGCAGGGCCAGTCAGCTGGATGACTCAGCCACACCTCAGAGACTGAATTATCGCTATGGTTCTCTATTGATTGAAAGACAGACAAGAAATGCCTTGAGAATGATCAGGATGATGACTGGGGAAATGTGATGAAGCGGACTCAGAAAGTGTCCTCGGGCAGGTGGTGCAGCGGTAGTGGCTAAGCTTCCAACTGTGGAAGGAGTTAATGATTTACTTCCAACCACCAGGTTCTTCTCCCAGGGTCTCCTGGAAACACTGCCCCTTCATTCCCATCTATGTGGCAGCCTTGGGCAGGACCCACAAAACCAGAGGGACATTCTGCGGGATGTCTTGAAGAATGTAGAGGATGGGTCTGGTCTCTGGACTCGCCGTCGTCATCCAGGGCTGAGATATTGGATGCTTTTGTAAATGACAACATAATCATGTGCAAACATGTTCTGGAACATTCTGGGAGATGCCAGAAAACTCTATATTGCACCATGTACACCACCCCTCCATCTCCTGGGGTTCTGGGTCCCAAGGAGGCACAGGAAATATGAGCGCTCTCTGCTCTGCCTGGGTATCACCCTCGTTTAACAAGAAAATGGAGCCACTGGTTGCTGACACCCATGCAAACAAGTGTCAGAGGTCTCCCTCCTGTCAAATTCCCCAACCGGTTTCTGCTGACACATTGGAAAGAGATGGTGTTCACTTACTATTTTGCAACAGGCTGCTATACTGTCTTACTACTACTGTTCTTCTAGCTATCTTCCAGATTATCTACCTTGAAAACCCAAGATGAGAGACACTTTGCCCCTTCTTTTCTAAGAGTTATCTCCCACCTATTGCATTGGCTTGAATCTAGAATAACGTTTAATTATGAGAGAGGACATGCTTGTCTTGCAACAGTCACTTCAGGCAGTATCTTTTAGAGTAGTGCTTCCTAGATGTTATCTGGCCCCAGAACCCTATTTTGCTACAATACCAAGGAGCATCCTCAGTTCCTCAAAAATACTTTGGAAAACACTACTGGATCATTCTACCATCAAGGGTGAAGTCAGTGCTGGCTAGAGATGTTATCACGTGGGAATCTGTCTCTTAGTCTCTGTGCTCTTAGGAGTAATGGATGTGGAACTATATCAAATGCTTTTCTGGAATCTGTTCAAAGCATCTTAGTTGTTTTACTTTTTCCTTTTAGACCTCCTAATATTTAATCATCTGCTTATGTCTGTGAGGCTGGTTCATAACCCACATAATGAGCCCAGTGCTGCGTGGAATACTGGGGAAACACGGAGAGATCCTGTTACAGAAGGAAGGGAGGGGAAAGGAACACACATGCACACCTGCGAACACATGCACCTGGACACCACAGGAACAGCAGGCTAGTATTTGTGAACAGATGTGTCACGTGCAAGGCACAATGAGGACCCCACATGTGCATCAAGCTAATCAGAGAGCTTCCTACAGGAAGTGGTACAGAGTGTTCAGGGGCAAGCTAGGAGTGAGGGTCTCTGGATGGAGTCCTACCTTGTGTGGGGCCTTGGGGCACACTTTCTTGCCCACAATTTTCTCAGCAGTAAAACAACAGAAATAATTATAGACTGAAAGGGACTTTCAGAGATGGCCAGTTCAGCCTCCTTTATTTGCAGGCCAAGGCTGAGGTTCAAAGAGGGAGCTGATTTGACAAAGGTCATGGAGCCATTTCTATGAACTTCTTGGTAGTAAGGGGAAGGGAAGAGAATCAAATGAGAGCTCTGAGATCTTGGGCAGAAAGGAAGACAAGAACACCCCGCGTATCAAGACCCTCCCTTAATAAGTATTATGGTTCTTATCTGGAAAGCCAGCTGAGTTCAGGAGGCGCCTAGGAGCAGGGTACAGAAACCAGAGGTAAAAGGGCCTGGACAGGGTAAAAGGATGATGCTGGAGTCACCCCCACTGCAAGCCAAGGTCAGCAGAGATGCTGCTATCTTCTGAAGCCAGGCATGATGACACACACCTGTAATTCCAGCACTCAGGAGGCTGAGGCAGAAGGATCACTGCAAGTTGAGGCCAGCCTGGGGTAGACAGTGAGCTCAAGGCCAGCCTGCACTACATAGTGAGACCCTGTCTCAAAAACAAACAAAAAAAACCGCAAAACCCCATCCTGCATACATCAGCATACCCGAGCAAACTGCAAGGATGGCTTTTCACATTCATTCATCCATCCATCCATCCATTCAACAAGTATGGGGTCTGCCGTGGGTTGAGGAATGACCTCCCCCACCAAGTTCATGTCCATCTCAGAAACTGCTGTTTAGAGATAGGGTCCTTACAGATGTACTAGCTAAAGCAAGGTCAAATGGAGCGGGGTGGGTCCTAAATCCAGTACGGCTGGTGTCCTCACGAAAAGAGGTATTGAGGGAAACGGCCAGGTGCCAGCTGAGGCAGAGAGTGGAGTGACGTGTCTAAAGGCAGGGACACCAAGAAGTGCTGGCCATCACCCACAGCTGGGACAGAGGCCAGGACACATTCTCTTCCATATCCTTCTGAAGTAACCAACCCTGGCGACATGTCGAATTTAGACTTCTGGGCTCCTGACTGGGAAAGAATAAATTTCAGTTGTTGGAAGCCACCCAGTTTACAGAACTTTGTTGCAGTGGCCCCGGAACCACTAAGAGAAGGGCATCAGACAGCAGTCCCTGTGGCTTGCCCTGGAGCAGGAGGCAACACGAAGCAGTCATCTGGCTCCACACAGAGCCCCCCAGTCACCCCTCCCCTTCCCTCTCAGCACTTTGAGGGTGCCCTGCAGCCAAGGTCCTGCCAGGGAGGAATGCATGCACGATAAAGCTCTGGGAAATACAGCGCGCAGGGCTGAGCACTCTCACACACATTCTCCTTCAAGCCTCAGGACCAGCCAGAGCCAGGAGAGCAAAAGGAGGCTCCAAGAAAGCACAGAGTCCACGTAAGGCCCTCCAGCAGGTCTGAGGCAGAGTGCAGCTCCAGGCCCAGGCTGTCGGGATGGCAGTGGGGAGCCTCAGCCCACCCCACCCCCAACATTAGGCCTGCAGCCTGTGCCCCTTGGTGTCGCCATCTCCCACTTACTCTGCAGCTGGGGACCCAGGGACCACGGGGCAGCTGGCATGTGCTCTTTGAATAGGTATTTATCTTTCCACTTGCTGAGAACAAGCACAAGCCATAAAAGGACATGCTCAACGTCAGGTGCACAAGCTTTCTGCAGACAGATGTCTTTCACATGCGTGCGGCCGGTAACTGCCAGGAGTGCCCGCCCTTGCAGAGAGCTCAGGCTCCGCTGAGCAGCAGGGCTCGGGCTCGGCAGGCCACAGGTGCGGGCACCACTTCCCGGGCCAGGCCAAGGACACTGGGGCCTCCACGATCCCAGAGCCAGTGCACTGGGCCCAAGAGCCGCTAGGGTTCTGAGCAACCCTGCAAGCCTGGGGCTGAGGGCTTTCTGCCTTTCACCATTTTAATCACTTTCAAGCAACAATTCAGGCAGGTGCTTGTGCCGCTGAGCTATGTCCCCGTCAAGCGACACTTCAATGGTATTAAGCACATTCATGATATTGTACAACCATCACTACTGTATATTTTCAGAACACTTTCATCATCCCAAATATAAGTTCTGTACACACTAAGCCATAGTTCCCATCTCCCTTAATCCAGCCCCTGGTAACCACTATTCTCCGGTCTGTGTCAGGACATTTGCCCATCGTAGTGACCTTGTTTTAGGAGAAACACACAGTACTGTCCTTCTGCGCCTGGCTTCCTCACTGAGCATTTTCAGGTCATCCATGTTTCGGCCTGTGTCAGTGCTTCCTTCCTTTTTATGACTGAATAATATTCCACTGTGTGGATGGACCACAGTCTGCTCATCCACACACCCACTGCCAGACACTTGGACTGTTTCCACCTTTTGGCCATCAGGAACAGTGCTGCTGTGAACACTGCTAATCAAGTGTCTGCTCGGCTCCTGCTTTTGGCTCTTTGGGTACATACCTAAGCATGGAATTCCTGGGTCATGTTTTGATTCCGTGTTTAATTATTTGAGGAACTGCCCGACTCATTTCCACAGCAGCTTCCCTGTTTCACATTCCCGCCAGCAACACACAAGGATTCCAATTTCCCCACATCCTCGCTAATACTTATTTTTTAAATTATGGATAATAGTAAAACCTGAAATTGTCAAGAGAGGGAAGTGGAAAGTTCCACAGGAGCACCGCATGTGGCCCCACAGCCGATTGCTGCCGTGCGTCCTTTCTGTCCCTGCCGCCCTGCCCAGGGCAGTGTAGAGAACAAATGCTGGGTGTAGTCAGAAGAATTCAATTCAGTTCCAGTCAGCTCAATGGCTGTGACTCTGGACGACGCCTTAACCTCTCTGAGCCTCAGTTACATCCACCATGGGAAAGGAGCTTGTGTCCCGCTGCGGGTGGGGACTCTGACGACACTTGAGCATTTTCATAAGCTCTGTAGGACCACACACAGGTGCGGCAATGTTTCACCCTCCCCAACACAGCTTTTGTAACAAGGTAGGAGAAGGACTGGACTCTATGTAGACCCAAAGCTGCTCCAGGGTATTATGTCCCTAGATGCAGAGAAGCTGGCAGGGCAGGGATTATCACGCCTTCTTGGCAGGCAGGGACACGAGGGCCAGGGAGAGGGAGCAGCCCTGCCAACGCCACACAGCACCCCCCAGATGGGCCCCCACTTCTGAACCATCCAGCGCTGCGGGCACCATCCTCTCAAGGGCCACGCCCCAGTGTAGCAGCACAGCCAGCGTCTCTCTCCGTGTCTCTCTCTGTCACTGTGTCTACCTCTCACTCCCTCTCTCTGTGTCTCACGCACACACTCATGAGCACACACAAGCTCACTGAGGTCTTGACCGAGCAGTTCCAGGAAGGAAACAGGACCCCCTTCCTCGCTGGCAGGAAAGGCATGCAGCCTCATGGGCCACCAGCCCGGCATCGCCATAGTGACGGTGTGACAGAGGCTTCGGGGCTAAAAATAGAACCTCTACCTGCTGAAAGCTCCGTCTGTTTGGCTCCAGCTGTATGGGGCTCCAGAAGCTCAGGGACTGACTCCCAGACAGCAGAGAGAGGCCCCTGGGCTGTAAGAAGGGCGAGAACACACATGGCCACGTGCCCGCAGACAGACGGCTTCAGGGACAGCCATGGCCACGGCCCTGGGCCACCAGCTCCTCACAGGTGGCCCCGGACGGCCCTCCAGGCACCAACATCCTTGGACATCCAACAGCCTTCCTGTCAGTCCAGGGGCTGCTCCTCTCAGCCCGGGACAAGACATTCCTTCTCCAGGAGCTGAGGCCCCGAAGTGGGAGGGTAACAAGCTACTTAATAGTCAACCCCAAAACCTACTCAACCTAAAACAGGTCCACGGAAGGTAAACTCAAAAGCCGGTCAGCTAGGCATGATGGCACACACCTGTAATCCTACCTACTCCGGGGACTGAGGCAGGAGGCTCTCAAGTTTGAGGCTAGCCTGGGCTACTTACTGAGGCCCTCTCCCAAAAGCTAATTTTTTAAAAGGGCTGGGTTTGTAGCTCAGTGGTGAAATGATTGCCTAGCATGTGTGGTTGAACTCCAGGCACTGAAACAAATGAATAAATGGGAATAAAAGTTTCTAACTAGAAAACACCATACTTGCCAGGCATGGTGGTACACGCCTGTAATCCCAGCACTCAGAAGGCTGATGCAGGAGGATCACTGACAGTTCCAGACCAATCTGGGCTACAAAGTGAGCGCAAGGCCAACCTGAAGTGTATAGCGAGACTCTGTCTCAAAAAGACAAAAAAAAAAAAAAAAGAAAGAAAAAGAAAGAAAACACCATACTTTTCATTTTATATATTTTAAAACTATTTGACTAAAAGTTTTAAAATTATTTTTGAAATGTTATTGAGATTAAAGAGGAAAATAAAAGATGATAGGAAACAGGGAGACAGACCTTTTGCAGATGGGAAGGGAGTCTGGGGATGAAGGAGGGGGGAAGGGGAAGTAAAAGGCCTAAGATACAGTGTGTACATGTATCGACACCCCGTGACAAATGCGTTTATTACGCCCTGCGGACATGTATCAATAAGAGCAGTAACAATGGTGTTGTGGTAAGAACACTTCACATGAGGTCCACCCTCTTAACACACTGCACATGTACAATGCAGCATTGTTGACTATGGGCTCCCCGGCCTCCACACTGCATAGCCCATCTCTAAAGCGTGCTCATCTTGCTTTGCCTCACTGACACTTTCTGCCTGTTGATTAAGGTCTCCGCTTCTCCCACTCCTAGCCCCTGGAACCCACCATTTTCATCTAGTCTCTGATTTTTTTTTTTTTTTTTTAATCAGGACACAGTCCCACTAAGTGGCCCACCTGGTCTCAAACTTGTGATCCTCCTGCTCAGCCTCCCAAGTTGTCAGAATGATAGCTGTGTTACCACACCTGGTTCTGAATCTCTAAATTTGCCTGCTCTGAAGACCTTGTATAATCGTATCATGCAGTATACATCCTTCTGTGACTAGTAACTGTCTTTTAGTGATTGGTTCATGTCATGTAATGTCCTCAAGGTTCATCCATGCCATCACATATGGCAGAATTTCCTTCTTTTTTAAGGCTGAATAATATTCCATGCTGTCAACATACATTTCTTTGTCTATTGACAGACATTTTAAAACTATTTGATTTTTTAAAACTTATCTTTGTTTACCATGAACATATATTACTTTAATTTTTTAACAGTATTTTTTAAAATGGGGATGAGCCAGGCATGGTGGCATAGGCCTGTAATCCCAGCACTTGGGAGGCTGAGGCAGGAGGATTGTTTCAAGTTCAAGGCCAGCCTGGGCTACAAAGTAAGCTCAAGGCTAGCCTGAAGTGTACAGCAAGACCCTGTCTCAAAAAGACAAAAAATAAATAAATACATAAATAAGTAATAAAATGGGGACAAAATAAATAGAAATATATCTTGGGGCTAAAGAAAGAAGCCCCTTGCTCATGTGACTTTTTCCAGGTGACTGTCAACAGATCCAGCCTTTGCCCTCACCTTATCTTCTATGTAATCTATAGTGTGGACCACAATTTAAGATTCTTGCCAGGTGTGGTGGTGCATACCTATAATCCCAGCACTCAGGAGGCTGAAGCAGGAGGATTACCAAGAGTTCAAGACCAGCCTGGGCTACACAGTGACTTCAAGTCCAGCCTGCACTATATAGAGAGGCCCTGTCTCACAAAACAAAACAAAATTTAAAAAATTTAAGATTCTTAGTATGATTATTAACTGTATTATGCCTAATTTATAAGCAGCCTAAAAATTCTCAAATAAAGCATGAAGAATGCAACTGTTCATTAGTCACCAGCCTGAGTTAATAATTAAACACTCTTAATGGGCAAATATGGAAATGGGCAGCACGCTTCCTAGGCACTGCTGTGCAGGACACAGCCCCACTGATAATGGATTTCCTGAGTCTCTGTTCGCGGAGCTAATTCACGTGGAAGTTAATTAGCCTAATGAAGGGGAGTGTGACTCCGCGTGAATCCCAGACTAACTCCTGTTCTCACTCAGCACCCCTGGGAGGCTGTCGATTTCACCTTCCTGGTTCCATTTCCTGAAGGAGAGAAGGGGCCCAGGGGGCCACACTATACTTTTCAAGGCCACGTGCCCCTGCCTTCCCTGGAGGAAAAGAGGACAGTGATGCCCATGTGACTTTGGGTCATCTGTGAAGCCCCAAGAGGTGTCAGCACCTGGGCAGCTACTCTGAACACACTGCCCAGGCCACCCGGGGAAAGGCATACCCTCTCACTCCTGAGTCGCAGGCTCCCAAACTAGGCCACCACATTACCTTCTTTTCCTTTCTTTCTCTTCCTTTCTTTCTTTCTTTCTTTCTTTCTTTCTTTCTTTCTTTCTTTCTTTCTTCCTTATGGTCTTTTTGAGACAGGTCTCGCTATGCAGTTCAGGCTGGCCTTGAGCTCACTTTGTAGCCCAGGCTGGTCTCAAACTCACAACAATCCTCCTGCCTCAGCCTCCCAAGTGCTGGGATTACAGTCACGTGCCACCATGCCTGGCCACAGCATCTCCTGATCCCCTTAGCCTGGCACCACAGACCCTTAAGCTCTTGCTCTAAAGAGCCCAGAGCCATTAAGCCATTAAGGACTCACCGAGTCCACCCTGCCCTCCTCCCCTGCTGGCTCACTTGTCTCTTTCCCTAGAGAGACAGAACAAATGGAAGTCTAAAATCAGAGAGGGGAAGAGGGAGGTGAAAGATTGTGACACTGGCTCAAGGTTAGTGTGGCCTCCCCTTCCTGGACAAGCCCCAGCCCACTCAGAGCCGTGGTTATTTTTAAAAACCTTCTCTCCATCCAGGCTTGGTGGTACACACTTGTAATCCCAGCACTTTGGGAGGCTGAGGCAGGAGGACTGCAAGTTCAAGACCAATCTGGACAATTTAGCAACTTAGCAATATCCTGACTAAAGTAAAAAATCAAAAAATGGCCATGGATAGCTCAGTTGAAAGCCCTGGGTTCAATCCCCAGGACCATAAACACACACATACACACACACACACACACACACACACACAACTCCCTCTCTCTCTCTCCCACACACACACACCAGAAAGGATGCCATACACAAGGATCCCATGACCAGCTGTGATCTACCCACTACAAAAGCTGTTCCCCCTTCAGGGAGAGAAAGACACCAACTCCCACATGTCTCCCCTCCTAAGACTTCCAGGGCCGTGCCCCAGGTCCCCAGTAGCCTCTGCCTTCCAGTTTATAGTAGTTGGAAGGCTTCACAGCAGTGCCAGAATTTGGGCTCAAAAATACCCAGGCATAGCGGCACATGCCCGTAATTTCAGCACTTTGAGGGAGGAGGGTGGCACGCCTAGCTTGGGCAACTTTGCAACTTAGTGACCCTTCCTCAAAATAAAAACATTCAAAAATGGGAAGGCGCCTGGAGATACAGATCAGTGCAAATACCCAGAGCTCAATCACCAATTCTGTAAAAAAAAAAAAAAAAAAAAAAAAAGTGTTATACATAGATGGGATCCCAGAGCATGTGTCCTATCTCAGGGAATCTCAGGCCTCAAGACGCTGAGGCCTTTTTGAAAAGCAAAAGCTATAGAACAGATGGAAGAGGAATTCTACTTTCTTCTCTGGGGAAAAAAACAAAACAAAACACAAAAAAACAATCCATACAAACCCAAGTCAAAAGCTGAGCATGGTGGTGCTTGCCCACAATGGCCGCAAGTTCAAGGCCAGCTGGGCTACATAGTGAGTTCATATCCAACTGGATGTACACAGCAAGACCCTGTCTCAAAAAAAAACAAAAAAAAAAAAATCCCAAATCAAAAAGTTCTTCACAGTGCTCAGACATTACCAGATCAGGAAATACTGACAGGCAAAAGAAAAAAAAAAGTAACCCACAGCATGGGCCATGTAAGGACACCACCAACCCGTAACAGAAACGGACCTCGTTAGGCCTAGCATCTGGGCCAGCAGTTAACTTCCTGTGCGGCTGGGCCTACATCATGACCTCTCTGAGTCATGGTCCCCATCTGGTAAACACGACAGGTAAAGGCACTGGTGGCCAGATCATGATCTCGCTCAGCCTCAGGAAAATGGGCACAGCAGCATCTGTGAGTCAAAGGGCAACGGGCAGGTGCATCAGGGGAAAGGACCCCTCACTTCTGCGCCTCCAGCCAGTGCCTCCAGGATGCTGGGCACCAGGTCCTGAGGTAGCACTCGGCCTCTATGCCAGGCACTGGTAACCGCGGGACAAACGAGCAGCAGCTCAGCTAGACCCCAGTACTACAGTTTGGAGGCTTCCAAGAGAGGGAAGGCAGGATCCTCCTGGAGTGGGATCCTTAACAGAAGGAAAGTGCCCAGTCCAGGGCTGACCTGGACAGGGTGCCGCCTGTCTGATACCCACCAAGTCCTGCCGCTGCCAGGCCACCAAGACAGCCTCGCATGAACTGGATGCCCCAGATTTTATGAGCCAGCCTCCAGATCAGTAGCCACGTCCTTGAGCGTTAATCCCACTCTGCTGCCAATGCCTGGAGCCCAGCCCTGCGATTTTAGGGAACCGGAAAGTCGCTGCCCTTCGTGGAAAGGTCAGACTCTTGGACTTGGTTTTTTCCAGTGCTCCTTCTCACTCTCCCGTTTGTTTGATTCTAAATTCCTTCCCTCCCCCAGCCCCCTGCTGGAAAGTCGGACAGAACATTCCTCAAGCAACAGAACGTGTGTGTTGGGGGAGGTGAAATGAAAAACGAGTGAAAGCGGGTGCTACAAAACATTGGTGCCCGAGGAGCACAGGACAAATTGCACCGGTCAGCAGTCATTACTTGAACTCACGATGCTTCGGTGAGTCACCCGAGGCTGGGAACTGACATCAAGCTGGCATTCTCTGTCACACTACAGGAAAGAGCTCGGGCACATGCTGATGGCAGGGAGCAGTGACACGAATCCTTTGCCACCCCCAGCAGCAAATGCACAGGCTACGTCCATCATGCCCAAGTACAAATTAATGAGCCCCTTTACTTGCTGGCTTAATACAAATTGTGTTCCAGACCAATTAAAGAAGTCACTTCAGGACATTGCTTCACTATACTGGAAAATGTCAGGCATGGGAGAAAACTCAAGTCCCAAGTCGTCCAATCCCAACTGACGACTGAGGCTGGGTGAGGGAGAGCGCTTTCAGAACTCAGGAGGTTTTTGTTATTAATGGTGTTTTAGTGTTGGGTTCTTAAACACATCAAACAAATTTCCTTTCGACTGGTAGTTACTGACTACCACGGGGAAGGCTGCGGGCCTCCCACCTCCCAGATGGCTCAACCACAATAAACGTTTGGCCTGTCAGATGCACAGCACTGGCAAACTAATTGAAATATGCTGCAACGCGCAAACCCAAAATAAATGTGAAATAATTGTTTCCTTACACGATAACCCGCCGAATCGCCTGCATGTCTCACCGGCCCTGCTGATTGAACGTCCCCTCCCTGCTCCTCGAGCCTCACTGGTGTGTGGTTTTCAAAGGACTTAAATGCTTTTATCCACCGTGACTACCCAAGTGGGGAAAACACTAATTGCAAAAAATGTTTGGTTTTTCTCCCTTTCATGAAAAAAATATGCAAGTGAAAAGTCAACTCTTATAAAGTGCCAAGGAAAGCAATTAATGGGCACTTCAGCAGGAGAGAGGAAATGTCCTCTGGTCCTCAGGAGCATTTAGCACCGTCCAGACTTGCAGGGCAACCCTGCCTCGTGGGCAAGGGAAGCTATTCCCTAACACGCCACCTACTCCCACCCAGCACATCTGTCCCTGTCCCCTTCCCAAGGCCCCTCCAACAGAACACTGGAGTCCGCCCAGTCCTCCACAGGGAGCTTGGCTCCAGTCGCAGGGGACCAGGCGGGGAAAGTACACGGCTCCTGTACACAGCTTGGGTGGTCCTGGGCAGGAGGCCCTCAACTGCCGAACAAGACCATGTAGGCCCTCCTCAGGAACCACTTTTCAAAGGGACCTGCACAGCCCTGGAGAGAAGAACAGTGGTAGTCTATAGCACACATGTACCAACTCTTTCTCTTTGGCGGTACTGAGAACTGAAGTCAGGGCCTCAAGCATGCTAGGCAAATGCTCTGCTACTGAGCTATACCCTAGCCCTTTTTTAAAATCTTGAGACAGGGTCTAACTAAGTTGTCCAGGCTGGTCTTAAACTTGCAGTTCTCCTGCCCAGCCTCCTAAGTAGCTGGGATTACACATGTGCACTACTGTTTTCAACTTGTAGCAACTCTTACTAGGGCACACGGAGGTATATTTTTGGAAAGGTTCTGCGAGAGTGCAGAAGTTAGAGAAGGATTTGAGGTGTGAGCCTCAGGAGGCCCCACCTTGGGCTGAAACACCTCCTCAGGAAAATCATTCCTCTGGGCAATCACTCCTCTGCCCTCAGCTCCTTATAGCAAGGGCCAACTCTGTAGGGGATGGACACTGTGTTGGGACATGTTGTATGTGAGTACAGGGTCCCTCTTCCCCTGTGGAGAGGGGACATGCAATAGGGGGTGGACAGGGGTGGAGGGAAGACAGGTCTCCTTTCCTGGACTCCTTTCCTACCAGTACTTACACATAGTATTTTCAAACCTGCACAGAGTAGTAGAAAATATGGATTGCCCAGCTGAGGCAGAACGAGGCAATAATCACTCCACCACAGTCTGTTTAGGCCATGCATCTGGAACATCTGTGCTGTGTGTTGGTCATTTTGCTGTTTAAATGGCCCCAAGTGCCAGGTGTGGTGGCACACGCCTGTAATCCCAGCACTAGGGAGGCTGAGCCAGGAGGATCTTTGCGAGTTCAAGACGAACCTGGGCTACAAAGTGAGCTCAAGGCCAGCCTGAACTGCATAGTGAGACCCTGTCTCAAAAAGACAAAAAATAAAAAATAATAGTGGTCTTGAGGGCAAGAGGGTCATGACGTGCAGAAAGGATGTGATAGATAAGCTTCCTTCAGACATGAGTCACAGTGCTGTTGGTCATGAGTGCAAGAGTTATAATCAACACAGGTCCTATATATTAAATAAAGTACCTTCTGATAGAAAGATACAAAAGATAGGGGCTGATCAGTTGATGAAAATGGAATGGAATGATGCAGGAACTTAAATCTGTATTTCCTCTGGGAGCAAAGGGTCAGGGTCTGCTAATTCAGTGCTAGAGGTGACTTTGTAAACCACAATGACCTTGAACAAGAAGATTGACCCTCTAGGCATATATGACACACACTGTACCTCCACAGAGGTGATCTTCTGGGTAGGACCATCTGCCCCCAAGGCTGAAGGCTGGCAAGTCCACACCCCACACAGCCAAGTGCTCTGCCTCTGCTGAGTTCAGACTCAGCCTCAGTCTCCCAGATGGTCCAATAAGTTCCACCTTCCCTCAATCCAGGACTCCCTGACTGTGACCTCTGACTCCACAATGAGAACAAGGAACCACAGGTACAGGTACTCACAGGAAGACTTTTCGAGGATGTCCAGGGCATATCAGCAAGGAGGGGATGAGACAATGATTTTTGGATGTTCTTTTTCTCTTTCCCTAAGGGGTTGCTGGGGCTCCCCTTCCACCTCTACCTCTGCCTCCTCTTTTGCTTCCTGGCCATGAGAGAATGAAGATCCAGAAAACACCTAAGGGGTTGCTTGGTTTTTGACTAGTCTATTATCATATCCCTGCCTGTTGGTTAACTGCCATTTTGTCCTCTGGCAAGGGCAACTGTTCACATGACTAACTTACACAAATGCCAGCCCTCCTCTCCTAACAGTGCTCTTTATGTCTTTGGCCATAAAGGTTTACAGAGGTTTGTCACGGTGTTTCCTTGGCCTGGGTCTAAGGAAGTCAATAACCTTATACTCACTGTGCAGAAAGAAAGAACCAACGTGCAGGCTGCTGCTGCCAGCCTCAACAGCATAAAGAAAAGAGACTGACCTGGTGTTTTCGGGACCTGGTCAGTCTGGGCCCAGCCTGGCACAGCAGCCTTGGGCAAGTCTGCTCTTTCTGCCAGCTGCTGCCTCTCTCTCAGCTTCCATGTTCTCTGACCCATTTGAAAAAGGCATCACCAGCCTCCCTACTTCAAGCCCAGAAGTGATCCTCTCCACTCCCATCAGAAAGCCTTCTCCAGAGAGGCTGTTTTGACTGCCAGACTTTGCATCTAAGTCTGGCACAAGTGTGATTGTGTGATCGCTGTGGCTGATTTCAAATCCCAGTCTTCCAGGAAGGCAGCCCTGACTACCTTACCCAGGAAGGGCGTCTGCCCCTGTGAACTCTGCCTTCAAGCAACAATTATCACACACACCCTGGGTTACCTGGGAACTCCTCTGCCTAAACCACACTGTGAGTGGGCATAAGCATCTGACAAACATTGTTTACTAAACTCAATTCCATTATCTGTCCACAGCTTTCCAGAAAGTTTGTGACAATTTATAAAAAATATAAGGGGCTGGGGATTTAGCTCAGCAGCAAAGCGCCTGCCTGGCAAGCACAAGGTCGTGAGTTCGGTTCTCGGTACCGGAGAAAAAACAAAAAAACAAAACAAACAAACAAAAAAATATATAGATAAATTTACACATGAGCATGCACACAGAGAAATGGTAAACAGAAATACAGACACTGACCGTGAGGGGAAGTGAATGTGGTTGCTACACAGCGTAAACATCACATTGTAGGCCAGGGATATAGCTCAGCAGCACAGTGCCTGCCTGGCAAGCTTGTGGTCCTGAGTTTGATTCCCAGTACCAAACCAAAACCAAAACCAAACCAAACCAAACCAAAACAAAACATCCCATTGTATGCGAAGCATCCTGGAAGCCAAGGAGAAGAGGGAAATCATAATCATTTGGAAAATGTGTGGTGGAAAGAGTCCGAGAGAAATGGGAACAAATCCAGACAGATCCTGGGCAGTTCAGCGACCCTGTGTCTCAACTTCTTTCCTAGGGAAAATGGGGAAAAACACCAATGACTCCTCAGAGAGTGCCGTGGCTCTGTGCGCATACTGTGTGGTGCAGAGTATGCAAACAATGCCTGTCTTCCTTCCCCACTATCTTCCTGATTAAGAAAGGAAAAGGCAACCTAGTTTCCCAGGAAAGCAAAGTTTGCTTGGTCTTAAACTCTAAAAGAAATGTTTGTTACAAAGTACTGTAAGAAGCTTTAGCAAAGAGGGCAATACCTCAGATTATGATTTTATGGCAAATGAGGTGAGGATTTGCCATGGCTACATCTGATACTTTCTCAAGATACCCAGGAAGAGCTTAATAAACATCAACCAAATGACCCACAGAGAAGCTGTCTGGAGGCTAGGGGCCCTGTTTAGGACTGTCTGCAAAGGGACTGATCTCATCCAAGTAAAACTGAGAAGCAAGATACAGGCACCTGACAGCTCACTCTGGGTTTACCAGCGGGTCATAAACAGCAGCTGGTCCCCCCTTTGTATGACAAAAGACCCCAGAGTACCACTTCATTACTATCCTCTCCTACACGAGCACAAGGGCCTGAGTATCTTCTCCTTCAACAGCAAGGTAGGGACCCTGAAGCACCAGACATTTGTTCTCCAAATCTCTAAACTAATCACACGTCCTCTATGAGTACCTTGTCTCAAAAACCAAGTTGATTCTCCTTAACTGGATGGGCTGGTTAGGAGAACACCTGGCTGGGGTTTCAAGCAGGCCTCTAAACAGAAGATGTAGAGCTATGGACCATGGCCATGTGTTCATGGGAGTCATCTAGACCAGCCCTCTTATTCTCCAGGTGTCTACTGTGTGAGAGGCCTGGAGCTCAGCCTGGCCCAGGAGTATGCGGGAGCAGATGCACCGTGCTGGGTGGCAAGTCAGATTAGGGTGGCAGGAAGTGGAGGGGACCGACTCCACGAGGAAAATAAACTGGGTCCCTGGAGATGACAAGAAGCACAGGGAAGGCAGAGAGCCCCGTGCCTGGAAAAGCCTCCAAGGAGCTTGGAGGGCTGGAGCTGAGTGTGAGGATTGGCAAGGCCAGAAAGAGGCAGTGAGGCAAACAGGACCCAGGTCCCCATGGACCTTGTATAGACAGAAGAACTTTCTTGCAAATTCCATCAGAGCAACCAAGACCAAGAAACACCAGTGTCCTGTAATGCCAGCCCTCTGGCAGCTGAGGCAGGAGCACTGTAAATTGGAGTCCTCCCCCTACAGGGGCAACTTAGCACCAACAAAAACAAAAAATACCAAGTAACTTGGTTAAGTTCGCAAAATAAGTTAGCAAGAAGCCAGGGATGGAACCCAGGCCTCTTGGTTCCCAGTCTAACTCTACCCTGGCGTTTCCGGAGCATTAGCAGCCAGAGAAAGCCAGAAGAGAGAACAGCCCGTTCCACACACACCACTGGGGGAACCTACAGGCAGGGCCTGGCCAGCTCACAGCAGAGATTGTGCTGTCCTAGTCATTTGGCAAGTCACCGCCTATAGGAATGGCACTTCCTAACTCACTGTGTTTCTCTGCAGCGGCTGAGGCCTGGGCAGCACAAAATACAGACTCTTTAACAGGAGGAAACGGTCCAGAACCAGACCACTAGGGTCCCAGGAACAAGCCTCAGAGGGGCTTCTGCTCCATGCAGACGCTGATCAGGGCTAGGCCCAGAGATGACTCAGTCTCCAAGCCAGGAGCTCACAATCCAGCAGGGACGATAAAGAAGGCACAAAAGTAACTGTAAAATAAGGCAGACAGTGATAAGAGCCACACAGATAAAGCGCAGGGGGGGCGCTGCTCAAAGCTGAGCCAGGAGTCCAGGTTGGGCAGCAAGGGCGAGTCCAACGACGGGGAGCATTTGCCGCTGGGGGGCTACCCTGTCAGCTCTGGTGACTCTCGGGTGGGGGCAGAGGAGAGAGCTGGCAATGGATAAAGAAAGACGCTCATTAAGGTCTCCTTTGAAGAATCCAGATTCCGGAGGGGGAGGCAGGCAGGCCCAGCTTTTCAGAGATAAGAAAGGGAGAGGAGGAGGAGAAGTCCTGACTCTCCACGCAGAACGTCAGCCAGCTGGGAAGGGGACAAAGCTAGAGGGCTGGCCGAGAAACGGCCTCTGTGCAGCGCACTGTTTACTTGGAATCTCCACGTAGCACCGAGGGGACCCGTCCCCGCACCCTGGGGCAGGGGACACTGAAGTTGCCTTCTCTCCAGCCCCCGGCCCCGCCGCGGACCGGAAAGGATGCGGA
This sequence comes from Chinchilla lanigera, assembly GCF_000276665.1. Classification (NCBI taxonomy): domain Eukaryota; kingdom Metazoa; phylum Chordata; class Mammalia; order Rodentia; family Chinchillidae; genus Chinchilla; species Chinchilla lanigera. Next base: position 5,672,099 of record NW_004955482.1, on the reverse strand, counting down.
GTGGCGGCGGGGAAGTCGCCCGGGACCTGCCAGGAACAGACGGGGCTCGGGAGCCACACCCCG
>NW_004955482.1:5667945-5671098 GCF_000276665.1 Chinchilla lanigera | reverse complement strand
GTCTGCGGACTGGCGCGGCACGCCCGGGGCGCCAAGCGCGGCTGCGGAGGGGCGGACTCGCGGTCACCCGCACGAACGAAGCTCCCTGGGAGTCAGGGCGACCCGAGGAACAACCCGCGGAAGAGCCCGTGAGGTGCCCGAACGGGGTGCCGGGTCAGCGGAAGCGAGCGGAAGCCCAGACCCGCGTGCTGGACTCCGCACTGGCCACGGACCGGGGATCTGGGGAACCGAGACCCAGTTCTTCGCTCCACACGCTGCACGCCACGGGCCATGGGCCGAGAGCCGAGCGCTTGCGAGGGCGAGGCGATCGCCAAAGGACGCGTGTGAGGCTCTGGTCCCCACCTCAGAGAGGAGCAGGAGGCGCGCAGAAGCAGCTGCGTCCTGATGTTCCATCTCGATAAGACGCCCCAGTTGTCAAATTAAAAGAACAAGAGGGTACTTGGTAAGATTCGAAAGGAAAATGTTTATAATTTAAGCCATGAAGGCCTCTTTGCTAAAATCTGAAGTCATGGAACTAAACAGGACACACCTAAAACCTAGAGATAGCTGGCCCATCACAATCACCTTATATGGCTGAGAGATGCAGCGTGCTCCTCAGGGCAAGTTCAACTAAAATTACAGTGGTCCAAGATGCGTCCAGATGAAGCCAGGGAGAGAACCACACAGAGGCTGTTCACCTCCTTGGGTTACGCTGAGGTGCAAACTCGATGGCCCAGGAAAGCCACCGTCACATGATCATGACCACTACAGGGAGCTGAGTGGGGGTATTCATCAGACTTCCCCTCCACTCCTTCCCTCTGCCAGGAGGTGCCCTAAGGTTCCTTCAGATTTCTGGAGCATCCACAACTCTCCAGGGTGAGGCTCTCTGTCCTGTGAAGCTGGCCAGAACCGAGCTCCTGGATAAGTGCCACAGTAGCATTTTGATGACTATGCAAACCACTCTAAGTCCAAGGAGGACTTACATATCCCTAGGACTTACCACTAAAAATTAGATCTCACCATGAGTGGGATGAATAAATACACCAAGACCATGATAACAGTTGATATCCACAAAGATTTATTGAGTGCCTGTGAGAATGAAGACAAAATGGTCCCTGCTCTCCTGGAGCTTACAATTGCGTCACTCCAATATTTGACTACATTAAAAACTGCAACAAGCATTTGTCTTTGTCTAACCATCAGTAGCATTACATGAAACGATTCTTTCACATTACTGGTCATGGTTAGAGTGAATAAATGAGTAAAACATAATTATCTTTGAAATCTGTAGTCCCAGTGATGACACGATGTGTAAAGGCTAGCAAATGCAAATTTATGGCTTGATTCCTCATGTATCTGAGGACCCTGGTGAAAAACAGCCTGAGCCAGACAGAAAAAGCCTACATAACAAAAGTCCTAAGAACGCTGGCATAGTTTATTATATTATCAAACCACAGAGCTCTTGGCAGGGCAGGAAATTATTTCTGGCATATTTTGTGCAATATAACCAAATTGCCCAGACCTACAAATCTCATAACCATACATGACTCACTCAGGACATAAGTATGATTTACCTTCATGATTCCTAAAGGGCTCTAGGTGTACATTTATTTTTTAAGGGTTCTTAGAAGATTTGCAGCACAAGTGGCACACTGAAACTTTAGTGAAGACTGCTATTGAGACATCTAAAAATTAAAATGGCAATGTCTAATTTTACTACACACACTGGTGCAGGGTTCAGAATTCAAACAGCAAAGCACCTGGCTTTTAATCTCCACATGCATCTTCTAGGGCTCAGTGGTGGGCACAAGAATCACTGTGAGAGGCTGTGAAAGAAAACACTGTTTTAACTACACTGGCAATAACTTTTAGGAGTAGTCTAGATATCAACTCCCAAATCACCAACTTTATTAAGATCAAAGTGTTTTCTAAACTTACACTTGACAGCTTACCTACTTTTAAATTTTTAGTCATTGAAAAAAACCCTTCACATTAAAGTGAAACTCTTAAACTCCAAGAAAACCCCAGCTTTTATGCAGAGTGGAGAGACTACCTTGGGTCACATGACAGAAAGGTCAATCCAAGGTGGTTTTTAGGTCAACTGCTTTTTTTCTATTTTTAAAAGAAAATCACCGTCTCAAAAACCACTTAGCTCATAATGAATCTAAAATACACTATTTATTACACATTTACTAAGCACCAGGCACAAAGCTAGCCCTAATCTCCAGTAATGAAAGGAATCTCCTTATGGCTTGATCTTCCCATTCACAGATGAGGTGGGCAGACCTGCCTCAGGGTGTGTCCCAGGTCCGTCCGGCTCTGTCTCCTCTTCCCAACCCCCAGCCCCTGTACCCAGCAGTGACTGTCCCTTTAGCCAAAGCTGCTACTGATTTCACTGGAGACTCCCTCAGAAGCAGAAAGGTTCAAATGGGGAGGAGGGGAGGACAGGAAGACAACGGAAGAGTTGGGCTTTCCATTTGTATTCTAAAAGGCACTTCCCCAAAGTGGAAGATTCACTTAGGTTTTTTACTAACTGCAGTACAGCTCCAGCAGAAAAAGTTCACCTCCCTGCGGCAACAGACGCTAAGACTGCTGCCTTCCCCACTTTGGGGCTGGGTTGTTTTTCAATTGAGCATTCATAAGGCAAGCCAAGGGGGAAGACAGCTGCGAGAATGTTCCTTGGTTTCCTTCTTCACAACTGTAAAGAACTTTAAAAACTTCTAATTAAGAAAGTGATAGTTTCAACCTGTTACTTGGAAAATCAAAGTATATACTTTCCGAGAGACAGAAGACGTTTTGATGGAGCTTAATGCCTTCTTTGGAATAAGCCAATTATAGGCTTCTAAGAAGATAACTCCTAGCAAGATAAAACTATCATCTCTTCTGAAATGGCAATTTCCTTATTCTTAAGAGTGTAGCTGACTTTACAATAAAGTGGAGAACAATGACACAGCCTGACAATCTTCGTTAGTTTTTAATGTCATACACCAGAACACATGAAAGAAAAGAGTATCACCAGTAAAGTCAACCCCTCTACTTGGCCTAGATACAAGCTATACACAGCTTGATGAAGATGAACTTTTTCTTCACCAGAACTAGGAGACTTTTTGAAAAGAGGCTAGGAAAGACAATCAAGAATGAAGGTGCCTAAAAAAAAAAAAAAAAAAAAAAAAA
>NW_004955482.1:5660302-5667845 GCF_000276665.1 Chinchilla lanigera | reverse complement strand
AAAATAAAAAAAAAAAAAAAAAAAAAAAAAGAATGAAGGTGCCTGACTGTGTTGGTATGCAATGTTGAGTAGCTCACTCCTCACCTGGTTGCAGAGGAGGAGCCCAGAGGTTCGGCTGTTCTGTCCCAGGTCCCGCTTCTGGCTAAGCCCGAGAAGGGCAGATGGGGGCCTCAGGCCTAGAGATCAGCCTGGCAGAGCTTTGGTAAAAGGTGCTCAAAGACCATCTGAGAGCCTGCTAAAGGCAGTATTCACACCCTAATGGAATAGCTGGGCAAACCTGATTCACTAGAACCATTACTAAAAGCCACAGATGTAAAAATGCTCAAAGAGCAAAACAAAAATTAAAACCTGAGCACTGTCAGTGGGAATGAATTTTGAGAGTTAAGGTTGAGTCTGTTTAGAGACTCATACCAGGCTCGAGTATGTGCACACCGGATTCAGACTGGCCACCGAAACATGGAGGGCAAAGCAGAGCAGCCCAGATCTAAGCAGCAGATCCCACACAGACGTGCTCCCACTCCGGGATCAGAGTGGTGCTCCCACCCCAGCAGAGCCAGGAGGTGCTGTGGAGGCCATGGGCTGCACCCTCTACCAAGGCCACGTGAAAGGCACCAGGCTCTCTCTAGACACGCTCCCTGTCTGTGAACCAGCAGAGTAGATTGCTCTGGGCCCAAACTGAGGGTTCTTATAGCACCTACTATGCAAGTATTTATTTTTCTTTTTGGCAGAAGTGGAGGAAGTGGGTACAGGTGAAAATGACTGGCTCACAGTTTTGAGCGGCAGCTGAAGCCATGTGCTTTCAGGAAGCTAGAGCAGGTCTGGGAGATGCCCTTCATGTCATTGAAGATCCAGCCAGCCATCCACTTGTTGTCTAGGGTGGGATACAAGTTCCATTTAAAACAATGGGTAGAAAGCTACAGCTCCCCAGTTAGTTAATTTTACATGTTAAGACAAAATTAGAGTTACATTCCTCTCCTTTATTTTTTTCTTTCCTTACAAAGTTTTACAGAAAGAATTATATTTATGTAGTTTTCAAAGCTTTTCAATAGTCCAGTATTACTAATTTAATATTCACTCTAAGACTTACAAATAGGAATTGCATTATCTTTCAAATAGGAATTGCATTATTTTTTTTTTTTTGAGACAAGAGTCCCAGTATGTAGCCCAGGCTGGCCTCAAACTCTCAACCCTCCTGTGTGCTAGGGTTATAGACCTTTGCCACTGCACTGGGCCTATACTGTCAGTTTTAAAAACATCCACACAATTGAAATCTAATATATGCTATACTTTTCATATTCAGCATGTGTTAGTTTCTCATTATGGAAGCCATTAGCATTTATTTTTTAAAAAAATTAATTATATTTACAGTGTAGAACAAGTTTATAAAACCAGTGTGCAAAGTTTACAGTAAAAGGATAACACTATTTGTTTAGAAACAAGCTGCCTTCCCTGTTTACATTTCGTTATTCTTGATATAAAGTAAGGACATATACTATTTTAAAATAATGCTTTTTAAATAGTAAAATATACAACAGATTCCTGAGCATAACAAAAATATCTTGAAAATATGTGGTCATTTGAAGTATAAAATAGCAAGTGTAAGAATAGCATGATTGTAAAACTACTGTCTCGAGGCTTATAAACAGTACAAAATATTCGACTTTCTTTTCTGAGTGCATAATTATACATTAGTGCAAACAAAAATGTTCCAAATTTAATGGCCACAAATCTCAAAGATTTGCAGAGGTGCGCAGCACATGAAACTTCTTCAGTGTCATGCGAACTGAACCCAGTTCTCGATTGATCCTTTCCAAACGGTCTTCCAAGGCTTCCTAGGTGAAAAGAATGGGAAAGTGTGATGAGAATTCTCCGTTGAGTTCATCAGTCCCACAGTTATCACCAAACTGACCTTTCTTTTCATAGAAGTATAAACTTTAAAATTATAGTTATTTTGCTTTCTACACAAGTCACATTATTTTAAACTGAACAGTGTGAATCAGCTTCTCAACCCCTCAAAATAAATGCTACATTTTAAAATACTCTCAGTATATGGAGATGCCAGAAACAGCAGTACAATCAAGTGGAGGGAGAGAATTCTTTGACTTTGATGAACTGAGAGCAATACAGGAATACCTAAGCAGGCATTTTACACATTCCACCAGACATTTATTAGTACTGTGAACTGCTTAAGTGTGTATGCATTTTTTTGGTAGAATATACATATATGCAAAATTTTAAATACTTTTATCAGTATTAACACCAATGGTAGACTGAAATAAAACAAAATTATCTTTAATGAAAATATATGTTTACGTTGATGTGGTGGCTTATGCCTATAATCCCAGCACTCAGGAGGCTGAAGCAGGAGGACTGCCACGAGTTTAAGGGCAGTCTGAACTACCCAGTGAGACCCTACCTCAAAAAAAAAAAAAAAAAAAAAAATTGTATGTTTATTACAGAATATTTAGAAGACAGATGAGCAAAAAGAAATAGTCACTGTTCTTCTTTCCCTTTCTTATTTTTTTGCATATAGGCATATCTTTTTTGAAAAGAAAGGTAAAGAGGCTGGAGGTTTAGCTCAGCAGCACAGCGCCTGCCTGGCAAGCACAAGGTCATGAGTTCAATCCCTGGTACCAGAAAAAAAAAAATAAATAAAAAGAAAGGTAAAAACAGTCAAACAGAATCAATCTATTACTTCAAATATTGTTCAATTGAACTTTCTTACTACGTTATAAAACATACTTTTTTTAAATTAGCTTACCATATTCCAGCATATTTAACATGCTTAACCAGGAATCTGTTAGTACAAATTTAGGTTGCTTCTAATTTTGGGTACTGTAAGTAAGGCTGTAATAAATTTCTTAAACATATCTTTTTGCAAGTCTATGAGTACTGCCTTACCCGACTCATTCCCAGAAGTTAAAAAATGCTAGGTTCAAGGAAATGTAAGTGTGAGGTTCGGAATATATGTCAAGCTGTACTCCAGAAAGTCTGCAACCACTTCAGTTCCATCTGCTATAGATGGCATGAGCTTTTTCACATTCTGAGAATTGTTTCTAGAAAAACACCTACCGGTGTGATGAGCTTTTATGTGATGCATTTGTTGCACTGTGCTCTGTTCTTGTTCATTAGAGGGCCTGAACACTTTTAACTGCTGCTTGCCCAGTCTGAACCACTTGTGAGCTACGCGTGAGCTCCCTCAGCCGCTCCACACTGGCCACCTGGTGCCCTAGGGAGCGGAAGTGGCCTGGCATCCACGAATGGCCCTAATGCCCTTCAAGTCTTATTTTAAGAGCCCGGAAAAACTTATAATGTTCATTATATAAAAGTGTATTACATATTTGAAGAATTTCACATGTTGAATCTTGCAAATCATACAATAATAATTTCCAAAACAGAAGCAGTAAAGACTCTGTCAGAGTACATGCCCTTGAAAGAGCCCTTGGCTATTGGGGAGGGGAGTATCTTTCTTTTTTATATCACAGATCATAATGAGAATGAACCTTAACTGAAATCAAAGTGTGCAAAAGCAGTGAGAGACTCACACTTGCCACTATGTTTCAGACATTACTAGAAAAGATTTTACTTTGGGTTTGTTTGTTATTTTGAGACAAGCTCTCAGTGTTCATGCAGGCTGGCCTTGAACTCACTGTGATCATCCTGCTTCAGCCTTCCTACTGCTGGGATTACAGGTGTGCACCACCATTCCCGGTTAGAAGTGAATTTTACATGCCCCATGGTTTCATGCATTTAAGCACTCTTTGAAAAGCAACTAAAGAAATGCATATGGGCCATGTCACCTGCACCACCTCCTGCTCAGTAATGGAATCACATCTCTGTCCAGCGCTACAGCTGTTCTATTGCACAGCTCGGTGCTTCACAGGCTGACTAAACAGACTTAGAAACAGATGATGGGGAGCGGGGGTTGTCAAACAATAACAAAAAGGCTTAACACAAGAACATGAATTTAACAATGTCCAATCTGGCTGGGTGTGGTGGTGCAGGCAGGTAATCCCAGCACTCTGGAGCCTGAGGCAGGAGGATTGCAACCAGTTCGAGGCCAGCCTGAACTACACACTGAGTTCAAGGCCAGCCAGGACTGCATAGTGTGACCTTGTCTCAAAAAATAAACAAAACAAAATAAACCGATCTACAGTCTGTTCAAAGGTGCACTGCAGAGCAGGGCTGTTGCTCGATGGTGGAGCACCACCTAGCACGTATATGCCAGGTCCTGGTTCGATCCTAGGCATCGCAAAAAAGGAAAAAACAAAAAAGAAAAATGTACTGCCATTTTCTCCCAAGCTACAATGAACACCATTTTCTTGAAGTCCAAAGGTAAAATCAGTTTTATTCCTGAAAGCCAGCATATGCTTATGAAGTAACAACCACCAAAGCCTCCCACAAAGGCTGAAGGTTCTAACTGCTGGCAACTTCCGTTCTGCCTCCATGCAGCACGCCGTGACTTCACAGCTCCCCTGGATATACAGGGTGCTCCCGAGCACCAAGGCCCTAAAGCAAACTCAGACGACATTTCACCTGGTTCAGTCTCGTCTGCAGAGTGATTCTTCCTCCAGGAGTTGGCATTCGGTTTAGGGCTGCCTCAATCTGTTAACATGTGCAAAAGAAATTAAATAAAAACAAAAGAATTCTAATTACCAGCAGGGAGTAATATAAAATAGATTGGAAAGAACAGATCTCAGCTCAGTATCTTCTTGTCCATTCTGGCTTCACTAAGTCCCCCATGTCGTCTGTCGGCTGTGACCGTGTATATTTCTGGCGCAGCTTTGGGGAGAGGCCCACGGCCGCGTCCGAGGACAGGCTTGACTCGATCACTCCCTCTGACTACTCATTAGATATAAGCATAAGTTCAGAAAGAGACTTTAAAAACTTTTTTACCTGGTCTTTTTCCTTTGTAAGTTCATCAAAAAATCGCTCCGTTTCAGCTAGGGTCCTAATTTTTGCTGTATATTCGAAATCATTACCCTGCGGTGTTACTGAAACAGGCTTACACTGCTCATAGCTAACTGATTTATTCTTCTCCAAGGCTGGTCGCATAGAAACTGTCTTCACTCCACTCGGCAAGGGATCAGGGTGGGAGCTACGACTAGCACAGCTGTCGATGGTCTTTTCTGAAACACTTTTTTCTGTCAGAAAGGAAAGAAATGTCTCACATTTCTTATCAACTTTCCCAATACACTATATATAGATATATATGTATATTAAATATGACCCCCAACTTCACTTTCTGGAAATAGCTACCACATGCCCCCAAAAGTAACAGAGATGCAATAATCAATTATATTTACCCAGTGCTCTTTCTCCAAGGAATTCTAAAAGCTTTCATAACTTCCCAAAATGACCTTAAGCAAAGTTTGCATAAATTTTTTTTTTTTTTTTTGGTTTTTTGGGGTGTTTTTTTTTCCAGTACCAGGAATCGAACTCACAATCTTGTGCTTGCCAGGCAGGCACTGTGCCACTGAGCTAAATCCCCAGCCCCAAGTTTGCATAAATGTAATTAAACTTTAAACAAATAAATCGAGAGAAAAAAAAGTTTAAGGACTAAACTCATTATATGGAGTAGACATACAACACTAAACAGTCACCCTTTTAGGGCGTAGCCAAGTGATTTCACATATCTTATCTCACAGCTTTACTCCAAATTTAAGATGCAAATGAGAAAAAAATTACCCAAAACCAAAGTTGCTTATAAATTATGGAGCTTAAAAGGAAAGGGAAGAGCTGAAGAGTATAGCTCTGGCTCTGGTAATTAAACGTTAACATTGCCTGGACCTCAGTTTCCCAACTTTTCTATGAAGATAAAAACAGTATCATAAGTGAAACATTATGAAAGTTTACTTTTAAAGGTCCCTGAGTAGAAAAATATTTAAGCCTAGCATATTCTAAGATAATACTGAAAACCTTGAAAAGACACCAGAATCTCAAAGAAATGAATGACTATCACTATAATTAGGCAGGTGTGGTGGCATGCACCTATAATCCCAGCACTCGGGAGGCTGAAGCAGGACAATAGCTGTGAGTGTGGCACAGCGAGTTCAAAGCCAGCCTAAACTACATAGTGAGACACTGTCTCAAAAAACAATTAATAAGTTTTAGGAAAAAATACCTTCTGAGTCGTCTAGAGGAATAAACTGGAGCTGCTTTCTTGGACTGGGTCGTTGCAATGTGGACACAGGGACGGTATCTAAATCATCCAAAAGTATATCACATCTATTGAATGAAGCAAGTTACTTGTGAGAAAAGTGTTAACTGATTTCCCTACCTTTACTACTATGACCAGCTTGCATCCAGCTAGTTCATATATTTACATATTTTCTTAAAAGAAAGCTGGTCATGATTTTCTAAGATGAAATGTAATGTCTATTTTCTAACACAAAATGACACAGCAATCACATACTAGAGACTTAAACCAAGCACCCATACACTGTCATTTGATCTTAAAGACAAAGGACAAGGGTCTGGGGATTTAGCTCAGCGGCAAAGCGCCTGCCTGGCAAGCGCAAGGTTGTGAGTTCAGTTCCCGGTACCGGAGAAAAACCAAAACCAAAAAAAAAAAAAAAAGACAAAGGACAGGTGTTGGCTGGTTTTGTAGGGGAAAACTGTAGTGTGAGCTCCCCAGAGCCTGGCAGACTAGGTCTAGAACCAGGAGCAAGGCCCTCTGTGTGCCGCAGCTCCACTGCCCCCGTCACCGCGGACCGCTTCCTCAGGAGCAGGCAAAGCTGCCCACTTCCTGCATGAATGACTCCAGTCTCCCAAGACACTGAGCCTTTACAGGAAGACACAGAGCCATCACCCTACGTCCAAAGGCTAGGTGGGTGTGGCAGTGGTGTTAAAATCTAGTAGTCACGTTACGTAGTTAAAGTCTGTTTTCATATACTGTAATACTTTGCTTTTCATGACACTCATGTAAATAACTTAAATTCAGAGTTAACTGAAAAATCAGTGATAGCTAGAGGCAGAAGTCAACATTTTAAAAATCAGCAGCACAGGACAGGAAGGGGACAAAAGAAAAATTAAAGAAGAATTAAGATGTATTATGTGCAGGTACCAGTCCCCCATGATGAATGTAGTCGATGTGTACTGCAAACACAGACTGATTAAAAAATTAGCAATATAGTTCTTATTCTGCAATTTTAGAGAACTTACCGAGTTACACTGTTTTCATTTTTGCTAAGTAGATGACTAAATCCTGGGGACAAATTTTCTTTCGGGGATCGCTTTGGGCTGTAAGCCATTGTCACAGGTGTTAACATAATCTCTCTTTTTGCTATAGAAGAAAACAAAGAACAAATATTCTTGTCCTTTTATACACTGTATACAGTGATGTCAGAATAGTCTTACAGTACAGAATTTTCCTTCCCATTTTATTTTTTTAAATTAATTAATTTATTTTGTCTTTTTTGAGACAGGGTTTCACTTTGCAGTTCAGGCTGACCTTGAACTCACTGTGTAGCCCAGGTTGGCCTTGTACTCACAGGGATCCTCCTGCCTCAGCCTCCCCAGTGCTGGGATTACAGGTGTGCGC
>NW_004955482.1:5586765-5659897 GCF_000276665.1 Chinchilla lanigera | reverse complement strand
TTTTTTTTGTCTTTTTGAGACAGGGTCGCGCTATGCAGTTCAGGCTGGCCTTGAGCTCAGTTTGTAGCCCAGGCTGGTCTTGAACTCGCAACGATCTTCATGCCTCACCTCCCGAGTGCTGGGATTACAGGCGTGCACCACCACGCCCAGCTCCTGCTAGTGTTTTAGTGTACCACACTCCTTTCACCACCCAGACTCAAAACTGGTTTTTCAGGATTTCAGAAGTGGACTGGAAATAAGATGGAAGCATCAGTACACTAGCGAACACTCCTAGAATCCACGAAAAAATAAAAACAAAACAAAACAAAAAAATGCCATGCATGGCGGTTCACGCCTGTAATCCCAGCACTAGGGAGGCTGACGCAGAAGGATCACGGTGAGTTCAAGGCCAGCCTTGTCTACATAGTGAGTTCAAGGCCACCCTGAACTTCACGGAGACCCTACCTCAAAAAATAAATTAAAAAGCCGGGCGGGGTGGTGCACGCCTGTAATCCCAGCACTTGGGAGGCTGAGGCAGGAGGATCGCTGCAAGTTCAAGGCCAGTCTGGGCTACAAAGTGAAATCAAAGCCAGCCTGAAGTGCATAGCGAGATCCTGTCTCAAAAAGACAATAAATAAATAAATAAATTTTAAAGAAGACAGAATTTCCGAGATTGCTTTGAAATGGGACAGTGAAGACACAGAAATTGAAAGCTTGTGCTTTAAAACAAACCTGGACTTGACTGAAGAGAAAAGGCGGCTGATGCTAACTGGGGTGAAATGTGTAGAAGCATCTTCTCTTTTCTGACTGGCATGAACGGTCTGAATTAATGTGTAATTGGTAGCTGTCTACTCTCAAAAACTCTGAAGTGGTTTTACCTGCAAGCAATTTACTAGACACACAAAAATGTCTGGCTTTTGAGACTTTTTATGTTTGTAGCAGCTGTGCAATCAGTCTTTCTGAGGGAGCAAGGAGAACGGGTGTGTTTAGGGGCATGTGCTCAAGGCTGCAAGACCAGGGGCTGGGGAGAAACGGGAGAGCGTGTGCGGGGAGCACCCACTGCTCCCCAGCTCTGCAGACAAGCATGCAACTCTTACATGGAACGCTGGCTTTGCGATTTGAAGGCGGCAAAGATGATGATCTCTGGGAGGCAGAATTCTGTCTCTTTTGTCTCTGCGGGGCCCATTTCTCTGGGGAACAACTTGTATTGACTGAAGATTCAGTTTGCCGAGGATTCACTAATTCTGTAATGGGCAAATGCAAGACAAAACAAAACAAAAATAAAAACGAACCTGGCTTCAGTTACCTGCCTTTATTTATTTGGTATCAGCAGTTGAACTCAGGACCTTGTGTTTGCCAGGCAGGCACTGTGCCGCTGAGCTATATCCCCAGCCCAGTTACCTGACTTTATTAGAGATGTCACACCACACAAGGTTCTGCTGAAGGCTTTTTTTTTTTTTTTTTTTTTGGGAATTGAACTCAGGACCTTGAGCTTGCCAGGTAGGTGATTATTCCACTGCCCTGGCCGCTGCCAGTGAGCTGGCAGCGCTAATAAAGTTGTTTTTTTTTTTTTTTTTTTTTTGGTGGCACTGGGGATTAAGCCTAGGACCTTCATACTGAGCCTCGTGGCCAAACTTCTATAAATTTTTTGTTTTGATGAGGTCTTGCTAAAATATTAAAACTGGATGTGAACTCCTCTTGCTTCAGCCAGAGTGCTGGGGTTACAAGCATGCACCACCACACCTGGCTCAAAGCATTTCTTCTCGTCATTGAGGGTGTAGTCATTATTTGCAAATGCACATTATGAAGATAAAAATGCTCGATGAAGGAAAATGTGGGAGTTTATAATGAATTCACACTGGCTTCCTGTTTACATTCAAAGCATTGAAGGTGATTTGTCAGGAGTGTATTTTAGGAAGCAGGTTACTAATTTATTTACTAGGAGACTCCACTGTGTAGCTGCAACCCCAGAGATGCGAGGGAAGGACTCGAAGTGGAACGAGAAGCAGGGGAGGCAGTGAAGAGAGACAAGGAGCTGACGGGGCCTGGGAGACGGCCCTGAGACGCGCCCTGTCCTCTCTGCAGATGCTCAAGGGCCGAGGGGAGAGGCACGGGACCTGTTAACACCCCACTTTAGGAACACCAGGAATTTGTCATAAGAAGGACGAGCTGAGGTAAACATTTTTCAAATATCCTTAAGAATGCTATGGAAGGCTTTTTAATAATCAATGTAATATGCAATTTGCTTTGTATAAAAGGTACATGTTATGCCAGGACTGTAATAAATTATTCAGCAGGGGATTCAATTATCTATGAAATGGGCTAGAGCAGCAGTATCACAAATTAAACTGCACCGCATTACCTGAGAAATTGAATTTTTAAGAGGTAATATAAATGGGGGAGGAGAGAAGATTCCTCTGTCTATACAAAAGAAGGAATAAAGTAAATACTTACTTCTTGAGGCATCCTCTTTCTCTGTCTGTGTCCCCCAATTTTTAAATATTTTTTCTTCATCAAGTTCTTTTAAAGCTTTCGTGACTGGTATATCTGAGGTCTCTCTTTGTTTTTTAATCGATAAGCTTTTTGGTGAACTTCCAGGGGAAAAATCCTTTTCCAGAGGAGAATGGCACCTTAAACAACAATTATAATTGTAAGTGCAGCTCACTGAATGAGTTCTGCCCGCCACATGTACAAATGAAAGCCCTACCCTTAGGTGATGGGACTCAGAGGCGGGGCACTGGGGAGTGAGCAGGATGGAGCAGGGCTATCAGAGTGAAGCCCCCGTCCTTATTTAAAAAGAAAAGGCAGGAAAAGTACAAATTCACGACTACTTGGGCCGCTTAGCAAGACCCTGTTTCAAAGTTTTTAAAAAAGTGGGGCTGGGATGTAGCTCAGTGATAAAGTGCTCCTGAGCTTCACTCCCAGTACATCAAAAGAAGAAAAGCAGGACAAGAACCATCAGCGTGCTCTCTCTGCCACACGCCAGGGACAGGCCGCGTTAGGACACACTTGGGGAGCGGCTCCTCTGTAAGACTCTGACGGTGCTGGCACAGTGATCCTGCCTTGCGGCCTCCAAATAAAGTGCTGTTCAAGCCACCCAGTCCTTGGTGATGTTACACCAAGCGCCCAACGAAGACACAGTTTACAAGGATTGTGAGGGAACTATCAGGAGAGTTGACAATATTCCACAGTGAGTATGTATGCTTTACATGCAAATAATTAAAACTGAACCTGCAGACAGGAAATCAGTGCTTCCCAGTCCTTTTAATATCCTACCATATTATATTTGTTGGTTTGTTGTTTTTGTTCGGTTTTTTTTTTTTTTTTTTTTGAGACAGGGTCTCACTATGTAGTTCAGGCTGGCCTTCAATTCATGGTTATCCTCCTGCCTCAGCCTCTTAAATGCTAGGATTACAGGCATGCACCACCACACCCAGCCAGAAATATTCTATTTGTATGGAACCCTGGAGCACAGGGCTGAGCTTATCACAGGGCCTCAGGGTACCCTCGGGAGAGGATCATTATGTTGCCTTAACTGTGAGCCACACTGTGCTTCTGAGGACAGGCAAGAATGCTCGGAGAACCCACCCAAGTAGAAGATCCAAAACCCATTCGCGTCTTAAAGTAAAATAGAACATCCCAGGCTGGACACAGCAATGTGTGCCTGTAATCCCAGCACTCTGGGAGGCTGAAATAGGAGAATCAACAATTCAAACCCAGCCTGGAGAACTTAGCAAGACTTCATCTCAAAAGAAAATATATTTTTACTGTTTTGTTTTGTTTTGTTTTGTTTAAGAAAATGTATTTTTAAAAAGGGGGTTGAAGGTGAGAATGTTCCTCAATGCAAAGGCCCCACATTCAATCCCAAGCCCCATTAAAAAAAAAAGTCCTCAAAATAAAGACATTAAAGAACCAAAGACAGCTCTGGGATGGGGATGAGGCTCTGTGGTAGAGAACCAGCCTAGCACGCTCAAGACCGTGGGTTTATCTCCAGCACTGTAAAACATAAAATGAAACAAAAAAGAGATGGCTTTCTCTGTCTTTCGGGACATTCAAGGCACCTGAACCACTAAGAAAGCAGAACACTCCAAGCCAGGACCCTCGGTGGCCATCTTACCCAGGACCACTGGTCCCCTCCCAAGGGTCCTCCACCTTTTTGTCCTGGGCAGCCAGTGGCTGGCCGGTGAAGATAGAATACTCTGCGCCTGGGATCAGCCACTTCCGCCTGCTGACGTCTGAGGTTGCCAGCGTGCTGTTGGAATGAGAAACATTCTGGTCTTGCGCTTCAGTATAGACCTGCTCACAGGTAGTATGTACATATTTGCATGGTGAATCAAAAATCAGAGGCAGTAATCTATGTTAGGTGAATTCTATTTTACACTTTTAAGACTGAACTGAGCCATTATTTTTGTTTTTTTTTTTTTTTTTTTTTTTTTTTTTTGGTTTTTCTCCGGTACCGGGAACCGAACTCACGGCCTTGCGCTTGCCAGGCAGGCGCTTTTGCCACTGAGCTAAATCCCCAGCCCCTGAGCCATTATTTTTGGTTTCTGTTGCTTCTGAATATTCCCAAATTGCTATCAAGATCCAGTACTTGCCAGGTGTGGTGTGCATGCCTGTAATTCCAGCACTCAGGAGGCTGAGGCAGGAGGATTGTTGCAAGTTCGAGACCAGCCTGGGCTACAAAGTGAGCTCAAGGCCAGCCTGAACTGCATAGAGAGACCCTGTCTCAAAAAAAAAAGACAAAAAAAAAAAGGCAAGGGAAGCCTAAACTACATAGGAAGACCTTGCCTTAAAAAAAAAAAGGCCTGGTACTCACAGCTCTCCCCAGCCATCGGCTGCCTCCTAGTGCCCTATGTTCCCTTTTCCTCCCTTAATGGAGGTGCTCAGGGGACAGAGAGGAAGCAGGGTTGCGTTCTTTTTTTTTGGGGGGGGGGTTTTCTCCGGTACCGGGAACCGAACTCACGACCTTGCGCTTGCCAAGCAGGCGCTTTTGCCGCTGAGCTAAATCCCCAGCCCCCAGGGTTGCGTTCTTGTTCCTTCAGATCAGCACCCTTCAATGGAATTTTCTGTAAAACTAGAAATACTCTCGCTCTGCACTGTCCAGCACCGCAGCCACAGTCATGGGCTGCTACTGAAGCCCCCAACAGTGGCCAGGGACCCTCTAGAGCCACCTTTCGGCTGTGTGCTGTCAGCAGCACAGTTCTAGACTGCTGTGTCCTCCATGTTTTCAGGAAAGCCCTGCTGGCCTGAGGGTCCCAGTCCCCATCAGCTCTGGGCCCTTCAATAGATTTAGAGCACTGCTATCTGGTCTTCCCCACATCTAATGCCATTTAGGAGCCGCGCTTGACTTCTGCCCAAAGCCTGAGCCTCTTTGACTCCTCAGCTGTCCACCTGAGGACACCGTTGGGCCTGTCATCACCAGAGATCAAGCCGTGTAGACGCCAACACTCCAAGGCCCCCCTTCTGCTTGCAGCTCCGGCACCACCACAGGAGCCAGCCTGCCAGCCAGTCCCTTCCTGGTCACCAGCTCTGCAGCTTCGCTGCTTCCTGTCTCTGCTCCAAGACCACACTCGACTCCTTCCGCTTACCTGAGCCTGCCAGGCCACAGTGATCTCACTTCCTGTCTCCACCCACAGCGGAAGCCAGCTGTGCAGCTCCGTGGCCGCTGTCTGCAGTGGACCCCTGAACCTAGCTGGCTGCACACCCTCCCACATCACGACTGACTGACAGCCTCCTCTCCCCTCGGCCCCTTTCTTCTGTGACTAGGTTTCCGTTGTTGTTCCTTTGGGGTTTGGGTCCCTTACCACCCTTTTTTTTGCCTTGAGACATGGTCTCCCTTAGTCACTGAGCTGCACAGGCTGGACTCAAACATATGGTCCTCCTGCCTCAGCCTCCCGGAGTGCCAGGATTACAGGTTAAGCACCGCTACCGCTGGCTCACAGCTTGTTCTTGAGGTGAATCCATGTTGACAGGCTAGGTGGGGAACTGGCAAATTTTCTCTCTAAAGGACCAGACAGAACACACTTTAAGTTTTGTGGGTCTGAAAGTGTCTGTCTCAGGGTATCCAAGTTGACTGTTGCCCTGCAAAAGCAGCTACGGACCACACACGCCTGAGTAAGACCGCCTGGGGTACACTTTACGCATTAACTCTGCCATTTGATGTGTTACAGCTCCCTTGTTATAAAGTGTTATGTTCCAAGCACTTCAAATTGTAGAAACCATTCTTTACTCACACAGCTTGCGACAGGCCGTGCAGGCGGGATTGCCAGCCCCGCTCTACTTCCTGTGCCGTCACACTGCTGCCACCGCACGCACACCTCACGGCCAGGAGGCCCAGCTCCTCCAGCACCACGCTGTTCTCCGAGCCGTCGGCCTGCAGGCCCCACGGAGCTGCTTTCAGTCCCCTCCAACTCACACCCTCCTAGTTTTCTAACAGATTTTTCTCAGGCCCCTTTACCAACTCCTCCACTCAACTTCAAAACAGGGCTCTCCTTTTTAAAAAGACTGGCAACATAGCTCAGTGTGAAGTCTGTGGGTTTAACCTAAGTACCACAAAGGGGAGACGAGGAGGTGGGTGAGCCTGCTTCTCACTAAACACCCTCAATTCCTATCCTATCCCATAGTAGTAAGGTGACTCCAAAATGTGTAACCCTAGCCTGAGATGTTATTTTTGAGCCCCAAACTGAAGTTTCTAATTGCCCATTTGATTTCCATTTAGAATCCATAAGAGGCCAGGCATGGCGGCACACGCCTGTCATCCCAGCACTCGGGAGGCTGAGGTGGGAAGATCGTTGCAAGTTCAAGATCAGCCTGGTCTACAAAGTGAGCTCAAAGCCAACCTGAACTGCGTACCGAGACCCTGTCTCAAAAAAAAAAAAAAAAAGAATCCATAAGAATCTTTAAAATATTCACAACAGAAAACTCATGTCTTCCCTGGTTGATGCATATGGCACCTTTAGACATCCAGGACAGAAGCAAGAGCGATGCAGCCCTCCTGCTCACGGGCCAGCCACGCCCGCTCCCACTCCGGGACTCCACCTCCAGAACCACTCCAGGCCCTCGCCCTCTGCCCCGCGGTTACCGGACTAGCGCTCCTCCCAGCGCTGCCAGCGCTGGCCAGTCTCCCTGCTCCCACGCTTCGCTTCTCTTCCTCCTTCCCTCCCGGCAGAAACACTGAAAACGCAAACCCCCAGGAACACCGTTTTACTGAACGACAACCTGCAAAGATTCCAAATGGATTCAAAAGGCCCAAGCTCCTGACCACGGCCTGGAAAGCCATGTGTGGTCAAACCACAATCTCACGGGCCCACTCTACCTCTTGTGGGAATGTCCAGGCCACGCGCCTCCCTTAGGACCTTCAAGTACGCCGGCTCGCTCTGCGGGCACCCTTGTCCCTCAGCCCCACACAGCCTCCGCTGCAACCGCGCTCCGCACCAAGCTCTCTGCTTACCCGTCACTGCCATCCAGAGCCTCCCCCGACCCTCACCTTCGGCGCTCTCACCCTCTTTTAAACTTTCTCAAATATTCCTTTTGTTGTTTTTTTTTTTTTTTGAGACAAGGTCTCACTGTGTAGTTCAGACTGGCCTTGAACTTGCAGCCATCCTTAGCCTCCCAAGTGCTGGGATGATGGACCTGTGCCACCACACCTGGCTCTCAAATATTCGATGTCAGTTATTCATCAAATTTTTTGTTAAATAAAAGAATTCACTATACTCTACTAAGATTAGTTAACAAAGATCTAGAAAAAATATCTCACTTGATAATTACAATTTAGTTTAGAAATGATAATTTAAAATAATTTCTTTCTAGCCAGGCATAATGACATACACCGGTAATCCCAGCACTCAGGAGTCAGAAGGCTGAGGCAGGAGCATTACCTTGGCATCAAGGATAGCCTAAACTACACAGCAAGACCCTGCTTCAAAAGAAGCAAAAAACCAAAAAACAAGAAAGTAATTAATTCTTTTGTAATAAATGTCAATATTATGAAGTTATGCAGCCGGGCGTGGTGGCGCACTCCTGTAATCCCAGCACTCAGGAGGCTGAGGCAGCAGGATCGTTGTGAGTTCAAGGCCAGCCTGGGCTACAAAGTGAATGCAAGGTCAGCCTGAACTGCATAGCGAGACCCTGTCTCAGAAAGACAAAAAAAAAAAAAGAAATTATGATCTACTTACTAATACCCTTTATACCAAAGCGATGTGTCATAAGTAAGTCTAAAATGAAAAACACTCTGTGGATGGATCAAAGTAATGCTCTGAGGGCTGGGGTGCAGTGCAGCGCAGAGCACTTGCTTATCACGCACGAGGCCGTGGAGTCACCCTAGTACCCCACATCCACACATGGGCACACACACATGGGCACAACACAAAGAAACAAAACAACAACAAACTCAGATTATAACAAAGCTAAAATAAGAAGAAAAATACATACACCCTAACACAGGTCCATCTTCACCGGTCTTCTCCTCAGTGCAGGAATAAAATGTTTGAATTTTAGGACTAAAAGACCTTTTGAGATATTCTAGCCCATCTTCCTTCTTTTTAGGGACAACAAATCTGAGCTCCTAAAGAAAAGTAAATCAACTCATCTAAGGTCCCACAGCTAGGCAGAGTCAAGAACAAAATATGCTCCAAATTTCCTTGTTCTCAGTCTGATTCTGCTCTCTTCATTTATACAAATGCCTCTGTAGCTTCACTGGCAATTTTATTTGTCAGTAGAAGGACTGAACCCAGGGCATAATGCATGCAAGAAAGTGCTCTACCACTGAGCTGCACCCTCATTCCTTTATTTTTTATTCTGGCTCAGGGTTTCACTAAATTGCCTAGGCTGGCCTCAAATTTGTAATCCTCCTGCCTCAGCCTCCTGAGTAGCTGGGATTATGGGCATGTACTACCTCTCCAGGCATAGTAATTTTTTTTTTTTTAAGTAATTTTTTTTATATACATCTAAATTCTATAAGGAGCCGGGTGTGGTGGTACACGCCTGTAATCCAAGGCATTCAGGAGGGTGAGGCAGGAGAACTGCTATGAGTTCAAGGCCAGTGCAGGTCACGCAGTGAGTTCAACACCAACCTGGATAGGCCAGGGATACAGCTCAGTGGCACAGTGCCTGCCTGGTAAGTGCAAGGCCATGAGTTTGACTCTCAGTGCAAAAAAAAGACCAAAAGACCAACCTGGACTACACATCTCAAAAAAGAAAAATAATTATAAAAAAATAATATAAGCATGCACCTACCTTCTGGTGTTACAGATATGAAATGAAACGGCCTACCTGGCATGCGAGGGTCTCACGGGGGTCTTAGGGCTCTGACGCACACTTAACACACTTTCACGCTCCACTTGCTTCACTTGAGCTTCAAGCTTCGAAATTGTTCTAATTCAAAAGCAATGTGATAAATTACGTATATTTCAAGAAATTTTAAATATAGTGCAACTAAAGTTATTTATTTATTTATATTTTTCGTTTTGTTTTGTTTTTGAGACAGGGTCTCGATATGCAGTTCAGGCTGGCCTTGAGCTCACTTTGTAGCCGAGGCTGGTCTCAAACTCGCAACAATCCTCCTGCCTCAGCCTCCTGAGTGCCGGGATTACAGGCCTGCACCACCATGCCCACCTTAGCTTCTTAAAATTCTTTACAGTGATCACACATCATTCAGATTTTATCTATGCTGAGCAAACACACAATGCTTGGGGAAATATACACCTCCAAGGCACAACCACCAATGCAGGATGGCACATGCCTGTAATCCCAGCACTTGGGACGCTGAGGCCGGAGGATCATTGCAAGTTCTAGGCCAGCCTGGGCTACAAAGTGAGCTCAAGGCCAGCCTCAACTGCATAGGGAGACCCTGTCTCAAAAGGACAAAAAACAAAACAAAAACAAAAACCACCAATGCAGTCTACTCATTTAAAATTTCAGGGCTGGAGATGTAAGCGGGAGGAGAGGAGCAGTTGACTGCTTGCCTAGAGTGAACAAGCCCCCTGGGATCTACTTCCAGCACCATACAACTTAAAAAAAACCTCCTTTGGCTAAAATTCAATGTATGCATGTCCATGCCAGTGGAAGATCAGGATAAAATTAGATCTTACACTGCTTTAAAATTCTAAAGAAAAACTTTCTTTTTATCACCCTTAATACAAACACTTTTTAAAAAATGAGGTATTTCCTTATTAGTGAGACAACTTTACCTTTTCAAGTCAGAAATCTGAGTATGTGCATCAAGCAATTTGTTTTCAGTTGCATTTAGTGCATCCTATGAAAATAAAGAGAAAATTCAGATAACTCAAGATACATATCCCTATCTATCCTCTTAATTCAAAATGAAAAAAAAAAAAATAAAAAGAAACAAAAACAAAATGCACAACACAGCCGGGTGTGGCAGCGCACACCTTGGGAGGCTGAGGCAGAAGGATCACCAAGTATTCAAGGCCATCCTGAACTACAAAGTGAGACCCTATCTCAAAAAAAAAAACAAAAAACAATACTAATCCAAGGCCAAACCAGCTGGCTACGAATTAAACAGATACTCAGCAAGCATGGGATTGACCAGAGCCAGGACAGATAACAAGAAAAAAACAAGAGGGCAAAACACAGGCCTGGACAAGTCACTCACTGAAGTCCCCTGTGAGATACTAAAGCCCATTATGCTTTGCTTAGTTAGGAACAATCCACTGTTAAGACTCAGATTTTGACCACAAATCTGATTAACAGCTCGGCAGAAGGAAAGAAGAATACCTCTGATGACAATGTGATTCACTCCTGAATCCCAGAGCCTTTGGTTGTCTGGCTGAGTAACCCTTTCCACCAGCTCTACACAGCCGGCCACAAAGCCTGTGTGCCAGCTAAAAGACGTGTAGGGGCCCCACGCGCCCGCAGCGTTATTACAGGGTTTCATCAATCCAAATCTTAGTCCCCAAATAGACTATTTATTGAGAAATCTAACATAATAAGCTCATACAGCCCCCCAAAAAGCCTAAGGCTTTGAAACTAAGAACTTATATTTAAGCCATACTACATAGTTAATTGCATCTGTGTGGTTCCTTATGTTCTTTTAAACAATTTAATCTCCATCCATCTTAAATTCACTAACCATTCAAGAACCTTATTAAATGAATCAGCTAATCTAACTTGTGAGTTAAATAGTGCGGAGACTTGAGAAGGGAACCAACGACACCACGAACACGTGGTCCAGTTTACGGGGGGTGGGGGAGGAGGGCCTGGTCTCCTCGGTCCAGTGCTTTTGTCCCCACACGAAATGCAGAGCAGGAGCCACGGTCCCTTACCTTTACTCGTCCGTGTTCTTTCCCCAGGGACTCGTACTCTCCTAAGAGCTACAAGGAAAAAGAATTGCACCACAAATTAAACATGACGACAAGGGTCAGCCTCCAAACCAACTGCCCACACCCTTCAAAAACACCAGCGTCATAAAAAGGAAAGGCTAGCCCACAACTGACGCTAACACACAATAACTGATGTGCCAACGCATAATATGATCATTCCTGTTATTATTCTTCCAATTTTTTTCTTTGTTTTTGTGAGACAGGGTCTTGCTATGTAGTGTAGGCTGTTCTTGCACTCACTATGTAGCCCAGGCTGGCCTCAGAGCTCACAATAATCTTCCTGCCTCAGCCTCCCAAGTGGTGGGATTACAGGAGTGTGCCACCATGCCAGGCATTAAAATAATAAAAATAGTAAAAATAATATCATTCAATTCCCTTGAAGTAGTTTATCTGATTAAAATTTATTTACACTGTCCCTTTTTTAATTGTTACACATTACTTCTTTTTTTTTTTTTTTTTTGAGACAGGGTCTTGCTACATAGTTCAGGCTGACCTTGAGCTTACTATGGAACCCAAGATGACCTTGAACCCAGTGATCCTCCTGCCTCAGCCTCCTCCAGAGTGCTAGCATCACAGGCATATACCACCATGTCCGGCCTGAATTGCTACATATTATGTTTTGCTAAATTAGCTCTACAGAATACAAGTACAGTGCAATATACTATTAATATCTATTAGATGATATCATATAATGCATAATGATATGATATAATCAATGAATTATAAGTAATGTAATATACTTAAGTTTTGTTTTGTTTTGTTTTGTTTTTTTGTCTTTTTGAGACAGGGTCTCCCTATGCAGTTGAGGCTGGCCTTGAGCTCACTTTGTAGCCCAGGCTGATCTGGAACTTGCAATGATCCTCCTGCATCAGCCTCCAGCCTCTCAAGTGCTGGGATTACAAGCATGTGCCACCACAGCACTAATTTAAAAATATAAACACTGAGACTTCCAGTTAAAAAAGATTATCATAAAATTTTCTCTTCTTTATCGGAAGATCCTATAAATTAACTATGAAAAAAACAAAGAGAAAATAAAAGTGATATCCATAACAAGTAAGATATTTAAATAAAAGATCATTTAGAAAAGCAAACAGGGTTGGGGGTACAGCTCAGCAGCACAGTGCCTGCCTGGCAAGCATGAGGCCCTGAGTTCAATTCGTGGTACCATTAAAAAAAAAGAAATAAAAGCAAAAGCGGTCAGCCGGGCATGGTGGTGCACACCTGCAATACCAGCACTCGGGAGGCTGAGGCAGGAGGATCGCTGCAAGTTCAAGGCCAGCCTGGGCTACAAAGTGCGCTCAAGACCAACCTGAACTGCATATTGAGCCACTGTCTCAAAAAGACAAAAAAAAAAAAAGCGGTGGGGACCAAAAGTGCCTTAGCAGGGTGAATGGGCTACTACGACATCAGGGCCGGGACAGAGGACCACGGATGGGAGGGAGGTGCCACAGCTGGAAGCCATGGTGACAGGTGGGCAGGGTGAAGCAAAGTCCTGACCACAGAGTGCTGGCCAAGTTCCTTAAGCACAGTGTAGTCAAAGTACCAACATAGGAAGAATAGAAGTCAGTGTAAAACAGACATTTAAACCAAAGGTTAACAAGAAGGAACAATAGATTCACACTAGAGAAATCAGCCCAGCATGGTGGCACAAGCTTGTGATGCCAGCACTCGGGAGGCTGAGCCTGAGCTCAAGGTCACCCTGGCCTACATAGTAAGATCCTGTCTTACAGACAAACCAAACAAAACAATACTAGATAAATCAATGAAGGAAACCATAACTAATACCTCAAAATCAGAAAACAAGAACAAAAATCATGAAAAATGAGAAATCAGGAAAAAAAGAATTCTTAGAAACTAAAAATGACTAAAAATGAAAGAAATAAATTTAAAACCAGCAGATAAAGAACAAGCAGGCCAGCCGGGTTTGGTGGCGCACGCTTGTAATGCCAGCACTTGGGAGGCTGAGGCAGGAGGACTGTTCAAGACCAGCCTGGGCTACAAAGTGAGCTGAAGGTCAGCCTGAACTGCACAGTGAGACCCTGTGTCAAAAAAAAAAAAGTAGCATAGATAAATATTGTCAAAAAGACAAAAACAAACAAACAAACAAACAAAAAACCACCCTATCTCACAAGAACAAGCAAGCTGCCAGGTATGGTGGCACACATCTGTAAATCCAGCACTCAGGAGGCTGAGACAGGAGAAAAATGAGTTTGAGGCCAGCCTGGGCTACATAGTGAGTTCATGGCTATCCTGAACTACATAGTGAGACTGTCTCAAAAAATAAACAAACAAATAAAGAGAACAAACAGGCCAAAAGGAAAACTAAAAGTCTTAGTGAATCAACCCATGTAACACAGTATCTATTGGCCAAAAGTTCCAAACAGAGTACAGAAAATAGAGATAAATTAATCAAGAAGTTGCCAGGTATGGTAGGGCACACCTGTAATCCCAGCACTCAGGAGGCTGAGGCAGGAACATCACGAGACCAGCTTGGGCTACACAGTGAGTTGGAGGTCAGCCTGAACAACACAGCGAGACCCTGCTTCAAAAAACAAAATCCTTATTCAAAAGAAATAAGAAACATTATTAGCCTGGTGTGGCGGCCCTATAATCCAGCATTATACTTATAATCCCAGCACTTTTGAGGCTGAGGCAAGAAAATCACAAATTCCACTCCAACCTGGGCAATTTAGCAGTTTAGTAAGACTCTATCTCAAGATACAAAATAAAAAAGGTACTGGGGATATAGCTTAATGGGAAAGCCATGGGTTCAATCCTGTTTTGGACTTCTTTTTTTGAAACAAGGTCTCACTCTGCAGTTCAGGCTGACCTTGAACTCACTATGTAGCCTAAGCTGGTCAAGAACTCACAGCGATCCACCTGCCTCAACCTCCCGAGTGCTGGAATTACAGGTGTGTGCCACCATACCCGGCTCAATCCTCAGTATGGAAAAGAAAAAAAAAAAAAGTAGAAAGAATGAAACATGATTATTAAATGCAATATGTACTCCTTGATTCAAACCTAGGTTAAAAAGCAAAACACAAAATATCTGTTAAGGACCTTATTTAGACAACTGAGGTAATATAAATATAGACTATATTAGATACTGGTACTTTATCAATGTTAAATTTCCTGAGGATATTCTCAGGAAATAATTGTGGGAGACACAAAGGCAAATTATCAGAGTGTTTATCATTTACTCTGAAATAGTTCAGCAGGTTGGAGGTGTCATTCAGTGGCAGAGTGTGTGCTTAGAAGGCGTGTGGTCTCTTAGTCCCCAGCATCCAAGAGAAAAAAGTGTGTCTCTCTGAACGTCAGAAAGCAAGACTCGAGCTCAGGCTGCTGCAGGGGTCAGAGTGCAGCGCGAGCTCTGGTGACTCAGGGAGGAAGACAGGTGGTTGAATCACCAGCTACCCAGGAGGAAATTTAGATGGAGCTGGGGAAGCCGCACCCACTGCTGCCGCCATTCCTCTCTCCCAGTGGGCAAATTCTCCCTGGAAACAGAGGTTCAGCAAGTTCGGACCTAAGCTTGGACTGAAGCAGCCTTGATGGGGCTGACCAGTCCAGGAGAAGGTAACTACCCAGAAGCCAGAAAGAAAGGCACAAATTTCAGCTGTTCCATCCACTGTTTTTACGGATCGTAGGAAGCCCGGCTCCTGAGGGAAGGGGTGGGCGCAGCATGTCCACTTGCACAGGCAGATAGATGGCCCTGCAACCTCAGAAATCCCGAAGAGCTGATTACCTGAGCAGAGCCATCACCCCTCCAGATCAGCGCCTCCTTCAGGACAAATGAGCCTACTAAATTCTACTTACTAGTTCTTGAAGTATATGAAATAAACTTATATACTCTTTCCTCCCCTGATTTTTGTCATTAGCTCTTTAAATTCTAAATAAATTGTAATGTATTGACTGTATTGAAGTTAGATTTGGTGTACTATAATCTGTGTTGTTAAAAATGTGTGCAATCAAAAAAAGGAAACAAACCTAGTAAAATAGTCACATCTGATAAATCCAAGAATACATGGCTTTCATTGTATTATTCTTGCAGGTTTTCTGTAGGCTTGAAACTTGGCTGGGCGTAGTGGCCATGCCTGTAATCCCAGCACTTGGGAAGCTGAGGCAGGAGGATGGCTGTGAGTTCGAGACCAGCCTGGGCTACAAAATGAGCTCAAGGCCAGCCTGAACTGCACAGCAAGACCCTGTCTCCAAAAGACAAAAAAAAAAAAGAAGAAGAAAAGAAACTTAAGGTGGGAAAGGAAGGGAAAAATACCACAAAAGCCACGGGCATGGGGTAGGGAAGAGACTCAATTGTCTCATAGGCAACATAGAAAACTGGGAAGAAGTTTTGGCTGGTTTTTTTTTTTTTTTTTTTTTGGTTTTTTTCTCCGGTACCGGGAACCGAACTCACGACCTTGCGCTTGCCAGGCAGGCGCTTTGCCGCTGAGCTAAATCCCCAGCCCCTGGGAAGAAGTTTTCACAATCTGAAGGAATTACATACCAGCCAGCGCTCTACACTTAGCCAAATGATATATAGAGGACATAAAATTTTCATTCACCATAATTACAGACAATGTTAACAATCTGGAAAGTGTCCAGCATGGTGGCGCATGCCTGTAATCCCAACCACTCAAGAAGCTGAGACATGACGATCACAGACTGGAGGCCAGCACTGGCAAACTACTTGACAGGAGACACAGCTCAGTGTGGAGGGCTTGCCTATCATGCAGAGGCCCTGGGTTCCACCTCCAATACTGTGAAACTTTTTGTCCTCCAAGAAATAAAATCAGTCCATTATTTAGAAATATATAGTTAAATACAAAATAAATGCTTCACTATGGTACCTGTTATGGTTTGTGTCTGTGTGTCCCCCCCAAAGCCTCATGGGGCCATGGGGCAGGCTTTCAGAGTTTGATTATGGGTGTGAGAGCTACATCGCCCTGGGGTGGATAGTTTGCATATGTAAGGGAGAGGAAAAGGGTGCTTGAGGCCATTCCTGGCTTTCGTGTTTGTTGCTTTTGCTGTGTTCTGCCCCCTCAGCTGTAGCCCTCTGCCATGTGCCACTCTGCCTTGTAAATTGCCAAATATGGACTGAAACCTCCACAAACTGTAAGCGAAATAAACCTTTCCTTCCTTAATTTTGGCGTCAGATATTTTGTCCCAGCAACAAGAGAAAAGTAACCGAGACACGACCTACAGGGAGATATAAAAGGTCTGGATTGCAACTTGTTCTGCTAATGAGATCAGGGAGATGTGTAAAATGTGGGAAATAGTACAAAATTTTATAGAAAAGCACCACCCGAACAAGGCTGTAGCAGTGGGAGCACCGAATCTGTTTAATGACAGGGCAATGTCACATTCCCACAGCATCCTCCAAAGGAGGCACAAGCCAGCGTCACTGGATAAATTCCTTGTTCACAGTTGCAGGATAAGAAAAAGATTCCATTGAGACAACAGCAGCGATTCCGCGAGGGGTAGTGAAAGTTCTCCCGCACAATAACCCTCCTCTCCTCCTTCTCACCCACCACGAAGGCTTTCAAAGGCAAGTGCAGGTTAACTTTTTTTTGTACCAGGAATCGAACTCAGGACCTTGCATTTGTTTGCCAGACGGGTGCTGTGCCACTGAGCTATATCCCTAGCCCTAATTGTTTTTTTCATATTTTGTATTTTCTTTATTATTTTGCATTATATATGAGTATTGTAATCACTTTTATATGAGTATTTTTGGGTTGTAGAACAAACCATCTGAGTTTCCATTATTTCTTATTGAAAATTCACTTTGATATACCAGTGCTTTGGATTACAAGAATCTTTCTAGAACAAATTATGCTCACAAACCACAGTTTTATAATACCTTTGACTTTAACTTTTATTTTTATTTTGGTTTCTTGAGACAGGGTCTCACTATAGAGTTTAGGCTACACTTGAACTCATTACGTAGCCCAAGCTGGCTGAGGGGATTCTCCTGCCTCTGCCTCCCAAGTGCTGAGATTACAGGTATATAACACCATGCTTGGCAACTTTAACATTTAAATATAAAGGTTTATATTTAGATTTAAAATTTCTATTTAAATATAAGCCATGTTCATGTTATATATGGAAAGACATTGGAAGGCTCAACTGTCTACAATTTAACCTATAAATCCAATATAACTCTAATCAAAAGCAGTTTTTCATGAAAGGTGGCAAGCTGACAATAATATAAGAAACAAATCTGAGTCATAAATTCTGTGTGTGTGTGTGTGTGCGCGCGCGCATGCGCGCGCGCGTGCGTGCTGATGATCAAACTCCTAGCCTCATGCACTCCTGGCAAGTAGTCCACCACTGAATTACATGCCCAGCCAGGCAAAATTACTTTTTTTTTTTTGAGACACTTTGTAGTTTAGGCTGGTCTTGAATGCACTATATACCCCAGGCTGGGCTCAAACTCACTGCAATCCTCTTGCCTTGGCTCCTGAGTGCTAGGATTACAGCCCACCACTCCTAGCACACATTTTTAAAAGTACTAAAACAGGGCCAGGGATGTAGCTCAGCACACAAGCACCTGCCTGGCAAGTGTAAGGTCCTGAGTCAATTCCTGGTACCAAAAAACCAAGAGGGTACAGAAGGTGGTAAAGCACTTGCTTAGCATGCATAGAACTCTGGGTTTGATCCTCAGCATCGTAAAAAAGAAGGGAACCCCTTAAAAGTATCACAAATAGGATCTGGGGATTTAGCTCAGCAGCACAGTGCCTGCCTGGCAAGCACAAGGTCATGAGTTCGATTCCCGGTACTAGAGAAAAACCAAAAACAAACAAACAAACAAAAAAGTATCACAAATAGATGGCACAAGTGTGTAATCACAGCTTTCTGAGACAGAAAATCTGAGCCGAGCCTGGTCTACTTAGCAATTTAGTGAGACCCAGTCTCAAAAAAGAAAATGATCACTAGGCATGGTAGTGCACGCCTGTAATCCCAGCACTTGGGAGGATGAGGCAGGAGGATGCTGTGAGTTCGAGACTAGCCTGGGCTACATAATGAGCTCAAGACTAGCCTGAACTGCACAGTGAGACCCTATCTCAAAAAGACAAAAAAAAAAAAAAAAAGAGAGAAAGAAAGGAAAAGAAAAAAGAAAGTGAAATAAGGATTGATGTAGCTTGGTATGAAGGCCCTGGGTTCAATTTCCAGTACCAGAAACAAAACCAAAAAAAAAAAAAAGCCACAAAGTAAAAAAACAAAGTACATACCAAGAAGAGATAACTATAATATCTGTATTAATTATATTGACAGAAATTAAGAGATCTGGCAATACCACATGTTGGAAATAATCCAGAAAACTAAGAATTCTCATACCCTACCAACAAGGCACATAAACTGGTACAACCACTTCAGAGAACCACTTAGCAGTATCTAGTAGAGAGGTTAACACTTCTGTTTGATGTCTCAGACATCATGCTCCGAGACATACATTCATGTGAGACTGCATTCCCCACACTGGCCACAGCACTACTTCTGGCCCCACAAGCTGTTGCAGAACCTTGCTGCATCCCATCAAGAGCAGCCATACATTTCCTTTCCCCTAGACCCTGTGCAGGATTTTCAGACTGTTTAAAAACACAATGTAGGGTCAGGGATATAGCTCAGTGGCATAAGCGCCTGCCTAGCAAGCGCAAGGTCCTGAGTTCAATTCCTGGTACCAAAAAATAAAAATAAAAATAAAAACATAAAATAAAATAAAAAAAATGTGGAATGGTAATGCTGTATGACTACACTGCATAGCAAGACCTGTTTCAAGCCCCCATCCCCTGGCATTGTCTAAATTTCATTCATGTCATAAGACTTTGCAGGCGACTGAGATTAAGGGGGCCAGAATAATAAATCTGGCAGAGGAAATTTCAGGACAGCCCAATATTCAGGCTGTGGCATGGCTGTTGGCAGCTTTTAGCTAGCTCTACAATGAGAATCAGGAGCAAAGAGCATAGCTGAATAACTTCTACAGTTTTTAGTTTTTCCAGAAAGTAAGCTCCTATAAAGTTTTAGTCAAAAGCTTGGTTGCTAAAAAGATAAACACTAAGAAGCCAAGTACTTTACATCAGGACAATCAAAAAGATGTCTTGAGGCCACCTCAGAATTCAGCAAAACCTCACTCCTCACAGGCTACCAAGTGTAAAAGTCAAAGACTGCTTTGAGAAAACAGCCCCAGGGAACACAGCTCATTCAGGGCCAGATAGAGAAGAGTTTCCCTGAAGCTCAGCCAACCAACTATTCAGAAGCTTCTGCTGCCATGATTCAAGGGGGCACAGCCAGTGCTTCAGTGGGTGACAGATAATGGAGTCTACCACGTGGCACTAGTTTTACAGCCATGCAAAATGCAAGAGTTGTGGGGTCATGGAGGTTTCCACCCAGACTTCAGAAGGAAACCTGGGAGGTTAGGCAGTGGAGAGGCCAGTGCATGAAGCTGTGAGAAGAAAGCCAAAAGGAGAGACCCCAGGAAGTTACAGAAACCAAGAACACAAAACATCTGCTGAAGAAGGTGCAGGCAATGAGCAGAACCCCAAGAGAAAAGCCATGGCAATGCTGTAGGGACAGGGCTACCTAAGCCACTTGAGGAACACACTTGCAACAGCGAGTCCTCAGTTCAAGGAACTACAGGATTTAATGTTTGGCCTGCTGAGTTTTGGTATTGCTTTGGTCCAATTTCTTTCTATCCTCCTGTTCCTCCCTTGTGAAATGGCAATATTTATTTTATGCCATTTTATGCTGGCAGTGTTTAACTTCCTTTTTTACTTTCACAGGGGTTCACACCTAAGAGTTTATCTTCAGTCTCAGAGAAAACTTTGGACTTTCAGCAATGCTGAAACTCTTAAAAGCTTTGTTCTCATAGGCAGTGAAATGCATTTTACATAAAGAGACACACATGCGTCCTCTGGGGTCAGGGGCAGAATGATGAGGATTCCAATGGGAACCTCCCATGAAAGCCTCATGTGTTTAGTGGGGCTTATGAAAGGTGACTGGATTATAGGGGCACTCTAGCTGCTGTCGGCAGGTGGGGCCTTGTTAGAGGCGGGCCACTGGGGTGTGGAAGGGTATATCTCCCTCCTTGTCTCTTCCTATCTCTCTGCTTCTTGGCCATCATGATGTGACCAGCATTTCCTCCGCTATGCCCTTTTGCCATGTTGTCCAGCCTTGGGGCCAGTGGACTATGAAAATGTGAGCCAAAATAAAGCTTTTCTCCTTAAGATGTGAGTGTCAGGTACTACATCTCAGTAACAAAAAAGTGACTGTGACATCAACATTCTGCAGGCTGAGGCAGGAGGACTGACAGTTCAAGGTCAGCGTGGACACAAAACAAAAACAAAATCTGCCAAATACTAAATGCAGCAAAATAATATTTGTAAAAGGTTTTAAGACATGCCAAAGAAGTAACATTGGCTACATACAGTTAGAATCACAGACAGACATGGGAATTATAGTCACAAAATTTAAGTCAGTTACTCCCACAAAGGCAGAGATAATCAGAAAAGGGTACATGGGAAACTTCAAATGTAGCTATAATATGTATTTCTTAAGATGGATGATAGGTCTACATATGTTGTTATATTCTTCTTTTTTTTTTTTTTTGTCTTTTTGAAACAGGGTCTCACCATGCAGTTCAGGCTGGCCTCAAGCCCAGGCTGGTCTAGAACTTGCAACAATCCTCATAGCCTCCTGAGTGCTGGGATGACAGGTGTGCACCACCACCTCAGCCTTTTATATTATACTTTGTACCTTTTTATATACTTGAAATATCTCAAATACACTTAAAAGAAACCAATAAATAAAAGCTAAATGTAGCAATATAGCACATCTCAGAAACAATATTAGAGGAAAAAATGGGTCCAACATGATATAATTCACATACAGTTTAAGAACATTCAAAATGTATCTGGTATGTTAAAATATAAAACATTAATAATAGCGAGGTACAGTGACAGTCTCTAATTCCAGAACTCTGGCAGGCAGAGGCAGGAAAATTCCAAGTTTATTTACGGCCAGTCTGAGCAATTTAGCAAGACTCTGTCTCAAAACAAAAAAAATAAAAAGGGCTGGGGATGTAGCTCAGTGAAAAAGAGCTGGGTTGAATCCCTAATATCTAAAAAGAACAACAAGAAAAAAAATCTCCAGAGTAAAATATCCCTCAGGTTGCCAGCAAAATAATGAATAAAGCACTGAGACACATCACTATGGAATGTCAGAACACACAGAATAAGGACAAGATCTTCAGCATCTCTAGAAAGCAGGAAAAAATAGGTCACAACGAGCAGATGATACCAGCACGGTCCTTCACAACAGCATCTCTGGAAGGCAGTCAGAGGACAATGACTGGAGTGAACAGCACACCCTTAGCCTTGGTTTTGAGATTTGAATAGCCATTTACATGAATTGTATTCATGAAAATAAATTTGAAAAACTAGAAGAACAAGAAGTACATCTAAAGCTACCAGGTAAAAAAATGTCAAGACTAGCTAGGTGTAGTGTTGCACATCTATACCCCCACACTTGGGAGGCTGAGACAGAAGGATTACCATGAATTTGAGGCCAGCCTGGACTACACAGGCTGGCCTTCAACTACATCCATAGCAAGACCTTATCTCAAAAAACAAAACAGGCCAGGTGTGGTGGCACACGCCTGTAATGCCAGCACTCAGGAAGCTGAGGCAGGAGGACCGTCATTGCCAGTTCAAGGCCAGCCTGAGCTGCATAGCGAGACCTTGTCTCAAAAAAAAAAAAAAAAAAAAAAAACAATTAGCAAAACTAAATAATTCAGATATTATTTATGTTTTCACTTTTTTTTTTTGGTATTGGGAATTGAACTCAGGACCTTGCACTTGCCAGGCAGGCACTCGTGCCACTAAGCTATATCCCCTATTTATGTCCTATAATAAACAATATGAAAAGACTAAGGAAAACTTAGGAAAAGTATATAACCTAGAACCTAATTCAGCATTAATGTCATACACATCCAAATTTTAAGTGAAATTAAACTAAAGTGAAAGAAGCAATCAAACCTGCTCTAAAGCTGGTTCATAGCATTTTACCCTGCCAGAAACACAGACAGATAGCATAATAGCTCAAACAGTGACCTGCTAGAGACAGAAAAGGACAGACCAAGGCCAGGCTTCTGAGGTTCTGACTCCTGCTGCAAGCTAAGCCCCAACCACCTCCATGCAGAGGGTGTATCTGTGGCTACAGCAAAAGCACCTAAAACCAAAATTTACCTGAAAAGAGTATCACAGCTTACAAGGGCACAAAGCCTCCAAGTTCCTATTATTTGTTACTTACATCGTGAAACATTTTGCTTTCTTGTTTTAGCCGAGCTTCTTTATCATCGGAGAGTTTGTACGCATTCTCAAAAGCTGCTTCTAAATCGTGCAGTCTAGATTTTAGTCGAATGATGGTATTATCTTTTTCTTTATTGCTTGTTCTCATTTCTTCAATTCGTTCCTGCAAAATTTTGGAGGTACTGCTGGCTGCATTGAAGCGTTCTCTCAAATCATTCTACAAAATAAAGACAAAGACAACAGGTTTTAAATGAAAAAGCAGATGTCACAATAATTTATGGACATTACCATTCCAAAAGAAAGCATACAAATAGAAATAAGCAAACTTAACACTTCAATTTATCCTGGGATGGAGAGTCTAGAAAGAATTATACTATCAGAATAACTCCTTGAAATTATGACAGAGAAAACTAGGGTCACAGGTCCTATGATTCTAGGACTCACTAACCTAATATAGCACCTAGGGATCACCTTATGAGAAAAAAAAAAAAATCAGCACAGCTATGAGAGAAATTATCCTGAAAGTAGAGCTGGAATTTGTTACCCAATATTAATATTTGGAGGGGAATCATTTCTTACCCTATTCTCTCACTATAAAAACAGAAAATTCAAAACGTATCTGGTATGTTAAAATTTATCCAACAATTATTTCTAGAATACCCACAAGGTGCCAGGCACTAGGGTGCTATAAATTTAAGACTGAAGCTGGGCAAGGTGGCATGCCAGCAGTCTCAGCTATTTGGGAGGCTGAGGCAGGAGGATCACTTCAGCTCAGAAGGATGGGACAAGGCTGGAAAACACAGCAAGACCCCATCTCAAAATAAAAGAAAACAAAAATGTTAGGATTAACAACAGAGTAAATAACCCCTAACGTCATAAAGTTTACAGTTTAGTAGGAGACAAAGATAACTGAAAAAAGCATCAAATATACATACTTGGCTCTTTTTAAAATTTTATTTTGAAACAGGGACTCACTAAACTGTTCAAGCTAGTCCTCCTGATTCAGCCTCCAAGTAGCTAGGATTACAGGTGTGTGTAACCACCCTGAGTTGGAATTCCTTTCTGACTGAGGAAAATGTTCTACAATTGATGGTGGTAATAGTTATACACTCAATTTATTAAATGCTGAATTACATACTTTGAAAGGATGAGTTTTATGATATGCAAATTATATTAAAAAGTAAACAAAATTGTTAGGTCTCTCACACTGTACCCTGCCCAACTTGAAGAGAAAAACTCCAACAGACAAGCAGTCTGCTCAAACAGAAAGCCCCTCACTCGGCTCAAGAGACTAAAGTAAACCTGTTTATCAGGATGGTTCCCAGGCCTAGTTCTCAGGCTTACAGGAAACATTGTAAGTCTATAGAACACCACACTGTAAATCAGTAATATGCCGATGTCCTCCTGACTTCCCTCCCCCGGAGGCACCAGACCCACCAATCACCCCTGAGAAACTTAAATTTTCCACCTTCCTCAGTGGAACTTCCCCCTCCCATACCTAAAATAGTCTATAAAAGAGGCCCCCTTCTTCTGCTCAATGCCAACAGCTTTCTCACCCTTGGTCAGGTTGCATCCAACGTGAAATAAAGATATCGCTGGGAGCCGGGGATATAGCTCAGTGGCATAAGTGCTTGCCTGGCAAGCCTGAGGTCATGAGTTCAACTGCCGGTACCAAACCAAAAAAAAAGATATCGCTGTCTGCTTCGATCTTGCCTGTCCTGGTGGTCTTGGTTGCTAGTCCAGGTTTAGCCTGACAAAAATGTTTCAAAGGGTTTATGGCTTATAGTATCACATAAAGCCAGCAGTAATGAAATACAAACCTACTTAGTAAGAGATCCTTTAGAAAATATTATCATAAAATGAGTCCCTCAGGTTCAGTTGATAAAAAAGATTTTTTTTTTTTTTTTTTTTTTTGGTCTTTTTGAGACAGGGCCTCACTATACAGTTCAGGATGGCCTTGAGCTCACTTTGTAGCGCAGGCTGGCCTGGAACTTGCAAGGATCCTCCTGCCTCAGCCTCCCGAGTGCTGGGATTACAAAAAAGATTTTTTTAGTCATTAAATCACTACAATAAAAAGCCAGAAAAAGAGAACTTACCACTTCTACTTCCAGTAAGTTGTTCTTATTTTCCAATGTCCTCACATGACCAGTAGCTTCAGTCAAAGCACTATCTAGCTGGTCACATCTAAAAGCCACAGGTATACTTTCAATTAGAAAGTAAAATAATTTATCTTAAAAGTACTACATAAAAAACCAAAAGAATTTTAAAAAATAGTATTACATAAATCTAACTGATCCACCAATACATAATATACAACTAATCTCCAGTGTTAGTTAAAACCAAGATGCCATTTTAGTAAAATATATCCCAAAGAACTGTATGATATTCTAGTATCTGGAGAAAATAACAGGCTAAAATAATGACATGAAAAGATCCCTAAAAAATATTAAATGGGGTGGGGGTGTAGCTCAGTGGCAAAGCATATGCCCAATATGCGTGAGGCCCTGCTTCAGTCCCTAGCACCAAATAATAATAATAATTTTAAAATAAATTTATTGAAAAAAGTATAGTTTGAACAGATATTTAAATACTCATGTTCCCAGTAGCATTCTGCACAACAGGCAAAACATGGAAGCAGTACAAATGTCTTTCAGCTGATAAAAATATATATATTGGATTGAATCTTACAATTCTGATATATGCTGTAACATTAATGTTGACTGAGATTAAGTCAGTTACAGAAAGACAAATACTGTACAATTCTACTTATGTTAGCAGTCAAATTTACAGAGACAGGCTGGATGTGGTGACATATGCCTGTAATCTCAGCACTTGGGAGGCTGAGACAGAAGGATTGCCATGAGTTCAAGGCCAGCCTGAGATATAGAAGCAAGTTCAAGGCCAGCCTGCACTACATAGACAGACCTCATCTCAAAAGAAAAAAAATAAAAATTACAGTGACAGAAAGTACAACAGTGGTTGCCAGGGACTGGGGAAAAGGGTAACAGGACGTTATGTTCAATGAGTAGAGAATTTCAGTTTTGCAAAATGAAAATGATTCTGGACATGGCAGGAGTGATGGCTGCACAACAGTGTGAATTACACTTAAGCCACTGGACTACACACTTAAAAATGGTAAGTTGTGTTGTGGTTAAAATTAAAATTTTTAAAAAGCTAGGCATGGTGGTGCACACTTGTAATCCCAGCACTTGGGAGGCTGCGGGAGTAGGATCACTGAGAATAGCAATATTCTGTCTCAAAAATACAAACAAAAATCCAAAAATTTAAAATTTAAAAAGCTGGGCGTAGTGGCACACACCTGTAATCCCAGCACTCAGAAGGCTGAGGCAGGAGGATTGTTGCGAGTTCAAGACCAGCCTGGGCTACAAAGTGAGCTCAAGGCCAACCTGAACTGCATAGCGCAACCCTGTCTCAAAAACACACACACACACACACCAAAAAAATTAAAAAGCAAGATAGAAAAACCTGCACAAAATAGCTTGCTCTTACTTGTGGAAAAAAATTTACTTGTATATATTATGATTGCTAGAAGGATGTAAAACCCCAACCTGTAATGTTGTTACTAGAGGTTGCATTAGGGAAACTAACTTATTATCAAACTTGGCAGGAATGCATTATTCTTATAAAAACTTAATTTGTAAAATTATCATAGAGCCTCAAAATAACAAAATATGTAGAATTCAGCTAGTATTTTGACTCAGTGTTTAATGATGTACCATGAATAACAAAAGCATTATTTATTTATCACTCATTATGTACCAGGTCTATGTTAAGTACTTTCATATTTATCCTCATAGTCTTTTCAATTAAATTAGGGTTACTATCAGTCCCACGTTAGAAATGAGAAAACCAAGAGTGGTTAAGTTTCTAGCTGGAGGCCAGTGGTGGGCCAGCACTGCATTCTCACTGGGGTCATCTGTCAGGTTTTGCAGGGCAGGGACTGAACCCAAAGCACGGACTCTGCCACTGAGCTCTACTCTCGGCCACTTCCTTCGGATTCTTTTTTTTTTTTTTTTCTTTTTGAGACAGGGTTTTGCAGTGCAGTTCATGCTGGCCTTGAGCTCACTTTGCAGTCCAGGCTGGTCTCGAACTTGCAATGATCCTCCTGCCTCAGCCTCCTGAGTGCTGGGATTATAGGCGTGCGCCACCATGCCCGGCTTCCCTTGCATTCTGAGCCAGGTCCAGAGTGCCTGCTCCTAACCACTAGGCCTCCCGGCCTCAGAGGTGAAATCTGGGATGATTGGTTTGTTTTGTTTTGTTTCACTTAGTCTCCAGTGCTGATGATCAAACCCACAGCCTCATACATGGTAGGCAAGCATTCTACTCAGCTATGTGCCCCGGCCTGGTAAGCCTCTTCTTGAAAGAAAGGTCATTTAATTAGTCAGGTGTGAGTGAGAGCACTAACTGGATTTGAGCATTTTTATTACCTCACTGATTCTGATATGCCAGCGAACACCGTCCCCAGAGCTGCAGCTGTGCAGCCATAAGGATCTGTGATCACAGCTGGCCTGCAACACGAGCATTAATGGCCCCATGTGCAGTACCAATGGAATTTTCCATGTGCAATTTTAAGTTTTGAGGAAAGAAAGAAAAAAATGGGTGTATGCACTGACAACACTGGTTTTTGTCTTGGAATTGTTTCTGCAGTTCTAAATGACTGCAACTTCTCCTTTTGTTTCTTTTTTTTTTGTCTTTTTGAGACAGGGTCTCACTACGCAGTTCAGGCTGTCTTTGAGCTCACTTTGTAGCCCAGGCTGATCTCGAACT
This sequence comes from Chinchilla lanigera, assembly GCF_000276665.1. Lineage (NCBI taxonomy): Eukaryota > Metazoa > Chordata > Mammalia > Rodentia > Chinchillidae > Chinchilla > Chinchilla lanigera. The sequence continues at coordinate 5,632,494 of NW_004955482.1, read as the reverse complement.
TGCAATGATCCTCCTGCCTCAGCCTCCTGAGTGTTAGGATTACAGGCGTGCACCACCACACTTGGTTCTCCCTGTTTCTGCTGCCTCGTGTAAGACAGTTCCTCCTTTCAGCAAACAGGAGAAAATAACGCCTCCCTTGCCCGGGACTACACACTCTCCACTGCACTGTGCTCAGCTGCTGCACCGCAGCAACTCATCTGAAGCCGCGCCTTCCCGCCTGCCCCGGCTGCAGGTATTTCCCGCGTGTGCAGCAGCACTTCTTGCACAGCACGATGTTCTAATTGGCTGTGCTCCCTGGGCAGCCTCACCAGGACCCCATCTTCAACATCAAAAATCCATCCTGGGCAGCATCACACCTGTTTCCACCAGGAGGTACCTGTTGTCATCTCTGTCTTTTTATTTTTTGGTTTTTTGAGACAGGATCTCGCTCTGCAGCCCAGGCTGGCCTCAAACTCATAGCAATCCTCTGGCCTCAGCCTCCCAAGTGCTGGGGTTACAGGCATGTGCCACCAGGCCTGGCTTTTTTGTTTCTTTTGAGAGACAGTCTCACTAAGTTGCTAAATGGCCCAGGCTGGGCTAGAACTTGTGATCCTTCCCACTCAGCCCCCCAGAGTGCTAGGATTTATAGGCACATCCCACCATGCCTGGCTAAGTCATTAGGGACCCTGTAGTATTAACCTTCCCATAAATGACATGGGAAGACTGTACACATACAGAGTCTGCTAGCTTCAGTTCTTTGCCCACAGGAAGCCCATGACTTCATGTCAGTTAATAGTGTATTACAGGAGGTGGGTTCAAAGCTTTAGAAATGCTTAAGGCCAGGTGCAGTGGCACATGCTATGCAATGCCAGCTACTCAGGAGGCAGAGTTTCACAAGCTCAAGGAGAGCCTGAACAACTGAGCAAGACTCTGTTTCAAAATAAACATTTTCAAAAGGGGCTGGAGGGGCCGGGGATTTAGCTCAGCGGCAAAGTGCCTGCCTGGCAAGAGCAAGGTCGTGAGTTCGGTTCCCGGTACCGGAGAAAAACCAAAAAAAAAAAAAAGGGGGCTGGAAACGCAGCTTAGTAGCATGTGCAAGGTAGCAGCTTGGCTAGCATGTGCAACGCCCTAGGTCCTATCCCCAATATGCACACGCACACACACACGCACAAATTACTTTGCAAATGTCTCTCTGCTAAAATTCAAATCCAAAATCCATGCTTTGAAAGTGTTTTTCAATCCTAGTATTTTATTTCTGTGGAAACAGTACGTTCAAGTTGCAGAAACACTAACATCGTAGTTATATTTTACCTATCTATAAGAATTTGATTGGTTTTCTTCCACTCTTCAACTGCAGAAGCTTCTTTTGCCTCCAGCTTCTGTTTCAAACTATTTATTTCAGATTCATAATAAGCGCGAAGATCTGCTATGTGTCGAGCATGCTTCTCCTTCAGGTTCTGCCTAATCCTGTGGGCAAGAACAAACATCATTAGGAAGCCCGTCCCCCGTGTCCATCCTGTAAGAGAAACCGAGAGCACAGTCCCTCCTCCAGGCAAGGTACAGGCTGCCCCCTCTGTCCTCCCCCGCACACAGAGCCAACGCTCCACGAGCTCCAGCAGCTTTTACACACAAGAACGTTCTAATTCACTATCGCCTCCTGGGTGCCTCTGTGAGCACCTTGTATTTCTCTCGCAGGGGGCTGGGGATGTAGCTCAGTGGTAGAGCACCTTCCTAGCATGCATGGAGCTCCAGGATTTTTAAGCCTCAGCATCAGAAGACAGAAAAAAATTGACAATAAAGTGAAAAAGACACAAATAACTTAAGTTTTTAGATGCTCTGTCTTAAAAATGCTGCATGTCTTTAAGCTATCTTTTGTTTTACTTTTTATTTTTTGGTCTTTTTGAGACAGGGTCTCACTGTACAGTTCAGGCTGGCCTTGAGCTCACATTGTAGCCCAGGCTGGTCTTGAACTCGAACTCGCAACAATCCTCCTGCCTCAGCCGCCCAAGTGCTTGGATTACAGACGTGCGGCACCACGCCCAGCATCTTTAAGATTTTATACATTACTGAGTTCCAATAAAAATCATTTTCATTATTCAATAAGACATCATAGAAAATCTATTAACATTACAAGCCATTCACTAAAATACATACTTAGACAATATCACAGGATCTTCCAGAGAAGTCAATGAAATGCATTCTGGGACACTGTTGGCTGTACCTGGAAGCTGGGACTGACTGACCGAGGTTGAAGCTGCCGCAACAGTGTTTTCTTCACCTACAGTGCAGACCGAGACGTCGTTGCTAGTGAGAGTGTACACGGAAGGAAAGGGGGAACTGCCCCTACTCTCGCTTTGGAATGCATGGTTCTTCCAAGAGTCCACTGCTGAAGCTTTTGTATTTGAAGGATATTTTGGGAACTCGGACAATTGAGAAGTGACATGACTTGCTTGTGAAAAGGAGTCGATGTCAGAGTGACTCGACATACTTGGTTCCAGGACTGAGTCTGGTGAGATGGGTATTCTGTCGTCAAGAGCATTCAGAAAGCCATGTGGCTGAGTCCCTGAAATCTGCTGATTTGGCTTCGTGTGTACTGTTGGATCCAGAGTCAGTACCTAGAAATAAGACAGACAGCCTTAAGGTCCTCCCTCAGAGCCCAGCTGTTTTTGTTGCATCTAAATGAGAAAAAAAAAAAAAGAAGAAGAAGAAAAGAAAAGAAAATTAAATAAATGAGAAGGCTTCAGTGCTCCTAGGGAAAGAAAGCTCACAAAGTTAGGGTCAGGAAGCATCTTTTCCTTTGCACTCAGCAGAATGTTGACAACGTTACCTCTGGTGGATGACCTGAGTTGGAAGCAGAAGATTGTTCTCAGGTAACTGCTTGTTTTCCCTTTTGTAAAATAACATTTTGTAAAAAACGATAAATATCCTTCAGGGTTCTTAGCTTCATCTTATAACTGGTATTAGATGTAAGATAAATAAAATTATTTAAATGGTAGTATCAGTGATGAGGAAATTTACTGATATCAAGGTCAGCACCATATAAATGTTTTAAAAAGATTTTAAATAAGTTGAAAATGTAGACTATCAGACTGATAACACGACTTGAAAGAGAAGTCATTTCCTATTGATAAGATAGGAAAAAGTTTCATATCACCACGCGGTGGTGCACACCATATATGTAATTCCGGCACTCGGAAGGCTGAGGCAGCAGGATTGCTGTGAGTTCAAGGCCAGCCTGAGCTCCAGGGTAAGTTCAAGTCCACCCTAAACTATATAATGAGACCCTGTCTCAAAAAAACAAAACAAAAATTTCATATTACCCTACGACTACTACAGGAAAAACTTGAACCTAAATTATCTACCACCCCTTACCTAATTCCAAATAAAAACATTCTTGGTAGTCCATATGGTTTGAATCTTGAGAGACTGTGGAACCTTTAAGAGGCAGGGTTTAAAAGAAGGAAGCTAGGTTATTGGGGGTGCTCCCTGAGGTGGGTCCTGAAACCCCAGTCTCCTCTCTCTCTGTTCGCCTCCAGGCCTCCAAGAGGTGAGTGCCTTCCCTGCCTGTGCTCCCTCCACGGGGCACTGACTCACCACAGGACCAGCAGTGTGGCCACGGACTGAAACTGTGAGCTGAAACACCTGGAAACATGAGCCAAGACAGCTCCTTCTTCCCATGACTCATCTTACACATCGTGCCACAGCCACAGATGCTGACCAGCAGCCCCCCAGTCAAAATACGAACCAAGCTTTGAGGTGAGGAAAGACTTCATGGTAAATGACAGAAGCAGGACAAGAAAACCCGTGGCCAAATTAACTTCATGTGACTCAAGGGAACAAGTATCAAAGATGGAACTCCTCACTACGTAGTTATATTCCTTTTTTAAAAGAGTTAGTGGACAAGAAAAAAGTGTTTGAGCTGGGCATGATGGTGCACACCTGTGATCTCAGTGCTCCAGAGGCTGAGGCAAGAGGATCACTAGTAGTTCAAGGCCAGCCTGGGCTACAAAGTAAATTCAAGGCCAGCCTGAACTGCGCAGCAAGACCCTGTCTCAAAAAGACAAAAAGAAACGAAAAAAAAAAAAAGTGTTAGATACCCAACGAAAATAAACTTCTTCATTAATTAGTAAAATGGGATTTAACCCTAATTTCTAAAGCCGGAAACCAGGGCTTTACTATAATAAAAATGCCACCAAGAGTTAGTCTAAGATCCAAACAGTGAAACTCTGGGTGTTATTTATTTCAGGGGGGACCTTCTGTAGGGTTTGCTAACTCTGGGCCTCAAATTAAACTTCCCCTCTTCTTTATTTATGTCTCGCCCTTTCTTTCTTCAAGCTGGGCATGGCAGTTCCTGTCTCTCTCTGGAACTCAGATGCCTCCAAGTACCCTGGTGCTCCTATGGCCCCATCTACCCACACCAGAGAATCTGTGGGCGTAGTCTCCACAGATGCAGTAAGAGATATACTGAAAGAATAGTCATCATGTAACTTTTAGTTCAGTCCCATTTCAGACCTACAAGGACTGCAGATTTTTGTTGCCCAGGCTGGTTTTGAACTTCTGGGCTCAAGTAATCCTCCCTCCTCAGTCTCCAAGTAACTGGGATACTAGGCATGTGCAACAGCACCCAGCTTACTATGAATCAATACTTCTTAATAGACTCTTTAGCTAGCTTGTGAACAGAACAATTAATTATACTTGTTATGCATGAATTAAAGACATTAATTTATTAAAACTAAACCCTTAAAATATATCACACTTCCCATAATCCTGCTTGGGAATTCCACTGTCTAGATACCAACAAGCTGAAGGCCTTCTGCAAGCCCTGGGCTGTGACAAGGATTGGCACTGTGACGAAGGCCATCCCCAGAGCGCCTGCCTGGTGGCCGGGTGAACAGCTGCAGCTCGGAGGTGCAGCTCACAGTAAGGTACTGTGCTTTGCTGTTTTACGATGTCCTTTCCTTCACACATTTCAGTATCTCTGAAGTAAAGATGCTTCTTGTAAGTAATGGCATCTTACAATTGCTTTTAGCAAGTAACAGTTGTGACATATTTGTCACTGGCTGCTCAGGAGCAAACGTCAAAACCAAAAAAATTGTTCACATAAGTGCTAACAGCTTTGAAGAAAAATCCTAGAGACTACAATGGAATTTCTGAGAACCAATATTTAAGGGAAGGGCTAGTTGGCCAAAGTAAGCAACATGCTCCATCCTATAGTCAAAAATAAGCTAGTTCTACATAATTATTAAGCCAGGTAAAAACTCAGCACCAAAGCCTTACATAGTTTCTTCAAAGAAATGCTGAATCACTAATACTCTTGGTGACCTGAAAGAAAATATGTAAGAAAGCAAAGAAACCAACAACGAGTTGAAAAGAGAAGTATAAATAAGTGAGGAAGTTTTAGCCAATTTTATTTCACTTATATTTTCCTTTATGTGTAAGTTTTATGACGAAGTAAGTTGAAAACCTTTTCCCATAACAACAAAATATAAATTTGAAGAGATAAGAAAGCATCGTATTGGTCTAACTGCTAAACATTTTTAGTAGAATATGAAATGGGAGGTCATAAAATTGATGACATATTAGACCCAATTAATAGTATTAATTTATTGATGTCCGAGAGCCAGTAACATGGTAAGCCCTGTAAGTGCAAAGCCATTAAGTTTTCTACCCCTGTACAACCTCACTTCCCCCAGCTTCGCTTCTTCTTTATTTATGTCTCTCCCTTTCTTTCTGCAAGCTGGGCATGGCAGTTCCTGTCCCTCTCTGGAACTCAGATGTCTCCAAGTACCCTGGCACTTCTATGGCCCCATCTACCCACACCTATCACTGGTGTTTACATCTGTGTTCCCTTTGGTTACTTCAATTAAATCACTCCTTTGCCCAATCTACTCTCTCATAGGCTAATTAATTTGCCTAATCAAACTATAGAATTGAAAAATGTACATCAATGTGCACACAGTAAACAATTTTACGTTTGCTCTGAAGTAAGCAAAACATTTACATTTTTTTTTTCTACTGAGAATTGAACTTAGGACCTTGCACTTGTCAGGCAGGTACTTATGCTGCTAAGCTATATCCCTGTACATTTCTTATTCAAAGAATATACAACAAATTAAATTGTGCATAATTATGATACAAATGGATCAGTGGAAGATGTGGCAGGATAGAAATCCAACATTAGGTCTAGGAGAAAGTGAAGTTACTAGCCAAGGACTATTTATAAAACAGTACGCACAAAATCCTCCATTTAGGCTGGGGATTGAGCTCAGCGGCACAGTGCCTGACTGGCAAGTGCAAAGTTATGAGTTCAATTCCCGGTACGGGGGGCGGGGGGGGGCTTCATTTAATTTCACAAAACACCAATTGGGCATTTTAAATTCCATTTTAAAGTAACTTTTCTAAAATTACACAGCAGCTGGATATGGTGGCGCACACCTATAATCCCAGCACTAGGAAAGCTGAGGTGGGAGGATCGGCATGAGTTTGAGGCCAGCCTGAGCTACATACTGAGTTCAAGGTCAGCTTAAACTGCATAGCAAGACCCTGTCTCAAAAAAATAGAATTACATAGTAAAAACTAACAGACAGAATTTGAAATCAAGAGCCGGGCGTGGTGGCGCACACCTGTAATCACAGCACTCAGGAGGCTGAGGCAGGAGAATTGTTGCGAGTTTGAGGCCAGCCTGGGCTACAAAGTGAGCTCAAGCCCAGCCTGAACTGCCTGGAGAGACCCTGTCACAAAAAGACAAAAAAAAAAAAAAGAAACTGATTTCAACTTTCAAAAAAAAACAGAATTTGAAATCAAGTGCATATGACCCTCAAGCCCATGCTTTTTATACTGTATCAGAAGCTGGAAAATGCTGATGTATGATGGAGCACTCAACTACAATCACAGCACACATACAGAGATTGCTAAATTACCTGACTTGGTGACCTAGCTGCAGAAGGCAACGGTATAGGTGATTTCTCCAAAGTTTCAGGCAAAGAGTGATACATGTCCTTCTCCTCCAGTTTCCAATACGTGAGTCCTAATGTGCACACACGTAGAGTAGAAAGCAGTTAGAAAGAGAACAAAATACTTCCTATAATAACTTACCTCCAAAGAACATGAAAAATAGGAAGCAACTGGGTTTTGGCTGTGGTTACAGCAAGTTGAATATTTATGGAAAAAAAAAAGAGTCCTATAAATGCCTTATCATAGCCAGACATGGTGGCGCGCGCTTGTAATCCCAGCACTTGGGAGGCTGAGGCAGGAGAACTGTGAGTTTGAGCCAACCACGGGCAACTTAGTGAGACTATCTCAAGATAAAAAATGAAGGTGCAGCCTGTAATCCCAGCACTCGGGAGGATGAGGCAGGAGGATTGTTGCGAGTTCGAGACCAGCCTGGGCTACAAAGTGAGCTCAAGGCCAGCCTGAACTGCATAGCAAGACCCTGTCTCAAAAAGACAAAAAAGAAGGACTGGGGATATAGCTCAGAGGCATAAGCGCCTGCCTGGCAAGCACAAGGTCGTGAGTTCGGTTCCTGGTACCGCAAAAAGAATGAAAAAAAAAAAAAAAAAAAAAAAAAAAGATAAAAAATGTAAAGAAGGACTGGGGATATAGCTCAATGCAAAGGCCTGGGTTCAATTCCCAGTACCGTGAAGAAAAAAAATTAGTAATTCAAATATTTATTAAACATTTACTATGCCAGTCTGGGAGGTAGGAGTGAGACATAAGTAAATAAATCACACAGAACACACAGGTTATATCAAGGGTAAAAACTTAATAGGGCAGAACTAGGTGTGCTCACGGGGCTCACAGTGCTGTTCAGAGACAGCCACTGAAAGGGAACTGGCCACCTGGGCCCACGTAAGGACATCTCCTGATGCAGGGTAACGGCAGGCAGAGGAAGCAGCCACTGCGGAAGCCTAACAGAACAGCCAGCCTTCCTGCTGACAGGAGAAAGGAAGGGAGACGCAGGGCATGAGGACAGAGGGAAGGAGGTGCTGTCCTCCTGGGCTGCAGGCCCTAAAGGTGCTGGCTGTTACTCCAAGAAACGGGATACTGCAGAGTTCTTAGCAGCAGTCTCTCGAGCTGCCCCAGCTTTTCAAAGGGTCCCTTTGGGCACCATGCAGTGAACACAGTGAGGGCTCAAAGGTGAAGCACTGAGACTGGTCAGGGGCCCACAGCAACGAGGGGACGGGTGGGGTGCCCCACCAGGGTGACGGCAGCGGAGGCGGAAGAAGCAGTTGGATTCCGGAAACGTTTGCAAGGCAAAGTGAATTCACACAGTTGAACTGAGTGTGAGATGCTGAGGGCGGAGGAAACAAGGAGCCGAGCCACAAATGCAGTGAGACCAGGAGAGCTCCCCACGGGGCGCAGAGAGCAGCTGAACTGTCAACTATTTGGAACAACTGGAAAGAGCTACAGCTGCACCTCTGCCCTCTACCTTTACAGAACCGGTAAAGCAAATGAAGGCAGAAAGAAGGGCGCCGCTCCGAAGGAACGGCACAACACATGGGACGTTTACAGGGACCACACTGCCGAACTGTGTGCGCCCTTCATCCTACAGTGAGATATGCAGACAAACTGCTAGAAAAAACTGTAATTAAAAAGAACCTCTTTAAAAGTTTAAGCTAGGTGTGGAAGTGCACACCTGTAATCCGAGCACTCAGGAGGCCAAGGCAGGAGAATCACCGTGAGTCTGAGGCCAGCCCAAACCACACAGGGAGACCCGGCATCAACAAGCAACATCAGTAACACAAACTGAAGTTCCATACCTGTTCCTGAATCAGACAGCCACGAATCTGGACTTTCATCTGGTTTACAGAGGTAAAAAGTATGAGGATGTCCAGCAGCAGCAAAATCAGACTGCAATTCGAGAAAGAAAACAATCTGTGGACAGCTGGAAATCACGCGGCACGGCAGGCGGACACGGGAGTGAGTCCAGGTGCCACCCTGGGGCAAGGGTGCCTGGGGCTTGGTTTCCTCCCAGTTGCAGAGCACAAAGTGAAAGGATTGACAGGGAAGAGTTTCCTTTTCTTTTTTCCCCCCTTTCTTTACCAGTACTGGGCCTTGAACATGCTAGGCAAGGCTCTACAACTGAGCTACACGGGCAGCCCAACCCATTTTGAGACAGGGTCTGACTAAATTGCCCAGACTGGCCTCAAATTCTGACCCTGCTAACCTCAGGCTCTGGAGTGACTGGGACTGCAGGTGCGTGCACCACTGCACCCAGCTCAAGCTTCCTTTCCCTGTGTAACTGATAGAGGGTTATGCTGGGTGTCTGTGGGGCTAGAAGAAAACTGAGGTCAGGTATTACCTAATGAGTTCCAAACTAAAATGTACTTATAATCTGTCATCTACTTCCAAAAGAAATTTGAGGTACCTGGAATTAAAATCACTTGGGCCAGGCATGGTGGCACACACCTATAATCCCAGCAGGCAGGGAGGCTGAGGCAAAAGAACTACAAATTTTGAGCTCAGCCTGGGCAACTTAGCAAGACTCTGTCTCAAAACTTAAAAACAATTAAAAAGGGCTGGAGCTGTATGTAGCTCAGTTCTAAGTCCCTGGGTTTCCCAGTAGCACAAAAGGAGTTATTTGGTATAAAAATTAATGGTCCAAACCCTTAATGATTCATCTTTATCATTACAAATACAATAAATCAAATTACCTCTAAAAACCACAAATCAATAATATGGATCTTAAATAACGGACTACTTCTTATACACACAAAACTGGCTGTTAGTCCCAGAAACATCTAAAAATGATTATTAATGATCTGGAAAACAATTTTGAGTGACTCTCTCCTCAGGTCTGACGCTGTCACAAGAAATCTGTGTTTCCAAACAGATATGTGGTGTGCGTACCTGCCTCAAAACTTTTCTTATCATTTCCTCTATCACTGAATTTTTTATTCCTGCCAGGCACAAGCCACAGATCTCTAATTCTAGATACATGGGAGACTAAGGCAGGATCTTAGTCTCCCATTTAACAAGACTCTGGCAGGGGGGGGTGGCTCAGAGCCAGAGCACTTGCCTACCTGGGGTTCAATCTTCCACATTAAAACAAACCTTTTGTCCTGTAAATGTTTCTAAATTGTATTTGTTTGCAACACTCCATGCAGCCACTGCAAAAGCAGGAGTAAGGGAGGTGGCAACACTTTACAGGCCGAAAGAGGATAAATCCCGCCAGCCTCCCAGGACACCACTCAGCCTCCTTACCAAGAGAAGAACTCCTTGTTTCTTTTCAAACTCCTCCCTGTTCAAATTGATGCCCACACTGAACAGACCAGGGAAAGGTGACTGGGGAAAGCTAAAGCACAAAACCCAGGTGACCCAGCCTCGACCCCGCAGCTCAGAGGGGCCAGCCTAGGCATCCCCAGCGGACCCCACCAGGCCTGGAGGCTCCTCTGGGGAGACACCCACGGATGAAAGGGAAAGTGTGGAACAACACGAAGCCCTTCCAACACAGAAGCCCGCTCAGCCAGGAGCTGGCCCCAGTCCAGCACCAGGACCGGCTTCCCTGCTCCGTGACCAGCCAGCAGTTGTCACCTGAGAAACTCCCCCCACCCTCCACCCCACCCCCGCAAAGCACTTTGCCTCAGGAAATGGAGAAGTCACATCTGTCCCAGACAACTATGGAAACAAAGAATGACCTGAGCCCTGAAAAACCTTTATTACAAGAAGTATTATGTCAAGGTGGACTTCTAAATAACTCCTACCCAAAATAAACATCACTGTGTGGCCAGGTGTGGTGGTGCACCCCTGTAATCCCAGCGCTCGGGAGAGGCTGAAGTAGGAGGATTGCTATGAGTTCAAGGCCAGCCTCGGCCACAAAGTGAGTTCAAAGCCACGCTGAACTCCAGTGAAAAACCCTGTCTCAAAAAGACAAAAGACAAACAAACAAAAACAGAGTGAGACCAGAAATGATGAGGAAAGAGAGGGTCAGGTAAAGAGGAAAGTTCCAGCTACAGGTGAGAGTTGTATCTCAGGTGTGGTGCTGCTGATTCACCGACCAGCACCACTTCCCTCCAATTCACACAAAGTTCAGAAATAGCAAAGAAACTTGTCAAAAGAATTAAGATGTATTATGTACATGTATCCACTCTGCATGATTTAATCATGCACTCCAAGCATATATTAATAATTTTTTTAAAGAGGTACATAGTTAGTGTGTAAATTAAAAAAAAAAAAAAATCGAAGAAACTTGCAGCTGGCCATGGTGTCACATGCCCGTAACCCAAGCACTCAGAAGGCTGAGGCAGGAGGATCACCAAGGGTTCAAGACTGCCCTGGGCCACCTAGTGAGTTCAAGTCCAGCCTAAGCTACATAGTGAGACCCTGTCTCAGAAAACAACACAACAACACAAAACAAAGAAACTTGATTTTCCTGAATGAGTTCATACTAAATGTACCATTCATCTAAAAAAAAATTCAAAAATCCAAACATAAAGGAAACATTAAACTTGTCTGGCAGATGACTACAGAATAAGGAAGACTCTGAGGAAACTCCACCTTCTCCCACATCCACCTGGCCCAGCTGGCTGCCAGAGAGGGAAGATGCTGCCGCAAGGCTTTTCTCAGCTGCGTAGCAGAGGGCTCAGCTCCTTGGATTCTCCAATCAACAGTGGAGGACAGCAAGGCTGGACCCGCCGTTCACAGACCACGCTGCACACCAGAATCACTGAGAGCTTGCACAACTGAGACGCCAGGCAGGCGCCCCCAGGGGGAGTCAGAACACCTGGGACTGGCCCTGCGTGAGGGTGTTCGTAACTCTCTTTAGGTGACTTGTGTGCAGTAAAGTTTGGTGACCAAATGAATGGGTCACATCTGACAGGGACTGGGTTACAATCACCTGCCTAGCTTGGATCCCCGGCATTGAAACGAACAACTTTTTATCCCATTAAAGGAGACAAAAAAACACGAACCCCACCAAGTATACAACCACAAACCCTTTGTGGAAAAGCCTTGGAAAAGGGGTGCAGCTCAGTGAGGGAGCCCGAGCTTAGCATGTTCCAGGGCCTAGATTCAACCCCCAGCACAGACACACACACACACACACACACACACACACACGCAGGCACACACACAATGTGCTACTTCTTACAATTTAATACAAATTATTTCAAGGGGTCTGTGTCTATTTTTGTGCTAGTTTGTTTGTTTCTGTATTACTATGGATCAAACCCTGGGTTCCCACACGCTAGGCAAGGGCTGTAACTCTGAGCTACGCTCCTAACCCTGAAGGTTTTTAAAGAACAATGAAGCGAATTGCTCTCTGGCTACCTGTAAATATTTAGAGTACAAAGAGAAATAGGACCTTCACAAATAATTCTTTTTTTCAAGTACGTATCGTATTAGCTCTGATTTCCAGTCTACTAGAGAAGCAGTATTTATGGTCCCCTTTGAGACACCAAAAGAAAGGCCTGTAAATGAACAAACTAATACAAAAGAAAGGAAAAGTTTTGTGAGAACACAGTAAATACACTCTACCAGCCCTAGCAGCGAAAGCAAGCAGAACAATGACTTATCACCTACGTGCTCCGCAGGCTTCCTGCTCCGCTCACTCTCTGGCTTAGGACGTGAACATCCACCTTCTGCATGTGCTCTCTTTGGTTGGTTCTGCTTCAGTTTTTGTGCCCACGTTGTGACAGATTTATTACTTAAAAAAGGATAACAAAAATTATTTTCTGGTTGTTTTTTTTTTTTGGTACCGGGAATTGCGCTTGCCAGGCAGGCACTTGTGCCACTGAGCTACATCCCCAGCCCCATAATATGTTGTTTTTGTTTTTTTCCCAAAATTATTTTCTTAACTGCTGTCCTTCACACATGAAAGTAACACAGGAGATACTGCATTGGTGGAAAATGTTCCAAGTTGTTTTTCTAGTAGTGTAAGATGGTGGATTTGTATTAACCCTAAATTTCGTTTTTCAAAATCTTATTACCAAAGACAAAGTAAAGAAAAAGACAAACAGTGGCCAACAACATATAGTCTGATTGAGCATGGTGGCACATGCCTGTAATCTCAGCTAGTTGGGAGGCTGAGACAGAAGGATCTCAAGTTCTAGACCAGCCTGGTCAACTTAGTAAGCCCCTACGGCAAAAACCAAAAAAACAAAACAAAACAAAAAAGGCTAGGCATGTAGCTCAGGGTTAGAGTATTTGCCTAGTATAGATGTGATCGCTTCTTGGCCGTTTGGCTAAGATCAAGCGTAGTATATGTGAGACTCTGCCAAAAAACCCCAAAATATCTAAGATATAGAGTCTGCAGCCATGGAATAGAACACAACCACACCCAAACCCCCTTCAAGTTCAACAGATCTGTGCTGCGAAAGCACATTTCTTGGCAGGAACTAAAAAGTGTATGTGACTTATGTTGCTACAGCTAAATACCTTACTTTATTTTTTTATTTTATTTTATTTTATTTTTTTTTGGTTTTTCTCCGGTACTGGGAACCGAACTCACGACCTTGCGCTTGCCAGGCAGGCGCTTTTGCCGCTGAGCTAAATCCCCAGCCCTAAATACCTTACTTTAGATGATACCTTGCAGAGATATAAAACTAATCATTTATGGTAAAGTATAAAACTTTACAAAAAACAAAAACAAAAACTTTACAAGATTGTTTTGCAAACGTTCAGCCACAGCTGCCTTCACTACAAAGTCCCTGAGTCAATTAAAATGTCATTAAATTTACAAAAATTGCTCCCGTGTATAAAGGACAAGACTAAGTGTGCCTGCCTATAATTTTTGTTCCAAATCACATAGACATGTGACAAAATCTCACTATTAATATAGTCCTACCCATGCTCTAATTTTTACCAAGGGATTAGAAAATATAAAAAGTATTTTCCGGGCAAGATCTCCCACCTTAAGAGTTTAACAGTTTTATAACTGCAAATGGTAAGAAAGTCAGGTGTTATTAGTATAGAACATGCTTTATTTCAATTTTCCACATACAACAAATAAAAGACTTTGATATTAGTGATAAAAGTATCTGTCTTTTTTTGTTGTTGTTACCGGGAATCGAACTCACGACCTTGCACTTGCCAGGCAGGCACTTGTGCCACTGAGCTGTATCTCCGCCCTAGTGATAAAAGTGAAACTTTTTTTTTTTTTTTTGGTCTTTTTGAGACAGGGTCTCATTATGCCATCCAGACTGGTCTTGAACTCACTTTGTAGCCCAGGCTGGCCTCAAACTTATAATGATCCTCCTGCCTCAGCCTCCCAAGTGCTGGGATTATAGGTGTGCACCACCATGCCTAGCTGATACATGTTTTAATACAGCTCATTCTATTATAGTTCAGATGAAAGTTCACTAGATTCTTTTTTTTTTTTTATTTTGTACCAGGAATTGAACTTAAGACCTTGTACTTGCCAGGCAGGTACTAATACTAAATGTTATAAACAAGTAAAACTCCCCTCAAATTATGGAGAAACTCTACCTACCTATTTGCTTTTCCACTATACACTTCAGAAATCTTATTTTCACCGAGAAAATTATGTTCAAATTTGCCAGGAAAAGTGTTATTATGTTCTTGCAAAGATGTACAAAATTCTTCAGGAGTATGCATATAAAAACTCCCATTTCCTAGGCCATCTTCAGGGGAATCCACCTGGACCCCAGACCCTGCATCCTGCCCCTTAGAAAGGCCTGCATGAAGGTCCACGGGCGCTGCGGAGCCTTTAGGCTTGGAGGTGTTCAACTCTGAGACACAGAAAGTGCCATAGCCACTGCTCACAGAACTGCCATCCACATTGCAGTCTGGTTTTGATGCGTCCCCTCCGTGCTGCATCTTGGGTTCCTTGGACTCAGGATAACTAGTGACAGATTCATTTCTTTCACTGTTTTCAGAAAAAAAACCCATTTGACTTTCTGAAGACACGTGTTTGCTAGAAGACCTTATATCACAGGAAGCCCATGAAGAATTATTGATCTGTAATTTGATTAGATTTTTTATCTCCTCCTGTATACGCTGCGAACAAAAAGTTACAGATTGGGTGAGAAATATTATACATTTTTAGAAATGTCATGAAAATACTGTATTTCAAAATATGTTACTACTCTAAATACCAAGTCTTCTCTTTAGATTGCAAAATTGATAAATGAATTGGTTTTGTTTTTGTTTTTGTTTTGGTCTCTTTGAGACAGGGTCTTACTATACAGTTCAGGCCGGTCTTGAACTCACTTTGTAGCGCAGGCTGGCCTTGAACTTGCAATGATCCTCCTGCCTCAGCCTCCTGAGTGCTGGAATTACAGGCATGCGCCACCACGTCGATCTTACAAATATTTTTAAAACATCAACAATAAATGAGAACTTACTTGAATTTGGTTGTGGAACTGTTCCTGCTGCGCAATTATCTGTTCTTGGCATTGTTTTTCCACCAAATTGAACAACTGTAACCACCTGGCCTATTAAATTACAAAATATCTTAGTTAAAAAAAAACTATTTCATAGAAAAGTTACTGCAGTGAGAAATGCCCTTTTCAGAAAACAGCACTTATAATGTAAAATTTATAAGCCAAATTAATTGTAGGGCTGAGGGTAGAGCTCAGTGGCACAGTGCCTGCCTGGCAAGCACAAGGTCCTGAGTTCGAGTCCCAATACCAACAAAAAAAACACAAAACAAAACCAAATTAATT
The DNA here is from genome assembly GCF_000276665.1 of Chinchilla lanigera. Classification (NCBI taxonomy): domain Eukaryota; kingdom Metazoa; phylum Chordata; class Mammalia; order Rodentia; family Chinchillidae; genus Chinchilla; species Chinchilla lanigera. The sequence continues at coordinate 5,616,892 of NW_004955482.1, read as the reverse complement.
GAAAAAATATACTTGATAAACATATACAAGGACAGATGCCTTTTTCTTACATATTCTACAGTCTGGGTAAATCAGAAAGTCCGGGTGAGTCTTATACTTCTTTTTTGTTGATGTTTTATTTTTGTTTTTGTTTTCAAGACAGGGTCTCACAATGTAGCACAGGCTGGCCTTGAACTCACCATGTAGTCTGGGCTAGCCTTGAACTCACAGAGATCCTCCTGCCTCAGCTTCCAGAGTGCTGCGATCACAAGTGTGTGCCACTACACCCTGCGAGTCTTGTACTTCAAATGGTATCTTGATTTGATGTCATCTTCTATCATTTCTGATTAATCAAGAACTGGCAGGTGCACTTTATATCAGTCTTAAATTCCTTGTCCTTTTTTCAAATTAAAATGGGTCTTTACTATCTGCATTTTTCATATTTTAAGGAATTGGGCATGCAATTAAGGATTTTTCCCTCTGCACAGCTTTAAATACAAATAGCCTGAATGGGGAGCCTGACTCCCGGATCTCCACTGACAACCTGTACGGTCCTAGAAAAATAATTTTCATCTCTTTGCATCTCAGTTTCCTAATTTATAATATGGGACTGTAACACCTCATAGGTGTCTGGCAAGATTAGATTTTAAATTTAACTACTGTGCATCTAAAAGTGATCTCAATAAAGAAAAGAATTGCCTTTTGTTGTTTTTTTTTTTTTTTGGGGTTTTTCTCCGGTACCGGGAACCGAACTCACGACCTTGCACTTGCCAGGCAGGCGCTTTTGCCGCTGAGCTAAATCCCCAGCCCCAAGAATTGCCTTTTGGAAACTGTAAAGTCACGATCATCTAATCACAAAGGGGGAACGTGCCTCACATTTATAGTGGGCGGGTTCCAGTGACACCAATCACAGTATCACAGCATAGTCCCCCACAGTGTCCTGTGTCCATTTTAGACTATAAAAATAATATATTTTGCAGTTTTCATACTACCCAAAATAAACTTAGGTATTACAGAATTTCATCAGAAGTATTTCAGAAAAATCATGTCTCTAAGGGAGGAGGCACTCAGAATATCTGGATCAAGATATGCCTGGGGTCAGGAGTGGTAGATCCCAGCACTCTGTGATCTCAGCACTTGGGAGGCTGAGGCAGGAGGATCACTCCAAGTTTGAGGCCAGCCTGGGTACATGGTGAGTTCAAGGCCAGTTTGAACTACACAGTGAAACTCTGTCTCAAAAAAAATAAAGATATGGCTGGGGCTGGGGAGGTAGCTCAGTGTTAGAACATAGGTACAAGGCCCTGAGCCGGGCGTGGTGGCACATGCCTGTAATCCCAGCACTGGGGAGGCTGAGGCAGGAGGATCGTTGTGAGTTCAAGGCCAGCCTGGGCTACAAAGTGAGAGCCTGTCTCACAAAAAAAAAAAAAAAAGGCCCTGGCTCAATGCCCAGCATCACAAAAACAAACAAAACCACCATGGCTGTATTGATCTCCATAAGCAGCTGCTATATTTATAGTGAGTCTGTGTATTGTTTAGGCAAACACCAAACAACTTTCTTATGACTTCTAATGAAGATGTGGCTGAGTGCCGAATCCATGCTTTGTGCATATTACATAAGCACTCAACCACTATATTGCTTTCTTTGAAAGGAGTACTGGATGAGCCGGGCATGGTGGTGCACGTCTGTAATCCCAGCACTAGAGAGGCTGAGGCAGGAGGATCATTGCAAGTTCGAGGCCAGCCCGGGGTACAAAGTGAGTGCAAGGCCAGCCTGAACTGCACAGCAAGACCCTGTCTCAAAAAGACAAAAAAAAAAAGAAAGAAAGAAAAAGAAAAAGAAATGAGTATTGGTACATTACCTATGGATTTTACTTAAGAATAATATAAATTGTGGTTACTTTTTTTTTTTATCCCCAGCCCACAACACTACATTTTTATTTTACTTTACTTTTTTTTTTGTTTTGTTTTTTTGGTTTTTTTTGAGACAAGGTCTCACTATGTAGTGCAGGGTAGCCTTGAACTCACCACATAGCCCACGCTGGCCTCAAACTCTCCACAGTGATCCTCCAGCCTCACCTCCTGAGTGCTAGGGTTACAGACATGCACCACCACACCTGGCAACCTTCTATTTTTATTTTTTGGGTACCAGGAATCGAACTCAGGACCTTGTGCTTGCTAGTCAGGCACTTATGCCACTGGGCTATATATCCCCAGCCCAACCTTCGATTTTTAACTGCCTCATTTGCAATGGAATTTCACAGGCCTTTCACTTTACATATACCGAGTGTTATGTGGAAAAGCCATAGAATGTACAAAAAAGGAAAAGTTAATTTTCTAAAGTATGCAGTAATAGGCTGGTTTGGTGGCACAAGTCTGTATTCCCAGCACTCTGGAAGCGAAGGCAGGAAGACTGTGAGTTAAAGGCCAGCCTGGGCTACACAGTGAGTTCACAAGCAGCCTGAACTATATAGAGAGACCTTGTCTCAAAAAAAAAAAAAAAAAAAAAACAACAACTATGCAGTAACAGTTATTTTTAGAACTTTAGTCATTATGATATATGAATATAAGTAATTATCACATTTGGGGTATATGTATTGAATTCTTCAACCAGGTAATCTTTCACTTTACTTTCTTCTGTATTCTGAAAAACAACACAAATTATGGTTCTAAAAGTACAATTTACATTTAAGCTGGGGATATAGCTCAGTGACACAAGCACCTGCATGGCAAGCACAACGTCCTGAGTTCGATTCCCAGTACTAAAAAAAAAAAAAAATTTAAAACAAAATCTACTGTTAAGAATTTAGTAATAACATTGTACGTTTCTATAAAGAATTACCAACTCTAGCTTATTTTTAAAAACAGGAAAAGTCCACCTTGCACACCATTCTATAAAATAAAAATTTTAAGTATTCTTTTAACAGTGCTGGGGATCAAGCCTGGGGCCCCTCATAAACTGGGCAAGTGATCTACACTGAGATACACTCCCAACCCCCATTATATTTTTATATCATAATTTAACTTATGTATGAGCCTGGCCTGGAGGTGCACGCCTATAATACCAGCACTTGGGAGGCTGAGGCAGAAGGATCATTGCGAGTTCGAGACTGGCCTAGGCTACAAAGTCAGCTGAAGGTCAGCCTGAACTGCATAGTTTTGTTTTTTGTTGGTTTTTTTTTTTTTAGTACAGGGAATCGAACTCAGGACCTTGCACTTGCCAGGCAGGCGCTTGTGCTGCTGAGCTATATCCCTGGCCCAGCCTGAACTGCATAGTGAGACCCTGTCTCAAAAAAAAACAAAACAAAACAAAAAAAAAACATATATATGAAAGAAAGAATCAGTGACCTGAAAACAACAGAATACCATGCATCATAGCTAAATGTGATAAAGTACTAAACAGAAGTCTACACAGGCAAGCACAAGGTCCTAAGTTCAATTCCCAGTACCAAAAAAATAATAAATAAAAAATAAACAGAAGCCCAAATTTAGAATTAAAACATTCAAAATATTTCAAAGTAAATTTAGGTTTTTCAAAATGGGGTCCATTCCATCTCAGTAATTTTTTCACATTTGTTCAGTATCGTTCCCCAATTAATATGCCCGATGAGTTTAGCAATAAATTAAGTAACATGCTCTTCTGGACATAAACTTCTAATAATTTAGACTTCAGTGCAGGTTCATTTAAAAAGGCAAAAGATTTAGACGCTCTGAAGAGAAACCAGAGTATAGTGCAGGTTCACTTAAATGTCATTATTTTAAAATCCCAAAAACAAAACAAGATACCTCACAGTTTTTCCAGCGCTCTGAATCAGTCTTCCCACCGTTCTGTAGCTCTTGCATGAAAGAAGCTAGAAGCTCCACTGTGCCCTGGATGGCAGGCAGCCTGGTCTTCCCTGAGAAAGAGGACACCCCATTTGTACTAAGGCGGGGACTACTTCTGTGGAAACATAAATCATTCAGATCGTTTCTTCATTCTACCCGAGCGCTGAATACTTAAGCGGTTCATGATTTCACAGAGCAGCATAAAACCACTGACATTTAATCCTTCTAACTGGTACCTCATCTGTGAAAATCAGATCACAAGTTTGTCCACCAGAGGAAAACAGCAGTAAAATGACAGACAATACTTTATTTTCTTGAGAGTCCAAAGAAAGACCTTCTGCAGGAACACCGGAGTGCTGGGAGGAAACAGGATGTGTTAACATCTTAAAAAAAACTCCCAGCTCCCCTGCTTTAACTCACCCAGAGGAGCGCTCCGGCCGCCCCGAGCACAGCCCCACACTGTATGCAGGCGATTCTGCCTCCGCTGCCCCAAAGATGGTCAAGTCTCGTTACCAGGGTCCCCTCACTTGGTGCGATGAGCTGATGCTTATCCCTGCACTGGCACTGAATGAAAGCTGCACCAAGCAAATTAACAGCAAATATTCAGGACTTCCTTAGCCTATTCAGTATGTAAAACACTGATCCTTCCCAGGAAAGACTGCTCTTCCGAACTTGAGTAGATCAGATTTGCTTGAGTGGCACACAAAGCATAATACAGGACCCTAAAAGTGGTTTAAAATCTACTCATTCAAAGATTATTTTCGTCTATGTATTGATTTATACCCTGTTTTTCACACGGAATTTAAAAAGAGGACACAGTAAATAAAGACCAGGGAGAGTATTAAAATTCAAGGGAAAAAAGAACCTAGTATGTCGTCCAAAACGGATTTACATAGTTGTAATAATGTAGTTTCAATCTGGTGAATTTACCTGCCACTCCTAAGAAAGGAGGAGACAAGCACCACTGCGTAATTTTCAGGAGGAAAGCACGTTTGCGTTCCTCCAGGCAAATCAAACACCGTATTTTTCTTCTAGATGTGGACCTCAGAGAGGCCACTAAGTGACACAGGAGACAAAACGTGTGGCCAGTCTTCAGCACGCGTGCACAGATTACCGCCGCAGGCAGCTCTTTCAAGCCCCTTCTTACTCTAAAATTACCTCTCATAAATTACCTAATTTATGCTTTACTTCATTTTATATATTTTTAGGTTCCTCAGGAAGGCAGAGAATGAACAGTTTATTTTTTGTTTTTTTGAGTCAGGGTCTCACTATGTAATCCAGGGTGCCTTGAACTCACTATATACACGAGGGTGGCCTCAAACTCGTGGCACTCCTTCTGCCTCAGCCTCCCGAGGGCTAGCGTCACAGGCATGTGCCACCATGCCTGGCTAAAAATGAACAATTTTTAATGTTATTTATCACTTTCTTCAAAAGCCTTGTATATAAAGCTATCTGTCTCTTCACCAACAGGCCCCAGTCCACTACCTTTTCGCTATCCTGGATGTACCTGCTTTTTGTAATTGATCACTTCTTTAACAGGACCTACCTCTGCTATTCTAAGCTACCATAAATTTAGAAACCAAACAATCAAGCTTGTTAGACTTTGTGTAAATGGAGAATAAACAGCCTCTGATTAAAAACACATACTTGGGGGCTGGGGATTTAGCTCAGCGGCACAAGCGTCTGCCTGGCAAGCGCAAGGTCATGAGTTCGATTCCCGGTACCAGAAAAAGAAAAAAAAAAAAATACTTGGGCTGGGGTGTACCTCAGTGCTAGAACAGCTGTTTAGCTGGGTTCAAGGCCCTAGGTTCAATCCCCAACTCCACAAAACAAAACCACAATAGATATTTTAAAAAGAAAATGCAAGGGCTAGGAGTGCAGCTGAGTGGTAGAGCACTTGCCTAGCTTGCAAAAGGCCCTGGGTTCCACCCCCCACACCACAAAATAAGAAGACATATTGGACCTTTTCTCTGCTGTGCTAACACGTGCCTGTAACCCCCTCAGGGAAGCTGAGACAGGAGGATCCAAAGTTAAGGGCAATTTAGTGAGACTCTGGCTCAAAACAAAAGAAAACCCACAGCACTTGGGAGGCTGAGGCAGAACTCTGTGAGTTCGAGACCAGCCTGGGCTACAGCAAGATCTTTTCTCAAAACAAAACAAAGCTGCAAGGGAGGACAAGCTCAGCGGTAGAGCACCAAAAAACAAGCATTATTTTACTATCATACTCAGAGTCTGCAGAGCCTGTTTTTACTTAGCTTTTTACTATTCAACTTTAACTGCTGCTTTTCAGCATGGTGAGATGGTTCCACAATATAAAACATTATTTGTACCATTAATTTAGAATGTAGAAATAATATTTAAACTACAGTTTAAAGATATGTTTGTAATTTGTCAAAAAGGAAAAAAGTATGAAGAAAAATACAACCAGCAAAGTAAGTTCTTTTTCACAATGTTCCAATCCAAAAGTACATCTCTCTAGTAGGCAAAAAAAAACCTCCAAAAGTACATCCTTAGCAGAATGAAAAAAAGCAGGATGACTAAACTATTCTCAACATTCCGTCAATAGTTGCTGATCATAGTTGCTGTGTTTTGTTTTGTTTTTAACAAACACAAATCAGCAAAAACACCACTTGGATAAATTGTTAAGTTATCAAGCAACATTATTTTGGTTTGCGGTTACATTAAAAAATCTTTGTTGTTACATTGAAAAGTATCTATCCCATTCTTACCTATTAGTATTTAAGCTCAGTCCATGAGAATGGGGAGAATTTTTGATATCAGATTCTACAGAAGATGAAGTTTTTTGTAAGGTTTTCACCAAGTCAAAATCTTCCATAGTGTACAGAAATTGTTACACTCTCTTATTTGAAAATACAGGTTCTTTTACTGTTTGAGGAAACTGAATCCGAGTCATCTTCAGATGCTTCGTCGTCTACCAGCATTTTCAGTTGCTAACATTCAAAACTGTAAAATTTCCTAAACTTCCAAGACAGTCTGAAAATGAACGAGGAAAAAAAAATACTACTATAAAAAGCCACTAACTTAGCAACTGTCTTTTCAGATTTTGAAAACTTTCACTTCTTTCATGTAAATGTACATTTAGGACAGCAATAGTTTTTTTGTTTTTGTTGTTTGGTTGTTTTTGTTTTGGGTACCAGGAGTCAAACTCAGGACCTTGCACTTGCCAGGCAGGTGCTGTGCCGCTGAACTACATCCCCAGTCCTGGCTGTTTTTTGAGACAAGGTCTTACCATGTACTTCAGGGTGGTGTTAAACTCACTATGGAGCCCACGCTGGTCCTGAATTCACAGTAGTCCTCCTGCCTCAGCCTCCCAAGTGCTGGGATTACAGGTGTCCACCACCATGCCCATCTAGCAACCTTCTTTATAATGACCAAATTGTAGAAACCCAAATGTTCATCAACAGATAAAATGAGCACATCTATTTAATGGATTATTCAGCCTTAAAAAGGAATGAAAATGAGTGTAGTGGCACACACTATAATCCCAGCATCTGTGAGACTGAGGCAGGAGGATAACGTGGTGGAGTCCAGCTTTTACTTAGCAAGACCTTGTGTCAAAAAACAAAAGGGACTGGAGATGTAACTCAGTATGCAACCCCTGGTACTGAAGAAAAAATAAAAGAAGGAAGGAAACAAAAACGTATGTTACAATGTGGGTGAACAGTGAAAACAACGTGCTAAGTAAAAAGAACCTGCCACAAAGGAACACAGTGTTTCCACTGGTATGAGCTATCTAAAATAGGGAAATCCAGGAGGGAGAGGCAGGCAGGTCACTTCGAGTTCAAGGCCCGTTCAAGGCCAGCCTGAATTACACTGCAAGACCCTGTCTCAATAAGAAAGTAAATGAATGAATGAATAGCAAACCCACAAAGACAGAAAGTAGATTAATGTGTACCAGGAGCTGGGGGACGGAGGAACAGAGTGACTGCAATGGGTACAAGGTTTCTTCTGGGGTGATAAAAAGTTCTGGAATTACATGGCATGATGGTCCCACAGCCTCATCAATGCTCTAAACACCACTGACTCACACACTTCAGAAAGGGTGAATTTTAAGACATGTGAATTATATATCTCAATGAAAAGCCTACATGAAGGGCGATATGCAAAAAGAAGCATCACTGCTTCCAGGAAATATTTCAGAATTTTATGTTAAAAATCAAGGTTCAAGGGCTGGGGATTTAGCTCAGCGGCAAAAGCGCCTGCCTGGCAAGCGCAAGGTCGTGAGTTCGGTTCCCGGTACCGGAGAAAAACCGAAAAAAAAAAAAAAAAAAAAAAAAATCAAGGTTCAAAACAACTGTTACATAACAATTGGAGCACTTCATCCTTATGCATTTATTTAATTCTACCAAGTATACATGCTTGTTGATTTGTACAGTGACCAGAAGAATTTAACGACCTAGCTGGGTGTAGTGAGTGGCACAGGCCTGTAACCCCAGCACTCAAGAGGCTGAGGCAGGAGGGTTGCTGGAGTTCAAGGCTACCCTGGGCTACAAAATGAGTTTCAAGGCCAGCCAGAACTGCACAGTGAAACCCTGTCTCAAAAAAAATTAACTACCTCGTCTTTAATTTGCCATCAACAAGAGCAAATTAAACTGTTAACACATTTGTCTCTCCATTGGCTGGTGTACATTTTGCACTAAATAGCTGTTTGTATGCTGTATGCATCATTTTGTTTTTTAAGGTTTTCTTTGAGAGAGGGTATCACTATGCAGTTCAGGCTGGCCTTGAACTCCCTATGTAGCCCAGGTTGGCCTCGAACTCAGCGTGATCCTCTCACCTCAGCCTCCCAAGAGTTGGGATTACAGGCATGCATCTCCATGCCTGGCTATGCATGCATCATTTCTTTAACGAACTATTTGTCAAGCATTGAAGGAAGGATCAGGGGATGGGGATCTACCTCAGCAGCACAAATGCCTGCCTGGCAAGTGCAAGGTCCTGAGTTCGATTCCCGCCACCAAAAAATAAAATAAAAAGATCAACCCCAGCACTCAGGAGGCTGAGGCAGGAGGACTGTTGCCAGTTCGAGACCAGCCTGGGCTATAAAGTGAGCTCAAGACCTGCCTGAACTGCAAAGCGAGACCCTGTCTCAAAAAGACAAAAAACAAACAAACAAACAAACAAAAAAAAAGATCAAGGAAGGAAGAGAAAATTTTCAAAAAAGAAAAAGAAAAACTATGCTGCTTACAAATGAAAAGTTACGAGGGTGTTACGGAGAAAACCATCTAACGTTTTGGTTCCTTTAGATTCCCCTCTCTAGGGCCCGGTTTTACAAAGCACTGTTGTACACAAAAACCATCAGCTCATCAAGGAAGCACTTCCTGCAGGGACAGGTGTGAAAGCCCAGGGTAACCGGACCTAACTCAATGGCCTTCGCCCGGTGGCTCAGCCCATCACTACGACAAATGAGGCATTGAAAAAGCCAGGAGCTGCGGCCCCTTCCAAGTGGGCAACGAGCACCTGGCTTCCAATCACCCCGCTCTAATACCAGGGAAAGGCCAGTTCTCCAGGGAGGCGGAGCTCCAACCCTTTCTATTTTCCCCGCTGAGGTCACCGGATGCAGCAGATGCAGATGGAAAACCTCGAGAAATTCAGATGCTTCTCCGGATGGCGGGGCGGGGGGGAGGGGTAAAGAAAGAAGAGATTTTTTTTTTTTTAAACCCTGTAACGGTGCTGAATTTTGAAAGGTGAGACAAACTTGACAGGGAATGAATAGAGGATCAGACATTTTTATATTTTCCAGCAGTAAACTAGGACGCCTCCACCCCCACCCCCCACCCCACCCCCGCAGGAACGGGGACTGGGCAAAGGGGACGAGTCACCGGGTTCGACCAGCAATCTGAAAGTTAACGAGGCGCCCGCTCCGCTGGGATAATTTCCAGGGTTGGGACCATTTCGTGACACAGTCGCCCTCATAGCCAGACCTCGGTCGCCGTGGAAGAGGCCGGGTCCTAGTGGACAGGCGATAACGAACCCCATGCAGTTGCCTGGGACACAGATACCAAGGAGGAGAAGCCACGGCGGCGACATCGTGATTTCCAAAGGAAGCACAGGCAGCAGGTCAAAAATAAATAAATAAAAAGAACCCACCAGCCCCCCGCCCCTCGGGAAGGGCGCTCTGCGATTGGGTCGCGCGGGTGTCACTCAAGGGCACCGAGTCTAGAAAAGGCGCTCGCAGCACGCCACAGCCCCCACACACCAGCGGGCTCCGGCGGGGTCGGTCACCTGTCTTGGTCGTCAGGGCCTAGCCCATCAGCAGACTCAGGGTTCCACCTAAATGTACTCTTCTAAGTCTCGCCCCCCGTCCCGCGGTGGCAACTCCCCGCAGGAGGAGCGCCACTTACCTGACCGCCGCTTCCACAGCAGTCAGAGCAGGGCGACTGGCCTCTCGCGACCGTTAAAACTCGAAGGAGCGTGCGTGCCCCCGGCGCATCATCCGCGATTGGCTGCTCGGGAGGGGGCGGAGACAGCCGAACGGCGCGAGTCGACCTTCTTCCCTGACGCGCAGCTCGCTCTCTGAGGTCCGACTCCAGGGAGGCCGGAGGAGGGCGGGGCTTGCATCAACCTGTCCCCTCTGATTGGTTCTCTGGGCACCTACCACTCCCACGCGGGAAAGAAACCTCAGCTTCTCGCATGCGCAGTTACTGAGAATGCGCCTCCAGCCAGTGAGGGAAGGCGCGGCAAGTGTACGGCGCGTGCGCAGAGCCCGGAACGCGCTTGCGCTTCGGGCTTTGCAGTGGTTTGGGGTTCTCCTTGAACGTTTCCAGCTGGAGGCCAGTTCTGAGACCAGGTAAGCGTCCGTGCGCTAGGCAGGCACCCGTACGGCTGCCCACGACTCTCCGGGCCTTGGGAGAGAGGACTGGGAGAGAGGGTGCCTGAGTTTTCCCCGTCTCGGGACCGTGAGTCGCGCTGCCATTTTACCTGAAGACTCGCTGGTGGGGAGGTGGAGCCAGCCGTGGAGCCCTGAGTTGAGTTTTCCCAGGACTCGATTTACCCTGAGCTGCTGGGGCGGAGAGAAGAACTCACCGCCCGGAGAAAACGGCTCCGCGGAGGCCCCAGGAGAGTCGGGTCCGTCGGAGGAGTGGCGCGTGGTTGCCAGGCTTGGAGAGGGCTGCGGAGAGCCCGCCTTGCCGCCCTGTCCCCGCGCAGCGGCAGGCTGGTCAGCCTTTCAGGTCCTTCGGGCGCTCAGCCTTGCCCCGGCGTCCTGACCCAAGCTGTCACTCGCAGGCACGGTCCCTTAAGGGTGCCAGAGGTGGCGCTGAGAAACCAGCATGGGGAATGTGTTTGCCCTTGGGATGACAAACGTGCCGGGGATCACCCCATCCCACCTGCGCCTCTTCAGAATACCTTCTCATTATTTTTCAACAGTGCAACTTTGTCTCCATCCAAATCCCCACCAGTGTAGGTCAGATCTCAGGCTTATATAACTTGAAGCCCTCCCCCACTACTAATGCGGGTTTAGTCCACCGGTCCATATTTTAGGCTTGTGTCACAAAGCAAACCCACGATTGGTAAGCACACTGCTGTTTTCACGGACCATATTTTAAGGCCACCAAAGGAGAAAAGCGGAAGCAGTTTTATCAGCTAATTTCACTTGGTTACAAAATGCAGAGACACCTTATGATTTCACACTCGCAAAAGAACTGAGAAGTGTGAATTCCTGAGACAGCTCCAGGCTGTGTTTCTCTACTAAGAAAAATACTAACCCAAATGCAACTAGTGATGATGAGTTATTAACCATGCAGTAGACAGTTGATGGCTGTTGGCTATGACCTCTGATGGGATTGGTTATTTTGGGAGTGGATATTTTGATTTTTGTTTTTAGCAGTGTGACTTTTTTTTTTTTTTTTTTCCAGTATGGGGATTGAATCCAGTGCCTTCAAACTGAGCTACAGGGCCGGGGATATAGCTCAGTGGCACAAGTGCCTGCCTGGCAAGCAAAAGGTCCTGAGTTTGATTCCCGGTACCAAAAAAAATAAAATAAAATAAAAAACTGAGCTACATCCCTAGCCCTTTATTTTTTAAAACAGTATGATAATTGCCCAAGTTGGGTTTTAATTTGTAATCCTGTTGCCTCAGCCTCTCACAGAGTTTGGGATTATGGACATGCGCCACCAATCCTGGCTTGCTAATTTTTTTTTTTTACATACTTTCTTTTTAATTTGCTTGTCTTTTTTAAATTATTATTGTTTGTTGTCATCGTTGTTTCAGACAAGGTCTCACTCTGTTTTCCGGGCTAGTCTCAAATCCATGGGGATCCTTCTACCTCAGCCTCCTGAGTCTGGGATTACAGGCATATGCCACTACACCTGGCTATAAGTTCTTTGTAACATCAAGTTTTGAAGTATATTGTTTGTCTTGAAGGCATCAACTTGACATCTTTTGAGTAGAGCTCTTTCACATTAATCAGGCGATTCAGAAGTTGGGCTGACAATGGTTTGAGGCCTATAGTATCTGTCAAACAGGATGTCACTTTGTGTCTTTCTCTTGTAGTAATAGGGGTTGAAACCTGAGGCTCAAATATGCTGGGCCTGTGATCTACCACTGATCTGTACTCCCAGCCCTTTTTATTAAACATAGAAAATTATTGGATTTACATTTAATATGTGTGTTTTTCCCGAATTGAATCCAGGACCTTGTGAATGTTAAGCAGTTGCTCTATCACTGGATTATACCCAGACTCCTACATTTGAATTTTTTTTTTGTCTTTTTGACAGAGGGCCTCATTATGCAGTTCAGATTGGTCTTGAATTCACTGCATAGCCCAGGCTGGCCTTGAACTCACAATGATCTGCCTGCCTCAGCCTCCCAAGTGCTGGGATTACAAGCTTATGCTACCATGCCCAGCTCAATTTCTTTGTTTTTAAAACAGGCTCTCACTGTGTAGCCCAGGCTGGCCTTAACCTTATGGTGGTCCTCCTGCCTCAGCCTCCCAAGTGCTAGGATTACAGACATGGGCCACCATACCAGGCTTACAGTTAAATTGTTTTATCTTTCATATCTTTCTTTCTTTCTTTTTCTTTTTTCTTTTTTCTTTTTTTTTTTTTTTTTTTTTTTGGTACTATATAGCATTCTAGAATCCCTAAAGACATTTTTGCTTGGACTAGGACAGATTTGCTGTGGGTGGTTTTATCTTTCACTGTGAGCCTGTGGGGAAATCAGGCTGTATGTAGGCATCATAATGAGTTCCTTGGCACCTGATTTCATAGATCAGAATTATGACCTCACCAAATGGCGTGACTTTAGCAGTTGGATGGTACTTCTTCAACTAGATCATACCAAGTAAGATAATCTGTCAGTTATTCTTCTAAGTTCATTTTCACTCATGAGATAGCCCAGGTGTGGTGGCACATGCCTGTCATACAAGCACCAGAGAGGCTGAGGTAGGAGAATCGCCTTGAGTTTGACGCCAGCCTGAAATACATAGCAAGACCTTGTCTCACAAACAAAAACGTCAGTGAAATAGTGTGCAGGCTGGGTTGATGCCTTAAGACCAACGTAGCTGGATGTCAGAGGCTCCTCCACTGTGTAGCCAGGAGCTGAGTGCTGTTTAATGAGCAGAGAAGCTTGGTCCTTGTGGCCACCTGTGTGCTTCTGTTCTCTGGGCGCTGTCAGCTCCATTTGCAGATGAGGGTATGTGGCCTGCACTGCATAATGAGTCAGTCACGGAGCTGAGACATTGGTCGCAGGACACGATGACTACAGAGCTCACGTTCCTCTGCGTTGTGGTCTTTCTGGGACAGAAAATGGGAGGAAGTGTCAAAAAGAAAGAGGTAAGGAAAATGAGCTACTGTTTATAAGGAACTGAGAAAGAGATCTGGAGATGTCATGAAAGGTAGTGAAACAAGCTGTGGAAAGAATAAATTTAGTTTCAAAAATTTAAAACCTTATTGACTCAGACCTGTAATCCCAGCACACAGGAGGCTGAGGCAGGAGGATGAATTTAAGGTCAGCCTGGGCTACATAGTGAGTTCAAGACCAGTCTGTACTGCATAGTGAGATCCTGTTTCAAAAAAACAAAAATGTACAGGTTGTTGGCATTATGTGATTGGATGCTTTTCTCGTTGTATATTTCATCAGTTATCTCTCAAACGCGGCAGCACTGAGGCGGTTCTGTTTAGACCAGACCTGGAGTGGGCCCCTTTCTCACTTGTCCCCTGTCAACACCGATGCTCTGCGCTCCCTGCAGGATCGGCCGTGCCCTCCTTGCAGGAGGTAAATCTGTGAGCCGAACTCGGGTTCGAGGTGCTTTATGTTCCTGTGATGCCCGAAGCCTAGGGAAGTTCGTAGTCTCGTGGTCTGTTTCCAGCCTGACCCTTACTGCCCATGGCTCCTTGTGGGGACATCGGCCTTCCTAAGGGTCACAGACTTTGGAACAAGAGGACGAGCTCCAGGTAAAAGACCAGGAAAAAGCTCTGTTCTCTTCCCTCACATCTTGCAGAGGGCACCAGAACTCTGGAGGCTGAGGTTGTCGGTCAGTGCAGAGCCCTTGCTGAGCACACGCAAGGCCCAAGATTCCATGCCCCACACTGAGAAGAAACACATCCGTCCTACAGCCTTAACTTGTCAATTCCTGTGTCCCAGAAAAAAGCTTGGCACACTTACCTAGGGCTCGAAATCACCTTGGAATCTTGTTGAGATGCAGCTGGGACAAGGCCTGAGTCCGCGTTCCTGACATGCTTCCCTGGGCTGCTACCAGCCTTGCCTGCAGACCACACTTCGAGCAGCGAGAGCTAGAGCCCCAGCCTCCAGTTCCCTGGCCACCAGCACATAATTAGAGACCACGGAAGCATGGCTGGTCTACACTGAGATGTGCTTTAAGCGCAAACATCGCCCAAACTGGTTTGTATTTTATTTATTTATTTTTTTATATTTTGGTACCAGGAATTGAACTCAGGACCTCATGCTTGCCAGGCAGCCGCTGTGCTGCTGAGCTGTATCCCCGGCCCCAGACTGATTTTTAAATGGCAAACTGAATGAGGGTCTTCACACTGGGCTTATTTTTTATTTTAAGACACGATCACTAAGTTGCCTAGGCTGGACTTGAACTTGGGATCCTACTGCCTCAGCGTCCCAGAGTGCTGGGATGACAGATGTCCACCACTGTACCCAGCACCCCCAGATATTGAAGACAGCATTTGAAAAAAGAACGTAACACCTGGTTTTAACAGTATATGTTCAAATAATACTTTTTAAATCTTGAGTTAAATATATTAGTTTAATCAGTTTCTTTTTATTATTTTTAATGTCACTGCTCAAAAACCTAGAACTCTACATGTGGCCAGTAGCACTCTGCTGGGTGCACTGACCTTGAATACTACCGCAGTACAGACCACATTTACAGTGATCTTTTAGTCAGACAATACTGAGCACCAGAACACAGGCAGCATCCTCTCTCAAGCCCTTAGTTGGCCACCCTTGCTGGCGCATACCTATCATCCCAGAACTTGGGAGGCTGAGGCAGGAGGATCGCTGTGAGTTTGAGGCCCGCCTGGACCACACAGCAAGACCTTGTCTCAATGCCCTACACACACACACACACACACACACACACACAATAGTGAAAGTGAATTTTAGATAAACAGACCCAGAAGGCAGGTCCAGAATCAAATTCTATGCTTTCCTAACAATAGATTCACATCAGAAACGCTTTGTCTTTCTTAGAGACATGAGACATTACCATCTCTGCCACCTTCCCTGGTATCAGGGCTATTGACAACACAGTGTCACCGCCTATATCTAGGTTTTGGTTTGATTTGGGGGTTGTTTATTTGCTACTAGGAATTGGACCCAAGGTCTTCTCACTGAGCTGCATGCCCAGCCAATTGTTTTGTTTTGTTTTTTATTTTGAAACGAGGCTGGTCTCAAACTCTCAATCCTCCTGCCTCAGCCTACTAGAATGTTGGGTCTACAGGTGTGTGCTGCCTCCTAACCTAGTAACCTGGGATCACTCCAGTCCCAGGCCTTGTCACAGAGTCAGACAGGCCAGGCCCACAGCTTTTTTAGGTTGACAGTGGAGGTGCTAGGTCCGGTGGCAGCCAGGCCACTTAGCAGAGTGACAGCCCGCATGACTCCAGCACAGCAAAGGGTGAGCAGCACTGCTCTGTGGTGCCTCATCCTGGGCTGTGGCAGCTGTTGTGTCTGTAGATGTCACGATGTCTCTTTATGGTCCAGGCGTCCTGCCTCTCAGAAGATGTTTAAAATATTCACTGGACCAAGTAACATTCCTGTTTTTAACACCGACAGACTCATCATCTCTGAAGTTGAGCAAGCTGGAAAGGACTCGGACCACAGAGGGGCTTTCATCTAAACCCCGGCCGCTGCTGAGTGCGGAGCTTTGATCAGAGGAAGAGTAGGGCCGGGGGGATCAGGCTGCGGAGTCAGCCCTAATGAGAGCCCGGCGTCAGAGAGGAAGTAGGGCAGAGCCGGCCTGACGGCCGCTTTCCCTAGACTCACGCTTCTTTTTACCATTTTGCCTTTTCTCTTTTTTACTGTCACTAGGAGCTACAGTTTGAGCTTTTATTGTTCCCTAAAGACTTTAGGTTGCTCTGTGGGCATCACAAGAACTGAAATCCAATCCGTATTCTTTGGGCTTCGGGGACGCTTGCCATTTTTAGCAGCCACTGGAGTGGGGCCAGAGCTGCGGGAGACATTAGAAATGTCTAGGATCGGCTGACTGGCCGCTGGAACTAGCCGTTCAACAAAGCAGCCAGTCACCGGACACTGGGGACCTTCTTGAACTTCAGTGGAGTGGGACATCTTCCAGGGTGTCTGCCAGCTCGGAATCAGGACAGGAGGATGAGATCTGAAACGGTGGGCTGTGACAAGGCAGCTGATGACAGTGCTCTCTCTGTCCTTTGTCTGGGACACGCCTGCCTCAGACTAGCTTCCTCTCTTTGTCCCTGCGCCGTGTCCTAGTGCCGCCCTGGCTGGTCACATTCACCACCTAGCGGAAGAGGAGCCCCAGGAGGGGCCTTGGCTCAGGTTCCACAGTGGGTCCACTCTGGGGACCAGCCGCGTGACACAAAGGAGCTGTGTTCTGCCGACTGAAAGGAGACGGAGGAAGGGGACGTTCACGCTATCACACATACTAGTTTCCTGAAGAGATTTCAGAGAAAGTGTCCGGGTGTATTGTTTATCTTTCCTTGAGGGTACTGCTAAGATATTTCACACACAGTGAACAAAAGCAGTTTCAGAGCCCATCTGCGCTATCGCTTACACTCTGTGTTTCAGTGCCAGCCCCTCCCAGCTGCCGAGCCGCTGACCAGCTGTTAACTATCACCCACCAGGACTGGCAGAACCCAGAGAATGTCACAGTGGGCTTAGACCGGAAGGTCAGTCATGGACGTGAAAACTAGCAGCCGTGTAAAGCTTGAAAAGGGTGTCAGGATCCCAGGCGTGGTGGGATCCCATGATCCCAGCGCTTGGGGAGGCTGAGGCAGTGACATGACAAGTTTGAGCTCAACCTGGGCTACTAAGCAAGATCCTACCTCAAAATTTGCTTAAAATAGGGCAAAACAAATATGTTCTGTCTCATTCCAGGCTTTTCTCACGGAAATAGAGCAGAGGGGCTTGGCGGTGTCAGTCTATAAAGGTGACCAGGGGCATTTCAGTGTCTGCTGGCCTGACGAGAAGCTTGCATTTAAACAGGAAGTGTCTTCAATAAGCAGCCCCTTACCTGGAACTCAGGTGTGCAGTCGCAGCTGGCAGTGGGCGAGGGGTGAGCTGGGGGGAGGCCAGTGGCTGCCAGGGCCCGTGGGCAGCGGCACCCCCGAGTTCAGTGCCTGCGTGTTCCTCAGGAAGACCCGAGCCGCAAGGGCACCTGTGGCTCCCGGTCCTGCTGCCAGGCTGCACGGAAGCTCGACCTGGAGCCTCCAGAGGTACAGCCAAGTGCTTTCCAGTACTGAGGGTGGAAGAGAGGGCCGAACACTCTCCCAGCCAAGTGCTCAACCACTGAGGCACGTCCCCAGTCCGTTTTGTTTTTTATTTTGACACAAGTCTTGCTTAGGTGCCAGGCTGGGTTTGAATTTGTGGTCCTGCCCCAGCTTCCCACAGTGCTGGGGCGACAGCTGTGCACCGCCACACCTGGGTCCTCCCTAATCTCTCTTACCGCATATGTGAGGGTGGAGAAGGGCGCATTTGCCCATCTTCCAAGCAGGACAGCAGGGCCAGGTGGTGACTCGCCCCGTTCACGTGGGAAACCTTTCAAACCCTCTTGCTTTTTGGATGCTGGGAGAACGCAAAGGCCCACAGGAGTCACCACCTTCTCACAGCTGTTAGTCCTTGTCGCATTCGCTTGTCAGCGAAGTTGTTGCAACCTTACCTCATGCCATGCCCCAGATCATTGATTAAACCTTGGCTCAGTGTGCGCGAGGCCCAGGGTTCACTCCCCAGCAGCCCCCGTACTTGCTCGGAGGCCTCACTCTCTGAGGGGTGTGGCAGCTCCTTCACACCAGAGTCCAGCTCGCGCCCTCACCGCGCCTCGGGGTGCCCCGAACCACACGGGCCCCTCGGTGAAAGCTGCAGTCTGGCGAGCCACACGATGACGACCAGCTGGATTACATTACTGGCAACGCGTCCCGGGGAGCAGATGTTCCCATTCAAATCCCTGAAACTGGAAACATTCGAAGACAACAATCATGACAGTGATTGATAGGAAAGTTTACTGTGTCAGACTGTTGGAGCTCAGCTGCAAAACAGACGCACACCGCCGCCTTTACCTTCTGATCGCAGACGCACACGCGGAGATACTGCCACTCGACTCAGATCTCAGTGCTTGCTTGATGTACTATTTCATGTTTCTTTATTAAATTACAGCCCCATTTGACTTTCACACTCAAAACCTTCCCGAGAAAACAGCACCTCTGGTGCTTTGAGATATTTTTGGTCTGTTAGCGGGAAATATTTATAGGCTGCCCGGTGAGAACGCAGGGGCGGGGCGGGCTGGAAAGTGTCTGGCTCCACAGTCTCCTGAATACCCTAAAGAAGGTGGGTATTACTCGTGATTATTTTGGTTTGGTTTTTTTGAGAGAGGGTCTCACTACATAGTTCAGGCTGGCCTTGAGCTCACTGTGAAGCCCAGGCTGGCCTCAAACTCACTATATAGCCCAGCCTGGCCTCCAATTCATGGTGATTCTCCTGCCTCAGCCTCCCTGGAGCACTGGGATCACAGACATGCACCACCACACCTGGTTCAGAGCTGCTGACTGGACTGTATGAAAAGCTGTCTGTGCCTCTGAAGCACCATCGTGAGAGGCATAGATCCTACTGAAAACCTGGCCTTCTCCCTGTGCACTTTAGGTCCCGGCAAGCGCCCACGCTTCTGATGAGTGCCTTGGGTTTACTGCGAGGTCCTGCGGCGCTGGCCAGAGTGTGCTCGGGGCCTTGGGGCCTTGCGCTTGGGGAGAAGCGGATGCTGCTGTCCCCGGGAGGTGCTGCCACAGCGCTGCAGGTGGCCAGCAAGAGGGACGGCCCTGCCTTGCTGCCCCTGGACGAGAGCGAGCTGGAGGAGCAGTTTGTGAAGGGACACGGGCCCGGGGGCCAAGCCACCAACAAAACCAGCAACTGCGTGGTGCTGAAGCACGTGCCCTCGGGGCTGGTCGTGAAGGTAGAGGCCTCGGGCGGGAGGGGTTGTGGAGGGGACAGGAATGGGTTCCAGGGCGCCTGCTGTGGAGGGCGCTGCGGACAAGGCTGTGTGTGTGTGTGTGTGTGTGTGTGTGTCCTGCTAACCACCGGCGGCCTTCTGAGGAAACCTTCACCACCGCCTTTCCTCCTCGACAGCACTCACATGTGAGCAGCAAAGTCCTGAAACTCGGTGGAAACTCCTGGGGGTCCTCTGCGACAGCCTCAGAGTTGTGCTTGCCCTTCCGTCCGTCTGCCAGCTTTGCGTCTTGCCAGCACTAACCAAGCCTTGGTGCCCCGGCTGCTGTGCAGCTAAGGAGAAAGATGCTGTGTGTCCCCCAGATGGGACCCGAGGCCACGTGGGGGGGTGTCCCTGGCCACAGCTGGAGGCCTCGATTCGCTTAGTCCTCTGGTGGCAAACCTTTTAGAGGTTTGTGGGGTTTTTTTTTTGTTTTGGGGGGGCGTTTTTTGGTCTTTTTTTTGAAACAAGGTCTCAGTGTGTACTTCAGGCTGGCCTTGAACTTTTCACTGTGTAGCCCAGGCTGGCCATTGATCCTCCTGCCTCAGTCTCCTTGAGTGCTGGGATCACAGGCATGCACTACCAGGCCCAGCTGAGAGCTTTGAGTAACACTGGTTTAGCCTATCCCTTCTTTTTTTTTTTTTAAAGGTACCGGGAATCGAACTCAGGACCTTGTGCTTGCCAGGCAGGCACTTGTGTTGCTGAGCTATATCCCCAGCTCCAAGCCCATCCTTCACAAACAGCAACCAAAAACATTAATTGTAAGAATAATCACAGCCAGGCGTGGTGTCGCACACCTGTAACTCTAGCCCTCTGGAGGCTGAGGCAAGAGGATCACTGTGAGTTCGAGGCCAGCCTGAACTGCATAGTGAGACCCTGTCTCAAAGAAAAAAGAAGAAGAAAAAAGAATAATTGGAATGAAAGCCACTTAATATAAGTGGGGTGCAGGAATTGGGCATGGTGGCTCAGGCCTGTGATCCTAGCATTCAGGAAGCTGAGGGAGGAGGATCGCTGTGAGTTCAAAGCCAGCCTGGGCTACATAGTAAGAACTCGTCTTTAAAAAAACAATAGAAAAGGAAAGAAAAGTGAAGTGAGAAGGCAAGGTCACAGGCCCAGGCAGGGAGGATCTGGTTTTCACTGCTTTGCCTGCTGGGTTTGTCCCTGCCTGTAAAGGGACTGGGCTGGAGTGACTGCTGAGGCCCCGCCCCTGACACCCTGTGGCATTCACGTTGTCACTCATGTCTTGCAGTGCCATCAGACGAGATCTGTGGACCAGAACAGGAAGCTAGCTCGGAAAATCCTACAGGAAAAAGTGGATGTTTTCTACAATGGTGAAAACAGTCCTGTTCTCAGAGAGAAACGAGAGGCAGAGAAGAAAAAGCAAGAAAGGAAGAAAAGAGCAAAGGAAACTCTAGAAAAAAAGAAACTGCTGAAAGAACTACGGGAGTCGAGTCGAAATGCTGCTGTGGGAAGAACTGCCGATGCCGACTGAGTCTGCCAGGAAGCACACAGGCAGTAACACTGGCGACTCCCATCAGTTTGTAAATGATGGGCTAGGGCAGGTGCGCCTGGAATGTAGGCGCTCAGGAGGCTGAGGCAGGAGAATCACCACCAGTTCAAGACCAGCCACAGCTACATAGTTCACGGCCAGCTACTAACTCAGACTAAGCTGGAGCAGACACTGATGCACACTTAAGAGAGCAGAACTAGAAGAATCCCGAGGAAGCCCTCAGTGTGAAAGGCAGCTGCTTCTCTAGGGGCTGAGGCGCTCCCTGGGCGCAGCCCTTGGTGGGGCGTCTGGGCTGGCAGTTGTTTTGCTTTGCAGAACTGGAAACTGGTTCCAGAAGTGCTGTACCACTGAGCTATATCCCAGCCCTTTTTGAGACAGGATCCTTGAGGTTTTCCTGCCTCAGCCTTCTGAGTAGCTGGTATTACAAGTGTGTGCCACTGTGCATAGCCATTGTTGATTCTTGACCTGGGCAATAGTTAGGTCTCCCTTTCTTTCTTTTTAAAAAGAAATAGGAGTCTTTTTTTTGTATAAGAGTTGAACTCACGACCTCATGCTTGCCAGGCAGGTGCTATGCCGCTGAGCTATATCCCCAGCAGAAACAGGAGTCTTGGGCTGGGGCCATAGCTTAGTGGTAGAGTGCTTGCCCAGCATGCATGAAGCTGCCCAACGATGAAAAAAAAAACAAGCAGTGATCTCACTGCTGCCCCAACTCTGGAGCTCAAAAGACCCTCCTGTTTCAGCCTCCCTTGTAGCAGGGACTACAGGTGTATCCCACCTTACTTGGCAGCCAGGCTTGGTGGCTCATGCCTGTAGTTCTAGCACTCAGGAGGCTGAGGCAGGAGGATTAGTTCAAGGCCGCATAGACTATACAGTGATACCCTGCCTAAAAAAAGAATTGTTTAGGGATAAAACTAGTATTAGCAAGGTCTATTTTCATGGAGAACTCAATCATGAACAGCATTTAGTGGTAGCTTGTCACCCACTGGGAGGCCTCTGCGCAGTGTTACCTTGTGAAGAAGAGGAAAAGATGGCCAAGGTGTCACTAAGGCGCTTGCCATTTACTCTTAGCTTGTGAACAGCGTGTGTGGCCAAGTCCGACTTTTGCTGTACAATAACATCGTCCCCTGTACACTGACTGGGGGTGGGGTTTGATTTCATTTGTTTCCAGTGCCAGGGTTCAAACCCAGCGCCTCCCCACTACACTGCTGCCCCAGTCCCGTTGTGTGTCCTCCAGCGTGCCGAGTTAGGGTCAGTGTGACTGGACCCAGCATGCTTTACTGACCAAGGACACAAAAAATACTCTGGAACTCTGAAACGTGCAGGCACGAGCAGCAGCCTCCAGCGAGGATGTGGAGGGCGGTGGCCATTTGCTGAGTCAGCTTCGCAGCCTCAAGTTTTCCACTTTCTTTCCAACCACATGTGGCATCTGCTGCTGTCAAACACACTCTGCCTCAACTGAAGCACACAAGTGCTTTCCCCGGCCAGCTGGGCCACGGCATCAGGACACAAAGGGAAGATGGCCTTTGACTGGTGAGCACCAGCTTCTCATTGAGAAGCGTCCAGCATGGTGGTGCACACGGTCATCCCAGCACTCAGGAGGCTGAGGCAGGAAGATCATAAGGGTTACATAGTGAGTTGAAGTTCAGCCTGACCTGTCTCAAAAAGTAAACCAAAAAAGGGAGGGTGCTTTAAAACAGCACATCAGGGGCTGGGGATTTAGCTCAGCGGCAAAGCGCCTGCCTGGCAAGCGCAAGGTCGTGAGTTCAGTTCCTGGTACCGGAGAAAAAAACAAAACAAAACAAAAAAGTAATAAAACAGCACATCAGGTCGGGTGTGGTGGCGCACGCCTGTAATCCCAGCACTTGAGGCTGAGGCAGGAGGATCGTTGCAAGTTCGAAGCCAGCCTGGGCTACATAAGTGAGCTCAAGGCCAGCCTGAACTGCATAGTGAGACCCTGTCTCAAAAAAATAAAATAAAATAAAAGGACAGCACATCAGAATTTTACAAGGAACCCACATCATAATACAAATTGTTAATGAAAATAAGCTTTATTACATCAAGTAATAAATACATACAAAGATGCAAACAGTTTTAGTCATTTTCTTCTGGATGTTTTGATCAACTTAGGGCAAACGCAGAACTGAAATCTACACACAGAGTCTTCATATGAGAGTGTCCAGGGTCCGTTTTAAGTGTAGTCGGTTGCTCTTTCTTCTGTATTTATAACTTGTGCATTTTTAGAACTGATTTCAAAGCGCTAAGAGTCATGCAAATGCGGAAGCAAGGAGGCTCCGCCCCATCAGACCCACCGGGTCCAGCGCCGGTGCGGAACCAAGTCCTGGGGCAGCAGGGTCTATGACAAGGAGCAAAGAACGATCGATCGGGGAGGTGTAAATGTATTCAACAGAAAAGACTGAAGGGAGACATTGGGACCTTGGGCGCAAACAACGGTTTGCTGTAAAATATAATAACGTCACGTGCATCTTTTAAATCAATGCTAAACAAAACCCTGGGTTGGCCTCACTACGTCAGATGCAAACCCGAATTCCCTGTGAAATCTTTTCTCATTCTTTGAGACTGTAGGTTCAGAGCCTAGCGAACCATGGCAGAAAAAAACTAAACTGTTAACATTTCCAAAATGAGTTTCCCTGCGCCGCAGTGGCGGCAACACCTCCTGCATGGAGTCTGCGGGCGGCGGCCGCTAGGACCTGGCGTTGCGCTCCGTCTCCGCGAGGCACTCCCGGACCAGCCCTCGAGCGTGGATGATGCCTGCGGGGAGCAAAGGCCAGGTCAGCAGGGCCAGCCAGACCCACCCTTGGCAACCCGCCCCGAAACCTCGCACCCTGAGGACGCTCAGGGGATCTACACATGTGCCAGACAAGTCAAGCACCGTGGTGTGCCTGTAAGTCCCGGTACACCGGAGGCTGAGGCAGGAAGGCCATCTGCACCCTAGGAGTTCAAGACCAGCCCTGGCACACAGTAAGACCCTGTCTCAAAACCAAAACTCAAACATCAGAAAACACCCAGATAGAAGTGGTTTTAAGGGATTTGCAGGCCAGGCGGCCGCGAGGCTCCTATATTGTCAGCCAGGCAAGAGGACATGTCCAGCTGTGCAGGCTGGGATCCAGAGGACACCAAGCCTGGGTGCCCAGGTTCCTGAGCCCTTCTCCCTATGTATCCCCCCTTATCTCTGGTTGGCCAGTTACCTTTCGTTTTCTTTTTGCCTCCATTGAACTTCATGGACTACAAACTCATTTATACACACCAAGAACGCTGTTTGTGCTGAGACATCTCCCAGAGGGCATCGGGTTGATGTCTCCAGGTCACCAGCTAACAGGAGAGTCCCTGAGGGTCGTGGTTGCTCTTGCCTACAATCCCAGCATTGGGAGGCTGAGGCAGGCTGAACTACGTGGCAGCAAGACCATCTCAAAAAACAAAAACCTTAGAAGTCCACATCTCACAAATCTTATACTCTGCCTAGAGCTCCAGAAAACTTCCTGTAAGGCCAAAGAGCAAATACTGTAGGCTTTTTGGGCCTACACAAATCACAGCTACTCAATCATCGTACATTGGGAGCAGCCACAAACAATGTGGACATAATGGATGTGGCTTTATTCCACTAAATCTCACTTATGGACACTGAAGTCGAATTTCACAGGATTTTTTTTGTATATCACAAAAATTTTTTTTTTCTTTCTGAGAGGAACAGCAGGGTTTCTGTGCAGTCAGGCCTGGAACTCCCAAAGGTATCCAGGCTGGCCTTGAACTCAAGATCTTACCACCTCAGCCTCCTGAGTGCTGGGATTACAGGTGTGTGCTACCACACCTGGCTCCAAAATCTTTTTTTTTTATAATCATGAAAAATTATAAGCCAAGTGTGGTGGTGCATACCTGTAATCCCAGGACTCGGGAGGCTGAGGCAGGAGGATCATTTCGAGTTCAAGACCAGCCCGGGCTATATAGCTCAAGGCCAGACTGAACTGCATAATGAGACCCTGTCTCAAAAAGACACACACACAAAAAAAAAAAAGAGAAAGAAAAACTATAAAAATCATTCTTGGCTCATGGGCTGTAGTCTGCCAACCTGTCAACAATGTTCCTGCCAGAGTGTCGTACACCTGTAGTCCCAGCTACTGAGGAAGCTGAGGCAGGAGGATCACTTGAGCCCAGGAGTTTGGGACCAGCCTGGGCAACACAGCCAGAAACCCCATTCTTTAAAAAAATAAAAAAACAAAACCAAAGCAAGGCACTGTGGCACATGGCTATAATCCAGCACTCAGGGAAGCTGGGGCAGGATTTTAAGTTTGGGATCTACATGGGCAACATAGTGACTTAGATCTGGTCTCTAAAAACTAATTAATAAAAGGATTGGGGATGTAGCTCAGTGCAGAAGTCCTAGATGTAACCCCCAACACTGCCAAAAAAAGAAAACAACGCTCCCTACTCTCCCAGGGCTCTGTCGCTGTCACTCTGCCAGGACACACACCTACCTCAGCCTGGGCGTGGCTGCTGGCTGGGCTGGTGCAGGGTCTCCTCCCTACTGTGGATGGGCCCTGTAGCAGTCACCTGCCAGACTCTGGGCTCCACTGTCCCCCCCCAGGAATTCCCATTTGGGAAACCAGGGCTCCAGCTGCCAGAACTGCCCTAGGTCCTCTGATCCCTGAACAGACTGACAGCCATCTGCCCCCCAGTGAGGCCAGGGTAGGAAGCTCTTAACCCCGCCCCACGCACTGGCCCAGCTTCTCATCCGGGCACCGCCCACCAAGACTGAACATGGCCGGAGCCCGTACCCAGGACCGCCACACACCTCTGGATCATAAATGAGCCCAGGATCTTTCTAAAACACATCCTCTCCCAGGCATGGCCAGGCATGCCTGTGATCCCAGCACTCTGGGAGGCTGAGGCAGGAGGGCGGCAAGCTCAACATCAGCCTGGGCAACCCTGTCTCAAAAAATGAAAGGACCTGGGGAACTGGGAAGGTAGCTCAATGCAAAGGTCCTGGGTTCAATCTTCAGAACTAAAAACAACAAAAAAAACTCTCCTATCCCTTCCACCTACCTTACGCGAGGTCACGAGCTGTCTAACGTCCTCCACACCCTGCACGAGTCCCTTGTGTTCTGTGATGCTGTCCTCCACCAATTGCTAAAGAACCTCAAGGTGCCCAGCTCAAGGACAGACCCAACCCTCCCCTGGCCCTGATGAAAGGAGGTGACAGCAAAAGACACTGCAGACGCTGTGGGGCCCTAAACCCCAGGCCAAGGCAGTCACTTCCCATAGCGTTCCCCAAGGGCAGCAGAGCAGGGGGAGACATAGCCCAGGAAGCTGAAGGCCTGTGACAGCAGTGGGGAACCCCGCTTGGCCACACTGTCCAAGCCACCCCCGGCCCCCATCCGGGCCTCTCCCACCTGTCTCCAATGGTGTCCTCAGAATATCAGGTCTTTTTCTTTTGTCCTTTTTCCTAAATTGGGGACCAATATTGAGGATTAAACCCAGGGAGCACTGAGCTACATCCCTACCCCTTTTTAAAATTATAGTTTGAGCCAGGCTCTCACTACAGTAATTCACTAAGTTACTCATGCTAGACTTACAATCCTTAAACTTCGATTCCTCCTGCCTCAGCCTCATAAGCAGCTAGGATTGCAGGCGGCACCACCATACCCAGCTTCAAAAACTTCCCTGACAGTGAGCAAAGGGACAACGGGCGGAGGACCAGCCTGCGGAGCCCCCAGCCTGCGCACGCTCACCACGCTTTAGCCTCTCCATGGCGCTCTTGCTGCCTGCGTACGTGGGTCTGATCTCCTTTCCCAGCTCCTCGATGATGGCCAGCAGCTCTGCATATTTGCTCTGGGGCACCTGGCTGTTCCCAGTTCCCTGCAATCAGAGTGACAGGGGTCACGCGGATAGAACCTGACCCCAGTGCCACGGTCAGGATCCCGAGCACCTCCGGAGCCCACAGGCTCTGGGCTCCCAGGACGGGCTGGGCCAGCACGCCCCTTCTGGGGACAGCGCAGTGAGGAAGCTGCTCCGCACCCTCCTGTCCTGTCTCTGGGGTGCCTGCCATCTCAGGAGACCGCACCTCCCGGAGGCCCCTCGGGCTGCAGCGCCACAGCAAGTGGGAGCAGAGGCCAGCCCGGGCAGAGCGGGACCACAGCTCTGGTGACCCAGAGGGGTCCACGATGCAAGGCATGCGCCCACCACCCCTCCGCACAGTGCCCGGGGACACCCCGTCCGCAGCCCAGCACCCTCGGCCCACACAAGCACCCAGATCAGGGAGGTGCCTGGCTCAGCCACCACAGGCGTCTCCTCCTGGTCCTCCTCCTCCTCATCCTCCTCCTTGTCCTGAGCCTGCTCGGCCCCAGGCTGGCGCACGGCAGCCAGCTTAAGCCGCAGGGCCAGGATCTGCTGTTCCTCCCACTGCAGCTGCCCGGTCCCCAGGGGCGACCGCCACCGGGCCTCCCAGCGCCGGAGCCGCAAGGCCAGGGCTCGGCGCTGTCGCTCCAGGCTGCGCCTCAGCCCATCTTCCCGCCACTGCCACCTCCTCGGCGGGTCCCGGGCCCGCGCCTGCCTTCCCTGGCGGGACTGGACCGCCTGGCGGGGCATAGCAGGGGAGCCACAGGCCACCTTGGCGCCACACTGGCAGAGAAGCAGCTCCATGGCGACCCCGGAATGCTGGACCCGGCTATGGCAGGGAAGGAATCTTATGGCTGGCCACCAGGGCCTGGAAGGCTATGACGCCGCCCCACCCCAGGGGCAAGGAGTCCCTCACGGACCCAGGGATAGTGCAGGCTGGCTTCCTTCCCGAGGATGGGCCTGGGGTTGCCCCACTTATCAGATAAGGACCCCAGGCTCCGTGAAGCTGCTGTATGGGGTCGCCAGCCTTAAGTGGTGGGGCCAGACGTGAACCAAGCAGCTTGCTTGGGGACCACACTTGTCACCACCAGCTCCAGAGGCGGTGGAGACCCCCAGGCCCACTTCGAGGTCCCAAGTCCAGCAGAACAGAAACAGGAAGGAGGGGGCCGCAGGAGACATGTGGGTGGTGACCTCGCCGTGTCCCTGTGACCTGCAGTCCTGGTCGCCCCTCCGTCCCAGGGCTTCCTGCGCTGCCCGGCCCTCCCAGGCAGTGCCCGGCCCACACAGCTGTACCTGCGTATAGCCGAGCGACGGTGGCCCATAGTCACTCAGCAGCTGGCGGTACTGGGAGGACGTGGCCATGCTGGTGGAGGGCGAGTGGACACTTCCAGCTGTGGAGGAGAGAGAGGGGTCAAGGCTCTCCTGGCTGCATGTAAGGTAGCGATGCTGGGTCCTGCAAAGGTGGTCCGCCTACCTAGAACCAGGTCACTGCAGTGGCCAACCGCCCCCCACCCGGTACACGGTGACCACACACGGCCCCGTCCCACCGTGCACCTTCCAGGCAAGCGCTGCTACCTAAGTGTGCTTTTCCAGTGTCCTCAGCCTAATCCCTGCCGTCTCCTGTCCTTGGGCCCTGCTCACCAGAGGCCGACGGCCCAGAGCCACACCCCCGACACAGAGCCCACCTGCTACCAAGGCTGGGCCACCCTGGGCTCAGATTCCTCTCGCAGGGAAGCTCCTGGCCCCAGGACCCCAGCTGTGCGGCGGTGACAGGCTGGTGACGGCACCACGCACAAAGGCAGGGCTCCGACGGGGCAGCCTCCTTGGGGGCCCAGACAAAGCCCTCAAAGCACCACTGAGCCTGCCGCCCCGCCCAAGCGGAACAGGACGCCAACAGTCCGTGCCACCAGGCCTGCGCCTCAAGAGACAAGGGCAGGGTCCAAGGACGCAACGCAGTGTCCGGGGCCACTGTCCGGGGCCAGCATCAGGGACCAAGAAGGACCCTCGGCCTGGCCCAGACCGTCATCCCTGGACGTAGCAGCAGGGAGGGACAGGCAGACCCATGATGGCGTCCAAGTGGCCCTTGGCGGGCCCTCGGTGGACGTCCTGCAGAATCACAAACAGAGGTAGCCATGGAGAATGCACCTAGCCCTCCTCAGCAGCTGCCCGCCCGCCACCCCAGAGCCAAACAGCCTCTGTCTCACGCACACAGCGGGCTCTGCGGACTTGGCCCCCGGGATGGACAGCTGGTGCCAGGCTGGCCAAGTGACCAGCTGCATGGGGGGGCAGGGCTCAGAAAGGCTGCAGAACAGGGAGAGGACCCAGCCCCATGGCCCCAGGCGCACAGCACCCAGCCGGAGACCCCAAGGCTGGGCCCTCTACCCGGGAACTGGGGACGGCACCTGCAGTGTCCTTTGAGCCTCAGGCCTGCCCTGATCCCCCACGGGGCCAGTTCACATCCAGACACAAAGTCCGACCTTGGGCCGGGCAGAGTGCAGCGCGTCTAAGAGCCTCAGTTTCCACGGCTCTCAAGTGAGGACGAGACGCCGTGCTGTGGGGACACGGGTGCAGGACAGGAACGCAGGACAAGCGTGCCTGGGGCCTCCCCCGAGGCAAACTGCCCCGGTCAGCAGATGGCACGCTGCGCAGGGGCAGCCGCGACCCTGGCCCCCTCACCAGCCAAATCTCAAGGTCCTGAGCCTTCAGAGGTGGCCGGCACGGGCTGGTGGTGCAGGCGACGCAGTCCTCCGTCACCCTGGGGCACCCACAGTAGTTCGGCTGCGGCGCCCGCAGGAGCGGGATGGTGCCCAAGCTCCACAGGCCGCCTGCCCTCTCCCTTCAGCTACCGCTGTTTGTCACCTCCCGGTGCCCCCTTCTCTCTGGCACCAGGCCAGACTGTGCACCTTCGTCAGGTCCTGCCCTCTCCGGGCCTGTTTCCCACGTGTTAGAGGCAGTGCTCCGGAGGGAGAGGGCAGCCCCCAGAGTGTGAGGCACTGGGCCTGGTTCGGGGGACCTCAGGGAGGGAGAGGAGGAGGAAGACGTCGCCCCGCTTGGATTGCAGGGCAGGCAATGGCTGAGACACGGGCGAAGCGGCAGGTGACTGACTGTGCCAAGGCCGGTCCCTTCTTCCGCGCGGACGGCGGAGGGGCCCGGACAAGCGCCCACTCCTCCCCGCGGAGGCAGGGACGTGGCCGGGGCGGCCGCAGAGAGGCAGGCGCGGCCGGCGGGCGCATCGCACAATGAGCGCAGTGTGCGAGCGGCCTGGCAGAGGACAGGAAGCTCCAGGGGCCGGGCGCGCTCCCCGCCCC
>NW_004955482.1:5571305-5584673 GCF_000276665.1 Chinchilla lanigera | reverse complement strand
TGCACACTGCCGGGCGCCCGGCGGCCGCCCGCCCTCCTCGGCCCGCGGGGCCCGAGAACTACTTTTCCCCTCCCCTTGCCTGTGGGGGCAGGGATGGAAAATTACCTGGAGAAAATGGTGGCGATGGGGCCTTTTTTTTTTTTAAAGCACGTAGATCATTCCAGATGCCCAGGTCTGGCTGTGCCCCAGAATTAGAATAACCCGTTCTTGACATTGATTTCGAATACATTTCATGTCTCCGCCGGGATGAAGTGGCTTTAACCCTTTGGGGACCCGGGACTCCTGGGAGACTGACAAAAGCTGGAGGCTCCCCCTCCCCGGGAGAGCCGCCCGGCGTCCCCCGCCTGGCCCAGGCGCTCGCGGGCGGGGGGCGCCCCCTGCGAGCCAGGCTCGGCCCTCGGCGCCGCCCGCGCTGCGGGCAGGAACTTGGCGGAGTTTCCGCTCCCCCAGCCTGCGCGGCTTCGCGGCCCCCCCAAGCGCGATGGTCAGACGCGTCTGGGGTTCGGCGCGTGACCTCCCTCTACTACATGTTGGAGTTCTGCCTGAAGTGATGCTCGGCACATTACATAAAACGCCCACCTTTTTCTGGTGTTTTTTAATCGCCATGGCTTGCAGGGTTTGGGGTGGTTTTTTCTTTTTTTTTTTTTAATGTGTCACATTTCAGACATCTTCTCTGGATCCGGTGACAAAGGCGTCAACCTCTCCGCCCAAGAAGGAAGGGACACTTGCCCGGGCCTTCCCTCCTCGGTTTAGGACCGCCGCAGCCACAGCCCCTCCCCAGCTTGGCAGGCAGCTCCTGTGGACCCTTCGCGGTGACATCTTATCTCCTGAGGACATGAATGCCACCCCTTGCGCACGGGCCAATGGAAACAAAGCGAGCCACATACACGATTTTAAAATTATTAGCGGTCACAGTTTAGAAAGTAAAAGGAAACATGAAATATTTACTATTTTATTAACAATAGATACACAATGGTATGATGGCAGTTTATAATGAATACACAGAAATCAAGATCCTTTGCATTCTTTTTATCACACTAAATTTTCAAAATCCAAGTGTTCATTTTACCTGTTCATCCGGCTTTTTATTTTTTTTTCCCCAGTACCGAACCCAGGATCTTTGCACTAAGCCACATCCCCAGCCCTTTTTATTTCCTATTTTAAGACAGGGTCTCACTGAGTTGCTATATTGCCCTGGTTGGGCTTGAACTTGTGATCCTCCTGTGTTAGCCTTGTACAGCCACCAGAGCTGGCTAGGGGTCACCTAAGGGACCGAGCAGGCCTGGAAGCACAGCAGAGGTCATAGGGCACGAACCTGCGCACTAGCTCACTCCACCTGTTAGCTTATGAGGCAGACACTTCCGGATCTCAGTCCCTTCTACCGATGCCCCCTGCTCCGTTTCCCCGCTGTATGTTTTTACTTTGCTACCTGCCCCTCCTTTACATCGCCATCCTTAGAAACATTTTTTTCCTCTTATTCCTAGATCAGCTAAAACTCACTGATTAAAATTTGCCCCTTGCTTTGAGGTTTTTTTTTGTTTTTTTTTTTTTTGAAGAGTCTTGATAATTCTGGCTGGCCTTGAACTCACAGCGATCTTCCTGCCTCAACCTCCTGAGTGCTGGAATTACAAGCATGCGCCATCATGCCCAGCTAGCTTTTAAGTATACAATTCAGGTCAGGAGTGGTGGGGCACACTTGTGATCCCAGCAAAAGGGAGGCTGAGGCAGGTGGCTCTTGAGTTTGAGGATAGCCTAGGCTATACACCAAGACCCCGTCTCAAAAAACAAAAACCAAACCAAAACACAAAAAACCACATCTTCAACACCCGCACCCCCAAAAAACTCTCCATAATAGTCACCCTACTTCCCCTAACTTTTAGGTAACCACTAATTTGCTTTGTCTCTGTGGATTTGCCTATTCTGGACATTGCAGATAAATAGAAATGTAAGCAGATCATGCATATGTAAACAGTCATACATATGTTAATAAAACCATACATATGTAAATAGTCATACATATGCCAATAGAAGTATACATATATAAAGAATTGTGCATATGTAAACAGAACCATGGATATGTAAATATCATACATATATAAACAGAATCATACCTATGTGGCCTTCTGTTTTTTGTTTGTTTTTTTGAGACAGGGTCTCCCTATGCAGTTCAGGCTGGCCTTGAGCTCACTTCGTAGCCCAGGCTGGTCTTGAACTTGCAACGGTCCTCCTGCCTCAGCCTCCCCAGTGCTGGGATTACAGGTATGTGCTGCCACGGCCGGCTTACGTAGTCCTCTATATTGCCTCCTTTTGCTTTGCATTGTTTCCAATTTCACTCACCACATAGTATGTGTATTTCACATCTTTTATGAATGAGTAATCATTGTATCGACAGATTCAATTTTATTTATCCATAAATCTGTGGAACTCTACTGATTGACATTTAGGTCATTTTATACTTTTTTTTTTTCCGGTACTGGTGATTGAACCCAGGGCCTTTGCACTAAGCTACATCACCAGTTCCTTTTTTTTTTTTTAAGTTTTTTTTTGAGACAGGGCCTCACTATGTAGTTCAGGCTGGCCTTGAACTCATGGCAATCCTCCTGTCTCAGCCTCCTGAGTGCTGGGATTACAAGCATGCACCACCACACCCCACTTTATGGTTCTATTTTGAGACAGGGTCTAAGTCAGTAAATATTCCAGGCTGCAATCAAACTTGTGAATTTACTGTCCTCCTGCCTCAGCCTCCCAGAGTGCTGGAGTACAGCGATGTGCCACTGCTCCTAGATTTTTGGAACCAGGAAGTAAGCCAAGTTCTTTTATACGATCCTTTCGGTTAGTCTAGGTACCTTGCATTTATTTCCATGTGTTTTAGGGCCAGCTCAGTTTGTCCACTTCTGCAAAGGTAGAGTTTGATATAGCTTTTGATATGGCTGTATTAAATCTGGGTGTATAGGGAGTGTCGTGATTGTAACTGCTTTTATTCTGGCACTAGGGCTGGAACCTATGGCCTTGTACATTTGGTGAACACTACTGCATCACTTGCCTCTTAATTGCAATATTAAGTTGGATGAACCATGAACACAAGATTTATTTCAGTATTAATTTCAACTGTCTTCTATAGATCTTAGTGTGCAAGTTTCTAGGGTAGTGAACAAGATCCTGTCTCAAAAAAAAAAAAACCAAAAAAGATCACACCAGGCATTGTGGTGCATGCCTGTAATCCCACTACTTAGGAGGCTGAGGCAGGAGGGTCTACGTTAGTTTCAGGCCTGAGTGGAGTACATAGTGAGATCCTGTCTCAAAAAAAAAAAAAAAAAATCATGTCATCTGCAAATAGAAATAGCTTTACTTCGTTTCCAAATTGAATGTCTTTTTGTTGTTCTTTAGAGACAGGGTTTTGCTATGTAGCCCAGGCTGGCCTCAAACCCCTAGTGATCCTTCTGCCCCAGCCTCCCAAGTGCTGAGATTACAGGCATGCACCACCACACCCAGCTAAACTGGATGTCTTTTCTCTCTCCTTGCCAAATGGCCTTTCCTAGCAGCACCATACAATGCTGAACACAAGTGGCAGAAGCAGTCAGGCATGGTGGCACATACCTGCAATCCTAGCACTCTTAGAAGGCTGAGGCAGGAGGATCTCAAAATTGAACCCAGCCTGGCAATTTAGTGATTTAACATGACCCTGTAAAATATAAAGCCAGGTGTGGTGTGCATGACTATAATCCCAGCATTTAGAAGGCGGAGGCAGGAGGATCACTACTTCAAGGCCATCCTGGACTACACAGTGAGATCCTGTATCCAAAAATAAAACAAGTGGCAAAAGCCGGGCATGGTGGCTTATGCCCGCAATCCCAGCACTCGGGAGGAGTACCCAGAACTGAGGGCCAGCCTGGACTACAAGTGAGACCCTGTCTCAAAATAAAAGTGCAAACACAGCCTTGTTTCATCCCTGAGTGAAGGAGACTTCGGGGGCCCTAAAGCTGTCCTTTACGAAGTTCACTGCTACTACTTTGTTGGGTAATTTTTATCATGAAAGGTGTTTGGGTTTGTTGATGCCTTTTCAGAATGTAAGGAGACCCCGCTTCATTCCCCTTTCCCAAGTGAGGCTGCTGTCAGGCCCTTGGGTGGCGGAGAGGGAGAGCCCCAGAACAGAAAGCTACATGCTCCCCTGGCAGCCACACCTACCTGTGCCCAAGCGCTGGGCCCCCGGCTTCACTCCACTCACACTGTTTCTTAGTGTTCTCCAGGCCAGACAGACCTGGGCACGCATGGTCTTGGTCCTTGTTTCCCCCCATAGCCTCTTCCTTCCAACTTGCCCATGCGTTCCATTTGGCAAACTCGTTATCCATCAAAGCCCAGCCCAAAAACCCTACCTCTAAAAAACTTTTCCAAACCAGGCGTGGTGGTGCACATCTGTAATCCCAGCACTCAAGAGGCTGAGGCAGGAGGATTGATGTGAGTTCGAGGCCAGCCCGGGCTACATCACAAGACCCTGTCTCAAAAAAAAAAAAAAAGAAAAGAAAAATAAAAAGCCTTTCCTGTCCTCTTTCTCTATCAAGCCTCTTCACTAATTCCTGCCAATGCACCTAGCCTGCTCTGTATCCTCTTGTTTATTAAGCCAGGGCTAGAGCTCACCATCCTCCTGCCTCAGCCTCCTGAGTGCTGACACTACATGCGTGCACCACTGTGCTGGGCTAGCCTGTTTCTTTTTTTTGTTTGTTTTTCCGGTACCGGGAATTGAACTCACAACCTTGCGCTTGCCAGGCAGGCGCTGTGCCCCTGAGCTAAATCCCCAGCCCCTAACCTGTTTCTTGAATGAAAGAACTGTGTCCTCACATGTTCTCAGTGGGCATTCCACACGCTCCTAGAAATGAAAGATATGGACAGACGTCAGCTCTCCCTCTTCTTAGTTTTTTCATTTGAGATAGTTTTTTGCTATGTAGCCCAGGATGGCCTTGAACTCGAAGCACTCCTCCTGCCTCAGTGTCCCAAGTGCTGGATCACAGGCATGTGTCACCATGCCTGGCTGGGGTTTTTTTTTTTGTTTTGGGGGTTTTTTTTTTTGTTTTGTTGTTGAGACAGGGTCTCACTATGCAGCTCAGGCTGGCGTTGAACTCACTTTGTAGCCCAGGTTGGCCTTGAACTCACGATAATCCTCCTGCCTCGGCTTCCAAGTGCTGGGATTACAGGTATGCCCTACCAGGCCTGGCTCTGCCTTTTTTAAATTGAGTGTGTGACTCAAGAGATTTAGTGCCCACCGAGTAGAGTAAGTATCCAAAGCCATCAGTGTGATGCCTAAGGTCCCCATGATGTCAGGATTAGCTGCCAGTGAATTCCCGGTGATTTCTGTCTTGGGGACATAACACCGGGAGCTTGAGTTTGAGACAGGGTCTCAGCTGGCCCGTACTCCCAGCGATCCTCCTGCCTCAACCTCCTATGTCCATCCTGGCATACAGGTGTGACCTGAGCTGTGTGTGCCATGCTGGGCCTGAGCCAGGGCGTGAGCACATTACACACGCTTGCCGCTGCACTCCAATCTCAACCAGACTCGTTTTCCTGCTGGAGGTGGCAGCCAGGGCCCAGCTGCTTGAGAGCTCTGCACCACTGAGCTGCAGCCCACCTTCCTCGTTTTATTTGATCTGGGGTCCCACCACACTGCCCAGGCCTGTGGCAACCTCTTACAGGGCTGCGTCTGCAGGGCGCTGCACTGACTTCTGTCGGGGCGGGGGCGGCGGGGGCTCTGCTCTCAATTCCCAAGTGTGTTCCCCAGCCCCGGAGGCAGCAGACCGCTGCAGAAGTGTCTGACAGCCGTGCCTGTGAGGCAGAGTCTATGCAACCACGCTGCCCTACCACTGTGGCTCGAAACGCCCAGACCATACCAAACACGACGGGCATGGCTCTGCTCCAACGCAGCTTTATTATGCTGCTCAAATTTGAATTTCACATCATTTTCATGTTAACAAAACCATGCAAAAATATAAAAACCACCCAGGAGTGGTGGTGCACGCCTGTGATCCCAGCACTTGGGAGGCCGAAGCAGGAGGATCGCCATGAGTTCAAGGCCAGCCTGACTACGTAGGGACACCCTGTCTCAAGGCCCCCAAAATTAAAAATGCAAAAACCATTCCCAGCTTGTGATGCCATTCAAAGATGTGGTGA
The DNA here is from genome assembly GCF_000276665.1 of Chinchilla lanigera. Classification (NCBI taxonomy): domain Eukaryota; kingdom Metazoa; phylum Chordata; class Mammalia; order Rodentia; family Chinchillidae; genus Chinchilla; species Chinchilla lanigera. The sequence continues at coordinate 5,578,514 of NW_004955482.1, read as the reverse complement.
ACTAGATTTGACGTGAGAACCATAGTCTGCCAACGCCTGCTTTCACCTTTTCCGTTTCTTGTGGTGCTCTACCACTGAGTTACACCTCAGCCCTTTCTATCCTTTCTCTTGCAACTGTCTAGCCAGCTAGCCCAGGCTGGCCCCAAGCTCAGTCCCCCTGCCTCAGCCTCCCAAGTAGCAGGGACTGCACGCGTGCACTCCACGCCCAGCTTAACACTGAACTTCTGACTGCAGGCTCTTGCAGCCGGGTCACCCGCTTCCCACGGAGAACAAATCCTTCTATCGCAGATCTGTCTGGACAAGGAAAATGGAAGACACACAGATGCCACCGAAAGTGACAAGCGAGCCAGCACAGAAAGGGGCCGGCGGGCCGGGAGTGAGGAGGAGGAGAACCCAGTTTTCACGGAGTCATCTTCTCCGCCCGCTGTCCCGGTCACGGCTGCACCTGCCGATTCAAGCCAGCAGCCAGTCCGAGGGGCAAAGCTGAGCATCCCAGCGCTTGGAACACCCCGCCCCCCGCGATCACCTCCCCGTGACACGCAGTGGAAACTCAACTCACCATGAGGACCTGGAACCCCCCGTGTGGCACCCGCTGCCCAAGCGAGCACCGCACTTGACACCAGAGTGGGCAGCTTTCTGAGGACGAAGCCAACTCACAGTGAACTGGGCTCTAAAAATAAGTATTTTGCACATTTCTTTTAGCTTCTTTCTCTCCATAAAGGCCTCCGCAGATGGCGCCTTTACATCATGCTCCCAAATGACTAGCTGATAAATATTCATACTTATAGAAATGGCACTACCCACTTTCCACACCACCAGTCTGCTCACACCGGGGCTTCTATCTAGGGCTGCTGCCCTCAGTTCCCGGTTCCCGGGGCACCGACACGAGCCTTCTCCCGTTTGTGGTTTATTTGCCCACGGCAGTGCTTCTCAGGTGGGAGACCACGGCCTCTCACACACCCGGGTTTGTCACGTGGGGATGCAGCTTAGGCCACAGACACTGTTCTGCAGCCCCCAGTTGCCAGGACCATTATCTGAGCCAAAAGCCAATGGTGTCCCGGCCAGGGCAGCAGCAGGCAGGTGAGATCTGGCTTGCGCCAGAGAAAATGGAAGGGAACAAGGTCTCTGGGACTGACGGCCTACACCGGTAATCCCAGTACTCAGGCGGCTGAGGCAGGAGGATCGCTGAGAGTTTGAGGCCAGCCTGGGCTACATACATAGACTGTGTCTCAAAAAACCAGAAGTGCTGTAATTTCATCATTGGGGCCACCCTTGCGGCCCCCAACCCCCACCCCATATCTGGCTGGAAGCAGGTGGCCCCCCTCACCTGTGAACCCAGGGTGAGGGCACTTACCCTGCAAGGAGGATCTGAAGTCACTGAGGTGGGTTAAGGCGGCTTCCCCACGTGGGAGCATGTGCGTACGCGCGTCACCTGTCACTGCGCTGCCCAGCTGCTCGCTCCCGGGTTCTTTCTGCCGGTGCCAACCCTCCAGCTTCCCATTTGGTAGTAGGAGCCGCTCTGAGCCGACCGTGCTCATCTACCAACCAGCCCAGCCCCCCTGGACCAGGCCCCTGCGACCCCAAGGCACACGGCCCCCTGGTCAGCACCTCCTTGAAGAGCCTCTCGCCAGCCCGTGCTGGGGTTCCCTCCCTATCTCTGGGACCTTGGAGCTTTCCCTGGTGCTGGGCACTGAACCCGGGACCCCACGCTGCCCTGTACCCGGGCACTGAACCCGGGACCCACGCTGCCCTGTACCCTCAGTCTGCCCTTTCCTTTTGAGACAGACTGCTCACACTGTGCTCAAACTAGCGATCCTCCTGCTTCAGCCTCGCACACGACTGGGATTACAGCTATGCACCACCATGTCCAGCGCCATGAGAATCTTACCTGCTCCTTTGCTCACTGTTCCCACAAGGCCAACCGCCCCTGAATGATCCCTGCGAAACTGCCTGGGGCCCAATGCCAGACACGCTACAGGTGCTTATTCAACACTTACCGAATATATGAATCATACAGCACCAGCTGCATCAAATCTAGGAACTGAGACAGCTTTTGCAGTCCCTCTGCAAACCAGGCAAGGGTCAAGAGCTGCAGAGACGAGCAGACACACTCCTCAGTGCCGGCGCACATCACGCTCAGGAACCACCAGGATTGCTGCTGGCTGTCTCCGCTTGTTTGTTTTTGGTTTTTTTCCCAGTACCGGGAATCGAACTCAGGACCTTGCACTTGCCAGGCAGGCGCTGTGCCGCCGAGCTAAATCCCCAGCCCCTCAGTCTCCCTTCGGACTTAGGCTGGACACTGGCTGTAAAGCACACTCAGCACAGGGACGCGTGGCAGCAGGTCCAGCACTCATGGCCGCCCTCTGCTTGGCGGCTGTGTAGATGACAGGCCCAGCCAGGCGGGCAGCGCTGAGGCGGGCACGCTGGCAGTGCACTCTAAACATGAGGGCAGCACGGAAACATGTGACCTTCCCCAGGGGAAAGAGGAGAGGCGGCGATCACACAGGCCATGGGGGCAGCAAAAGCACACACAGAGAAGAGCAGCTTGCTTTATTTTCTTTAATTTATTTAAGAATTTTACAAAAACAAAACCAAAAAGATCCCTCAAAGAACAAAACGAAAACCACAATAAAAACCTAAATACAGAATTTGTTACGCTTCATGGGTGACGGTTTTTCCTTGCCGGGTGCAGTCCACACGCGTTTATTGCATGAGACCAGTCTCAGAGGGAAGCTCTGTACCAACAGGGCGAGGGCACGCGCTCCGGACGCGCACGCCGCTTGGGACCAGCAGAGGAAGGCAGCGGTGCGGCAGAGGACACGGGGACGCTCCCGACAGCGCGGCGACGGGGAGGCTGAAGAGGAGGGAACGTGACACCCCAGGAGTCCGTGTCCGCTCGGCTCCGGGTGGTCTTTGGGTTCTGTAGGATGACATCTGGAGATGCACCATGTCAGCTTCGTCAGGGAGGAAGGGCTACACCTACGCAGGAAACAGCCTGTGCTCAAGGAGGTAGAACCTGGCGGAAGTTTTATTGCAGAGATACAGCGTACCTCTTCCCACCTCTCACGGTTGATGGCAGATACAAGTGGTTGTTGGAAGTAATACCAGTAGTTTGCAAATTTAGTATAAACCAAGACCAGGATGAATTTTCCCGGCTGCGGTGACTGCAGTGTGCTACGTAAAAGAAAGCGCTCTGTCTCAGGAAGTGGGAGGCAGAGGGAAGGCTCAAGCTTCTTTAATCTCTTCAGTGCTCAACACTGCTGCAGCCAGCAAGTCCCCCAGCGCCAGGCCACCCAGGCCTCACCGGCGTCAGGGCGGGGCCGGCTCCAGGGCCGCCCTCCCGGAGGGACCTGCACGCTGCCCTTCGGCACCAAGCGGCCAGACCAGGAAGAACCCACTCGCCCAGGCTTGCTCCCTTGCTCGACTACACACAAAGGACATCTCGGCGTCACTGCCCCTGCACCGCTGCTGCAAACGCCCAGGCCGACCACCCGCTCTGCGGGTGCAGTCAGAAAGCTGGGCTGGGAGGGGCTGCCGCTGGAGAATGTGACACCCCGATTCGCCACAAATGAGGCTCCGACACTTCCCAAAGTTTCAACAAGTCTATCAGGCTCACTGATAATCAACAGGACTTTTTACGAAACTAAGGCCCAAGAAATGCTCTCAAGGCATTCTGGAAGATTACAGAGAAACATTTTCTTTTCTTTTTTTGGGTACCGGAAATCGAACTCAGGACCTTGCACTTGCCAGGAAGGCGCTTGTGCCACTGAGCTACATCCCCGGCTCCAAGAAACACTGTCTTCAAGGTGCCACGTCTGCAAACGAACCGCTGGGTGCTGGCCACCATTCCCTGCTGCTAACACGAAGCACTCAGAGCGCCTGCTCCTGGCTGGTTCTGCCAACACCGTCCTCGGCAGGGGCAGAGGTGGGCGCTAACCGTCCCGGGACCCTGCAGAGTCAGCCTGCGCCCGAGCGGCAGCCCCACAGCACACCTCCAGTGTCACCCGCTGTTCGCCTACCAGGCTTGTCCTCACCTACTATAAATGTCCCTAACGAAGTCATAGCCAAAGCAGATCGATTACCTGCATCTGTTGCAAAATAAACTTGTGATTGTTATGCATGGGTTAAAAGTACAGGCTCAACTTCTTAAATTAACAGGGGAATTTGCAGCAGCGGACCATGAACAGTGATTCAAAGTTTCTAATCTGAAAAATGTTAGGTGAAAAGTCTGAACTGTGAGATTTGGTGCAGACCTAACGAACTGCAAGGGTAGGAGCAAGTCAAGTTTCCTGAAGTGCCAGGTTTGATCCCAAATGCACTGAAGAAGTTACAGGAGCTTAATGAAGTCTTGTGAAGCCAAAAGAAAGAAAGAAAGAAAAGAGAAAAGAAACAAGAGAGTATCAGACTCACTGTGGCTTCCAGAGAACAACAAACTGACCACCACCCCTGTCACGCAGACAGAATCAGCACCGCACTGCAGTGCCCTCCTCCAACATGACGCGTTGCAGAGACAGGACTGTGATTGTGATAAAAACGCAAAGCACAAGCAAGCGCACTGACACGACAGAACTGTACGGCAAAGATATGAACTGAGAGGTTCACCGAACAAACCCAACTAAGCCTTTCATACTTTCCTAAGCAGGAAAGAAAAAGTAGTAAGATATCTCATATGGGAAGTCAACAGAAGAATAAATAGAAGTGAAGAAAGGGAAAAGGGAACAAGTGGGTGGGGCCCCAATTTACAAGAAATATTTACATTCACAATTCAAAAGAGCTTACATTTCTCTATATACACATTAATGTACATATATATAAGTACAGCATACAATTAGAAAGTACGTTCCGGATTTCACCAACATACTCAGAAAAAAACTGCTAGCTGGTCTGAGCTGCAGGTATCTACACGTGGTTTTTCCACTGAGGACACAGTGCACTTCTATTAGACAACTGGCCTTGCATGAGGAGGTTTTCTGTAAATGATCTGTGCTCTCAGCTGCAGTCTGACACGGAATGTGGGCTACATCTGAGCACACAGGTGTGTGCACGGGTGTGGTGTGACCCAGGGAAACCACAGGCACAAGGGAGGACGGCCAACTGTGTGGCAGTAGGACGCCTGAGCTAACCATCCGGGGTCTGCATCCCAGTCTAACAGTGGCTCTTCCCAGCACCGTTCTTAGAACTACCCAGCACCATGCAGGGATATTTTAAAAGTGAGAGAGCTGGGTAAGGCCTTGCCTTTTAATAATGTACCAGGAAGAGGACTCAAAGAAAACTTCTGCCCCTTTCCTCAAATGAGATGCGGCAACAATTTCTAATCTCCTGCTTTTTGTCTTACGCTAAACTGGAAAGTGGAGGGAGGGGCCAAGAAGCCATGTCCTGGTACTCTCTCTCTTGCCTATTAGAAGCTGTTCAAATAGCATCACGTGGTGACTGACAAATGAATGCTCCATGGGCTAAGGCCAAAAATTACGCCTCTAAAATATATCCCCAGGGAGTTTGGTACTTTGTAACTTCTGCCTCTATAGACAGAGCAAACTACAAGACTTTTTGTTGCAACTCAAAATGGTTTGTGAAGTACTGATTAACAGAATAAATATAAATACACACACGCACACGCACAAATACAGCCTACTACAGTGCTTTGGATGCAGATTCTTGCTAATTCATATACACAGTAAAGAAAAGATACTGAAGAGTGGAGCACAATTTAGTAGCCAAAAGAGAAAACAGCCTAGCCTACCTACTTTTGATCCAATTTTGTTTAAAGAAATACTTCCTCCATACTTTCGTGAACTCCCACCGCCCACCCCTGCTGCTGAGCCCCCCGTGCCGGGAGGCTGCGGCCAAGGGTACACTCCTGCCCTGGTGGGACGTCTGAGCAGCTCTGGACTCACGAGTGGTCTGCAGTACAACTGGCACTGAAAACCCTGAAAACATGGACACAACTCACAATCAAATGTGCAAGCTCAGAGCCATATTGCTGAAGAGTGAGGAAAGGCATTATTGCAGAGGTCACAGGGACTCCTGTTGGGCTAAACAAGGCCTGTGGGCGGAGGCGTGGCATTCAGACCCCGCAGAGGACAGCCCTGTTCTGCACAAGCCAGCTGCTGTCAGGACCTGGGCTGGGGACAGAAGCGGCCTGCCCAGATGCGCTGACTACACGGGCACAGTGTAGACACAGGGTACTCACTTCTGGAAGGGGCAAGCACTGGCCCTGGGCGCACACACGCACCACAATAGCTGTGGGCATGTGGTGTTCCGCCCTGTCCATCCACACGGCCCACCTTTTTGAAGTCTGCTTTGAAAAGGCTTCTTCAGGTGCCTCATTTCTACAGAGACCACCACACCCTCTAGCCCCTTCATACCGAGAACAGACATTACAGCATGGCTGGGCTGGGAGACGCCAGAACCTGCTAAACGGAGAGCCTCACACACTGGAAGGGAGTCTCCGCCCTGCCCCGCCGCTGGGTCTCACTGGAGGAACAGCATTTTAGGCCTCCCTTGCCCAGTTCGTCTTCACCTTAACATGCTGAAAGCCACCAGCAGGACCAGCACTTTACAAACGGAAGGACTGGGACATTTTGGCTGCAGCTGGAGCTCGTCAGTGGCCCTGACAAGGAACACCGGTGGATCTCCTAAGGATCACTGCCTGAGATGCACAGACCAGACTGAGGATAAAAGCTGCATCCACTGGGCAAAACGTGCCCGCGAGCAGAAGTTGTTCTCCATTTGTTCTTTTAGGCACTAAGAATAAATACATCCAAAGGAAACACGATAAACTTCACCAAAGTCAGGGGTAAAGAAATACAAGAGGATGAAAGATCTGAATTTTGATCAGGTTTCCATCCCTTAATACATACCTTTACCCCATTCTTTGGGAGATGTTGAAAGTTACAGAGGGGACAATTCAACTGGAGAAACATTCAGAGTTTATCGTGTTACCTTCTCTCCGTACCACCTCAGGGTTACGAATTTAGGAGCAGGTGTGAAGCAAGGCTCTGCAACTCCCTGGAACTGAGGCCCCGCCACGTCCTGCAGAGTCCCCTCCAGACTCGTACTGGACGTCCCCAGGGAGGGCCTAAGCACGAGTCCACTTCGTTAGGATGGTAACTTTTTATTTAACATCTACAAGATTTTGGTACCTTGCAGTTTTTGACCAGGTTTATACAATCTCAATTTTAATAGTGCAACCTGTGCAAGCAAAAAAAA
>NW_004955482.1:5519048-5570901 GCF_000276665.1 Chinchilla lanigera | reverse complement strand
TACTTCTAAAACTATCTTTAAGTTAAGGAAAATGTAACTTTTAAGAAAAACAGGCTTATAGCCATTTTTGCAGCACACATTAGGAATACTATTTATACATTAACTTTGAAGAGTTTTATTACAAGAAGTATGTACTCATTACCTTGACAGAAACCTGGGGCAGGGGAAGAGAGGAAGCAGGGAGGGGCTGCAGGGCTGGAAGCAACACCCAGGTATAAACACTATAAAAATGCAATAACCGATGCTGTACATCTACAAATCTTCTCTCCAACACTCAACTTCTGTGTTAATCCTGTTTACGCATGCTTTCAAAGACATGCACTGTCAGAACAAAAATTATAAAAAAACCTGAATGCATGATATGCAGCCTTTCATTTCATGCTTTAGTAAACCTATTGTTTTAAGCTGGAAAAAGAAATCAATATATATTTTCTATATTTATAGACTCAACACATGCATCTGGGGACAGTCCCCAGCAACGACATGAATGTACTGCATTAACCCTGAGCACTGTGTAACAGAAAAGTAAAGCCAGTTTGGGAAGTTCCAAGCATCTTAAACCAACTGTGTTTGTTGCCTTCAGCAAATGCACAAACAGACCGATGTGGGCGCACGCGCACATACCCCCGCTGCTTACCCCAACGGAAGTGTATGGGAAACCCAGGGGAGGCAAAAGGAAAGACACGTACTACCATCGGCACTGCTAATTTTCAGTTTTGCTACCTATTCCAGGTTTGTCCTTATTCCCAAAAAAATTAACTATAGAACACAACCAAAAAAAAATATATAGAATTCTTTGGAAACTGTCCCTGATTTTTATGCAAATGATATGCCCCACAGCATCTCAGACACACCCGTGCTGCCACCTGTCTGTCCTTCAGGCGTTGCTCAAGTTGGCGATGCTCTGTGGGTGATGCTGCTGCCACAGCTGTTTCTGCTGGACCGCAAGCTGCTGAGACTGGTCCGAAGTTGACAGGAGATTTACGAGAGGAGACACACAATTTGCCGGAATGATCAAGCCTGTAATTAGCAACACGAACTTACAAAGTTTCACCCAGTAGAGACCATACTGCACCTTACAACTTCACAGCAGTTTCCAAACGAGAAGGAGTAAGTTTCAGTTTAACAAACAAGAACTTCACACGTAATTTTACTGAGTACCAAGTAACTGCAATGGTGCATTAAGATGTAACCTGGTTCCCAGGCAGGGTTTCCCACACGCCACAAGCACACGCGTGTGACTACGGGACACCATCTTCTTATTGAAGGGAGGGGTCAAGCACAGCGCTTTTCCACCTACCATCTTTTCCAGCTCCACAAAGTGCAGACATCGCCTTCTTGCCATGCACACAGGCACAGAACAACTCCAACACTAGAGGTGCCAACTCTAGTGTTCGCCCAGCAGGGCACTTTGCAGTGGGCAGAGAGCAGAGAGGAGGGAGCTGGGACACACAGCCCCGGCGAAGGGAATGTCCTCTCTGCGGTGAGAGATGTGAAGGCAGTGCTCCAGAGCAGCATTTTAGAAACGTGCTGGAAATTCCGACTTTTACACGAAATGCCTTTCTCATTTCTAAATGTGGCAACTAATTCAAATAAAAACTTGTCACCACTAAAAATAGTTGAGAGCCAAAAACAAAACAAGAGTCCATTCCTGGATTGACTCTGGCCCACAGACTATACAGAGGAGGGCTGCGGCTCATGCCCGTGGCCTGCTCGATGCAACACTGCAGTGCAGGAGTAACGGACCGGCTGCTTCCCTGGAGACTAGGGGCACCCTCTGCGCTCCACAGCATGGGTCCCGGAGAAGGGGCTTTACTGAGGCCCAGGCAGGCAGGGAGCACGGGCCACAAGCACAGCATTATAGAGACAGCCCACGGTCACTACAGCCAGGTCACGACGTCCCACCCAAGGACAGCCCCTGCCTCATCCTACAGGACACATAAGCAAGTTCTATACCCCACTGCGGGCATGGATGTGAGATGCCTATGGAAGGGAGCTAAGGGACCAGAGGCAAAGCAAAAATGGCTGAATCTGATTTTTCCACACAAACGAAGCAAAACAAAAATCAGACTCACCTACAATCCGCTGTCCATCTTCTGTTCTTAGCCGAACTATCTGCATTTTCACGTTGGTGCCACTGACGGATGCGAGGACACCCTCCACTTTTGTCCACACACTCAGGACCGAGCCACACAGGACATAATACGTGCGGCAGCGAAGACCTATTTCACAGACTAATCCCAAGCTCGCTTTTTTGCAATTGCCACGCCTGAGAAGGACAGGGAGAAAAAACTCTCATGTTTACATGTGCACACACACCTCCGTGAAAGGCTTCCAAGGCCTGTACAAACTTCAAATGGGACATCTAGCCACTTTATAGTACCTAGGATTTTACCGCAGAATGCCAGCCTCTTAAATCACCCTGTCAGCTATATTATTAAATTCCTGATAACACTGTTCCAAATCAAGTTAGTGGGAAAGACCTCAGTGACCAAAAATGAGAAACACCGTAGGTAGACTTCAGGAGAACTGAGGAAACAGGAGATGAACCAGTATTTTATGGTCACAATAATCGTCATCATTCACTAGTTAGAAATCTTCTGGGCAGCATCAAATTGAGAAACACAGGCAGTGTTAACTGCATACATATGGGCACGCTTCATGCTACGACACAAAGCAAATGTTTCAGAGAATGTTCAGACAATAACTTTTTTTTTTCCTGTTTTTTTTTCCAGTACCGGGAATCGAACTCACAACCTTTCGCTTGCCGGGCAGGCGCTGTGCCGCTGAGCTAAAACTCCAGCCCCTAGACAATAAATTTTGAAATGTTTTATCCTGAAGAGTTCTAAGCGTTGGTGCCCCTTACTTACTAGTTGCTGTGGGTCAGGGTTCTTAGGCATGGAAAAAATAACGTTTCTTTTTAGGGTATTTTTTTTTGGTGGTGGGGTACGCTGAGACAGGGTTTTACTATGCAGTTCAGGATGGCCTGGAACATGGCCTTTGTACCCCAGGCTGGCCTCGAACTCACAGCAACCCTCAGCCTCAGCCTCAGCCTCCCGAGGGCTGGGATTATAGGTGTGAACTACTACACCCAGCTGGACTTCTCCTAAACTTTAACCTTCTTTTTTTTGTTTTATCGTTTGAGATAGGGTCTCACTGTGTAGTTCTGGTTAGTCTTGAACTATGTAGCACAGCCTGGCATCAAATTTATGGTGATCCTCCTGCCTCAGCCCTCCGGGTGCTAGGATTATAGGCGTGTGTCACCATGCCTGGCTCTGAATTTCTACTTCCAATAGCACTAATTTGCATACAAAAAGCAAACACAGTATTGTTCACATCAAAGAAAATTTAGTTATCTGTATGAGTCAACAAACTGAGCTAAAATTCATTGTTCTTTTTTACACAGTGGCCCAGACAATGCAAGAACATTCACTATTTGATGGGTTAAAAAAAAAATACTGGAAAATTAAACTCTGTAGAGTACAACAGTCTGCACAAGGTCCTGAGATAAACCCTGAGAAGGGCGTGCTGGCAATCACAACAGGGTGAGCTCCAGAATGGAGCAACACCAAGTTTTCTTGTGCTGTGCTGCCACTTGGTCTTCTAATTTCTTAAAAGTTCCAAAGATTTGACCACCAGCAAGACTTTCATAAAAAGACAGGAAGGATGAAACAAAGAGAGGAAGAGGAAGAAACAGAAAAAGCAACTCGTGGCACCAAGAATGACAGCTAACAAGAGCGGGTCGGAAGGGACAAAGCATCTGCCAAGAGCGGCGGGAACCTGAGCAGTACTGGTCTACACACGCGCGCCACGGACAGCACGCCGACAACAGCGCGCTCGTTTGTTTACTCACAAGGATCAATCAGTAAAGAGGGAAGGTGCATTCAAATCCTGACTGTACTCTGGAAAATAAGGCGAGAAACATGGAAATACTAACCAATAAGCATGAGTACAAGTATCTGCAGATGAATTATACTGGTCTAACCAATGGACAAGGGCATCATCTGAGACTACCTGTGGAAATAAAACAAAATTCCATTGAAACAGTGCCGCTTTAAATGAAGTAGTCCAGAGACAGCCAACGTAAAAGCATCCCTATTCAGAAAACCCAGGTCTTGCGCCCAGCTTGATTTAAATGCCATTCAAAATGTTCTGCCATGTTTCCTCTGATGTACTGAGTTCTTCAAACGGTTTAGTGAATTGTAGTTGTTTTCAAATTAGAATAGCTAGGAAAAGTAATTTAAGGAATTAGTAAGAATAAAAACTGCAGGTAATATTTGGAAAACTAGTTACTTACTATTTTGTAGAAATCCCTGCAAGATACAAACATTGTTGCCTGCACGTAACAAAACCCAAAGGAATTTTGGTCTCATGGCCTCGTATATCTTCCCTGTAGTTAAGCGCTCTAATCACTGTAGTCAGCACTAAAAGCTACAGTTACTGACAACATACACTGTTTCAAATCACTGCCTTATTAGTTTCTTAAAGGCTGATAACAAGACTAGGATATTAGTATAACAAAGTTTGGTATTATTCTGGAAATTATCTTTTAAACAGTAACCAAAAAAAAATTGACACAGTAACTTTATATCTAGATATAACCATCCTTGACATGATTTCTACACACAAGGAGTAATCACAAAATGCAGTAAATGTCTGAATTTAATAAAAACTTTTTGTTTTTGTTTTTCTTCCGGTACCAGGAATCAAACTCACGACCTTGCACTTGCCAGGTAGGCGCTTTGCCGCTGAACTAAATCCCCAGCACCCCCGCAAAAAAATAAAAAAATAAAAAAAAAATAAATCCCTAGCCCCAGTAAAAACTTTTTATACTATAAGACACATGGCCAAAAAACAGAGTAAGTGTGTTCAAAGTGAGGGTGACTATTTGGAGGGGAATCAATGGCATTTTGTTTTTTGTACCAGAAATTGAAATCAGGACCTTGCGCTTGCCAGGCAGGCACTGTGCAACTAAGCTATATCACCAGGCCAAGCAATTTTTTTTCTAGTGTAAAAATTTTTAAAAATTTATTTTAGCATTCATCATAGTTTTGATGACACTACACACATGCATTTTGGTAGTACTGGCGATTGAACCTATAGCCTTATGCATGCTAATCAAGTGCTTTACCACTAAGCTACATCTTCAGTCCTTTTCATTTTTTAATCTTGAGACAGTGTCTCATTAAGTTGACCAGGATGGGTTCAAACTGCCTAGCCTCCCAAGTAGCTTGGAGTACAGATATATGTTACTGTGCCAGGCTGTTTCAGTATCACAAACAAGTATTTATAAGTGGTATAATGTACAATTAAGAATATACCTTGTAGGCCGGGCGTAGTGGCGCACAACTGCCATCCCAGCACTTGGGAGGCTGAGGCAGGAGGATCACTGCAAGTTTGAGGCCAGCCTGAGCTACGCCTGGGTCACTGCAAGTTCAAGGCCAGCCTGAACTATACAATGAGACCCTGTCTCAAAAAAAAAAAAAAAAAAAAATACCTTCTTATACTTCTTCTTGAGATCAGCATAAATTTCTAATTTGAGCTGTTTTCCAGTATTTGGTCGATAAACTAAGAAAAGTTTCTTTTTAGGGTTTACTTCCTTAACTAGAATGGCAGTTTTCTTGTTGTTCCTTATCTGCAGAGAGAAAAAAATGGCAAAACCGCATTAGTTGATATTGCACACTTTAAAACATGTTTGTATAGCATCACATCACCAAATATAGCCATTCAAATAAGTCTAACACCGGAGCTGGGGATTTAGCTCAGCGGCACAGCGCCTGCCTGGCAAGCGCGAGGTTGTGAGTTTTCCCAGTACCGGAAAAAAAAAAAAACAGAAAAAAACAAAACAAAAACAAAAGTATAACACCAAACAATTAAGTGCATGAGTATGTAACTTCAACAAGGGAAGACCACAACTGCTTGCTCATGCTTATAGCGAAGTTCCACCCAGGAAACAGCTATCTAATTTGAGGTAATAATATAGAGGTTGAGAGTCACAGTATTCTTTTTTATTTTTTTTGAGACAGAATCTTACTATGTAGTAGCTCAGGCTGGTCTTAAACTCACTATATAGCTAAAGCCGGCCTCAAACTCGTGCTGATCCTCCTGCCTCAGGCCTCCCCAGTGCTGAGATTACAGGCATGTGCCACCACACCTGGCTCTGGCTCACAGTATTCTTCAGAAAACTTCTACCTTCTGTTCCCCATACATGGAATCACAGTTAAGCGGCCTCAAATAGGCAGAAAAATCAAGTATTATAAAAAGTAGAAGGCGAGTTCGAGACTAGCCTAGGCTACCTAAGTGAGTTCAAGGCCAGCCTGTACTACATAGCAAGACACTGTCTCAAAAAAAAAAAAAAAAAAAAAAAAGAAGGAATTAGGTCTTTGCTTAATTCTCTGTCTTAATTTCTTTTTTTCCCCCTCTGGTACTGGGAATCGAACTCACAACCTTGCGCTTGCCAGGCAGGCGCTGTGCCACTGAGCTAAATCCCCAAGCCCCCTCTATCTTAATTTCTCATAATAAAATTTTAGAAAAAAATTACTCTCCTTCAACTAACAATGAACTTTAACCTCTTCTGAGATGCTACCCAGGTGGCCCTGGACCTCTGCTTCCACCTGTCCTATTATCCTACCTTTCTCTGTGTTGTAAGATGAAATAAAAACAATAAAGCCCAGATAGTACACAGCCCAAAAAATGCTGAACAAATCACCCCAGAACAGCTGTGCAGAAGCAAGAGCATTAGCCGGCCGAGGTGGCGCTCGCCTCTATTCCAGCACTCAGGAAGCACTCAGGAAGCACTCAGGAGGCTGCGGCAGAAGGATACCTGTGAGTCTGAGACCGGCCTGGGCTACAGTGAGCTCAGGCCAGCCTAAACTGCATAGCAAGACCCCGTCTCAAAAAAAAAGAAAACGTGTGGGAGAAGTAGAGAAGAGGTGGAACTCAGACGGGTGTATGTAGCTATCTGCCCCTAAGTGCTGGGGACTGAACATAGAGCTTTCCCTGAGAAGCTATAGCTCCAGCTTTCTAAATTATTGTTTTATAAATTGTAATCATTCTGCATTTTGAGGCAGGTTCTGTAAGTTGCCCAGGCTGAGCTTGAACTTGCAATATGCGTGTTTCATCCTAACAATGCAAGGATGACAGGCATGTACCACCATGTCCAGCTTGTTCTCTTTTTCAATGAGATGGTATCTTGATATGCTGACAAGTAGGACTACAGTTGCAAATCAGCAGGGTATGGTGGCACACACCCGTAATCCTAGCAATTGCAAGGCTGAGGCAGGAGGATTGCTGTGAGTTCAAGGCCAGCCTAAACTACACTCAAGACCTTGTCTCAAAAAAAGAAACCACACACACACACACAAACCCCAGCTCACATGGCCTCTAGCACATAACTGGAAGGCAAATTTCAAGATACAGTGGTGCCTTGGTTCACAAATTTAATTTGTTCTATGATTTTGGAAAAGATGGGCACTGTTTGTGTTTGTGTGGAAAAGACGGCCATGGTCACGTTTGTCATTCAATGCAGAGTTAGCAAACAAAAAAAATTTTTGCCAAACACTTGTTTGTGAACCAAACTGTTTGTAAACCAAGGAGTTCGTGAACCAAGGTACCAGTGTAAAAGCATTTCCTCACGTCTCCAGTAAATTAAGAGCACTGTTTGCTGGGTTATTCATTTTTCTCTTTCAGTGGAACTAGAAATTAAAGCCAAGGCATTTACACTAATCTACATTCCCAGCCCTTTTTAAATTTTTTATTCTCACTTAGTATCTCACTAAGCTACCCAGGCTGGCCTTGAATTTATGACCCTTGTGTCTCAGCCTTCCAAGCAGCTCGATTGCAGGCATGCACTACCATGCTTGGTTTTGAACTTTTTATTAAGATTCACAACTACCTAGAAGGCCGAGGCAGGGGGATTGAAAGTTCCAGGTTAATCTTTGTAACTGAGCAAGATCCTGTCTCAAAATTTAAGAAGGGGGGTGCAGCTCACAGGTAAAGCACGTGTGTGAGACCCCGGTTTCAATAAAAATGTTACAATGATAAAAGTACATTTAAATATCCTCTTCATGGATATTAAAGATCTTTTGTTTTTCCCTTGTTCAAATGATAAGAAACATTATTAAGTCATCAAACAATACATGAACTGAAAAAGTATACTCAGGTAATTCAACACAACTAACGGAAATCCAAGTGATAGTGGCAACTGCTTCCCTAAGGGCAGCACACAGCGGACACAGCACACCAAGAGTGCTTACTGCAGGGGCCTCAGCCAGTCCTGGAATGGTGCCCCCCCCAGCCATGGCTCCTGCCCCCAGCCACTGTGGCCATGCAGGGAAACAACAGCCCAGTGTTACTGTAGCCTTCCATTCACGGGAAGCGGGAACACAGGACTTTTATCACAACCCACCAACAGCTGCATTCCGGCAACAATCTCAGATTAAAAACCATCAATGTGCAATATGAAACAATCAAAACAGCATCTATGAAGAAAGCTAAATAAAACAGGTAAACTAGACGGGAAGAAGAAAACGAGAGGAAAAGAAAAATTCAAAATAAAAAAACTACAGCCCAGTTAGGAATTAGATGGTTGGAAGGCTTCATATCAGGCACCAGTAGTGACCTAGGCCTGTGGACCAAACCCATCCTGAGGCTCTTAAACTTAAACACAGTTTAAAGCCAAGTGTGGTGGTGCACGCCTGTAATCTCAGCACTCAGGAGGCTGAGGCAGGAGGACCGCTGCAATTTCACAAATTCGAGGCCAGCCGGGGCTATGATGTAGTGAGTTCAAGGCCACCCTGAACTACATAGCAGACTCTGTCTCTCAAAACCAAACCAAACCAAGCAGACAAAAAACAGCTTAAAAAAGGGAGGTTGGAAGTGGGGGGAAGAAAGAGATTAAGGAAGATAGGGAGAAAAACATCCCAAAGGAAATATGACATGGTCTACAGAGAGCCTACAAACCTAGAACATTTATTTACTATCTACCCGGCCCTTTAGAGAAGTATGCGGTAACAGTTTTGAAACAGGAAGCAGCAATGGTTGAAAACACTGGGAATGTGACTTATCTCAGTGAACTGCATCCTTTTCTCTCTCGTCTGAGACAGAGATCAAAACAATGTGAGACAAATGCTATACTGTGCTACATTATCACCAGCCCTTTATCTGAGACAGGCTCTCACTAAGCTGTGCAGAGTGGCCTAAAGCTCGGCAGTCATCCTGCTTCAGCCTCTCCAGTGGCTGGGATTCTGGCTGTGTACCACCCACCCAGTGAACTGTAGCCTGAAAAATAATCACCTACAGTCCCAGCTACTTAGGAAGCTGAAGCATGATTTCATGTTTAGGGTCAGTGCTGCCAACATAGCAAGCAAGACTTTGTCTCAAAATTCTGAAAAAAGCCTGGGGATGTAGACTACTTGCCTAACATTCAAAAGCCCGAGTTTTACCCCTAGTATGAAAAAACAAAAATAAAGCTTGGTGAATAAAAAATGATCAGAAACAGCCTATGACATGCCTAGGAACCCTGACCCAAGGCAACTACTAAGTGGCACCAACTCATCAGCAGGCAGGACTCACACACTGCTCCCATACACCCTTCCGGCACAGTCTGCTACGGAATGGTACGAAGACAGAAACAACAAAGTGAAGCTCAGGTGAAGTAAGCAGGCACTTGCTGCTCCTGCCCTACAGAGCTAAGACAAAATAAGGCTTAAGATCAGCCTAAACTACATAGCAAAACCCTGTCTTAAAAAACCAAAATCAAAAATAAATAAATAAATAAATAAATAATTTTTTTAAAAAGGCAAAAAACCAAAATCAGTGTACGAAGGTGTGACAGTTTTGCTTCTGGTTCTGTGTTCTTACATAAGAGCCTAAGGCTTTTTCTCTCGCCAGTATGGTGCTGTGGAATGTAAACTTCCTCAATGCCACTTGTCTCCTTTTCTCTTGTTACAAAGGACGGCAAGAAACTATTACTAGAACTCTGAGTAATAATAACTAATTCATAAACGATCTATAAAAAGAAAAAAAAAATCACAACTGGACATAGTGGTATACGCCTATAATCCCAGCACTCAGGAGGCTGAGGCAGGAGGATCACTTCAAGTTCAAGGCCAGCCTGGGCTACAAGGAGAGCTCAAGACCAGCCTGAACTCTATCGCAAGATACTGCCTCAAAAAGACAAAAGACAAAAATTGAAAAAGGACTCTTTAACATCCCTTGAAATAGATTAAGTAGAAATGCATGTACATGGTCACCCAACTGTAAGAATAAATTATCACAATAGAGAAAACCAAACAAGACCAATCACTCCAGCATAAAGTGAAGATCCAAGGGCTCATAGTGAAAACCATTATTGATCTAAATAATTAACACTGAAGAGAACTCTTACTTGCAATGACAAGTAGAAGCCATCGTCTGGTCCTGTCAGCTCAGCCCAGATCTTGGTTGCTTCCTCCCAGGACATTCCCCTCTCTACGCTAATCTGTGAAAGAAATCACAAGATGTGAAAGGTAGACTCCCTCCTGTAAATGCCAGTCCAAGGACTCGCCCCAAGCAGGAGCACCATTCCAAACTCACCGTGTATAGCTCTACGTGGCCGGAGGTTGAGTATCCTGGCGTCAGAAACTTCTTCACATCACTTTTCCTCACCTTTTCATCTCCGGAACCAAGATCTTGAAAAAGAAAAACCAACACAAGATGCAAAAAGGACACCTTGGAGCGGGGATATGGCAGTGGCACAAATGCCTGCCTGACAAGCGCAAGGTCCTGAGTTCCATTCCCAGTACCAGAAATTTTAAAAATTTTTTAAAAAAGACACTTCTATCGAAAACACACATGACAGCTTTACATTTTCCCACTTACCCAGGATTCCCATGTCGTATCTTCCATTTTTTTTGGCATTCTGAACAACTGCGGTAAGTGTGTCGGCAAAATACTGAAATAACGCATTCTGTTGATGCACTTCCATGCCCAGAATTCTATTTAAGAACTTTCCAATGTTGTTATAATCTGCAACAAGATTACACAATTTCATGCACTCAAATGGTAATTAGCATTTTAGAAAATTCAACCTGGCCAACTTCAAACCCACTTTCTTTTCTACAGCATTCCCCCCTAATTCTTGTCTTGCCACGCTGTCAGGGCCGTAACTGGCCCAGGTCAACCTCTAGCACATTACCATTGCAGCACATACTCAAGAAATGTTCACTGAATTGACTTTGGGCATCTTCAACTTCACTTAAGCCCCATGTGAACACGACCTAGTACATGAGGATGTAGGGTTACCAACATAAAAGCTGAACTCAAGAGTATAACTGTGGCGGTGGGGGCGGGGGGGGGGTAGAAATATACCTCAGCAGCAGCACAATCACCTGCCTGACAAGTGCAAGGTCCTGAGTTCAAATCCTGATACCAAAAAAAAGTGTAAGTGCTGTGTAGTCAGTGACCCTTGACCTGGCTACACAACTGGAACTTCTGGGCAATGTGGAAAACTATCAATGTTCAAGAAACATCCATGGGCTCAATATTTTATAAAAGCTTGACAGGTGATCGTACGTGTAGCCAGGGTTGAGAACTGCTGTTTCATAATCTCCTCTGAATAACTACAGCAGCCAAAACTAACCAGAGTGCTCAACGTTGGGAGATGAAGAACAACTGACCTGATGCTTCCCTCCCCTTAGCTAAGAGAAGCCCATGTAACAAAACAGGCTTCACTAACACAGCAACAATTCCAAGTATACAGAAAGTTAATATTACCTTTATCAAGAGTAAGAATTCCTGAGCGATCTTCTACATTTATCAGGCCAACACCTATTAGTCCTTGTCGAACATCTGTAAGAAAATAAACTTACCCTGTGATTCCAGCATTTTGGGAGGATGAGGCAGGGGACTGCAAGTTCAAGTCAAACCTGGGCAACTTAGCAAGATTCCATCTCAAAAATTTAGAAAGGGGCCAGAGATGTAGCCCAGTGTGAAGACCCTGGGTTTAATACGCACTGCCCCCACAAAAAAGAGAAAGTTATCAAAAATACCTTATAACTAAGCTGGGTGTGGCAGAAGATCAAAAGTTTAAGCCTAATCTAGGCAACTTAGTAAGATAAAGTTGGAAGTAAAACAAAAAATAAAAGAATTGTACGGGGGTGCCCTGGGAAGGAGTTCAGTAGTAGAGTATTTGCCTAGCATGAGCTCAATCCCCAGTACCACTGCAACAAAACAAACACACATAAAACTCAGACCTAAACTCCAATGACTCCAGGAGACTTCAGCATGTTAGCCTAGTGCCAATCTTCAACCAACGACTAAAACTGAATTTTAAAAGCTACCGACGTGATTTTAATTAATGTACCAAAACCACCTTCCTCTACTAGGTATAATATTAGAGATAACATAGGGGCTGGGGATTTAGCTCAGCAGCACAGCGCCTGCCTGGCAAATGTGAGGTCATGAGTTTGATTCCCGGTACCTGGGGGGGGGGGGAATTAGATAACATGCAATAAATTAAGAATAAAACCACTTTCATAGGCATATAAGGTTTTAACAAACCTGTTTCATTATGAAAAGCGAACACATATCTAGTCACCTTAAGATTTCTAAATCTGTTTTTTTTTTTTTTTTTGTCTTTTTGAGACAGGGTTTCGATATGCACTTCAGGCTGGCCTTGAACTCACTTTGTAGCCCAGGCTAGTCTCAAACTTGCAACGATCCTCCTGCCTCAGCCTCCCAAGTGCTGGGATTGCAGGCACGTGCCACCATACCCAGCATTTTGTTGTTTTTGAGACAGTCTTGATATATAGTTCAGACTGGCCTTAAACTTACAATGCAGTTTGCTGACCTCAATCTTGTGGCAATTCTCCTGCCTCAGCCTCCTGAGTGCTAAGATTACAGGTGCGTATGCCCAGCAAAATTTCTAAATTTTTTTTTTGCTGTTGTTGTTTTGAGACAGGGTTTCGCTATGCAGTTCAGGCTGGCCTTGAACTCACTTTGTAGCCCAGGCTAGTCTCAAACTTGCAACGATCCTCCTGCCTCAGCCTCCCAAGTGCTGGGATTGCAGGCACGTGCCACCATACCCAGCATTTTGTTGTTTTTGAGACAGTCTTGATATATAGTTCAGACTGGCCTTAAACTTACAATGCAGTTTGCTGACCTCAATCTTGTGGCAATTCTCCTGCCTCAGCCTCCTGAGTGCTAAGATTACAGGTGCGTATGCCCAGCAAAATTTCTAAATTTTTTTTTTGCTGTTGTTGTTTTGAGACAGGGTTTCACTATGCAGTTCAGGCTGGCCTTGAACTCACTTTGTAGCCCAAATGGGCCTCAAATGCACAATGATCCTCCTGCCTCAGCCTCCCAGAGTGCTGGAATTACAGGCATCCATCACCATGCCCAGCCTGAAATTTCTAAATTTTACAGTTTATGTATTGAAAAAAAAAAAAAAATCAAAACCGCTAAAACTACAACAAATGTTAGGAGAAAAAAGAATGTTAGAATGATTTTTACCACTTCCATACCAGTAATTACTTTTTTAATACGTATAATAATTCTTCTAGGTTACCTTTGAAAAATTCTCCAGGATAGTCTGGAGGTGGTGATACCATGGGAGAATCCAAATTTACAATGGATTTCATAACAATTTCTAAAGCATTTCTTCCATACTGAAAAAAAAAAATTATCCAGTTTTAGAATTTGGATACTTCACTCACAAAATCATTAGAATGCTGTAAGAACTATTACCAACCAAAAATTCAAAACCAGCAGTTCCCAATTATCTTTATGTATTTCTTACACTGCCAACTACTTGCTCCTATACACAACATTCAGTAAGTTAGCAACTAACTTAGGGCTGGGAAGATAGCTCAGCGGCACAGCACCTGCCTGACAAGTCAATTCCTGGTACCAAAAAAATCCCCCAAGAAACAAAAAAGACCAACTTGACTTCCAGGAGCTTGCACCTGACATCCACTCCCCAGGGCTTATTACATTCCTCCTTCCCAGAAGGGATGGGAAGGAGCTGCCTGCCTGCAGCGTACTCGCCAAAGGGCCCACATCAGCTGCAGCTGTATGTGCTGCAGGAGCGCTCCTGTTAAGGCTAACCCTGACGATGGCAGAGCTGTCAGCTGCCCTGCTAGGCTTCACTTTGGGGGCATTGGTGGCCTTCAAGCATGCACTCTCCATGCTGGCCTGACCTTCCAGGTTGAAACCATTTGTAACAATTTTCCCTGTTCTTTTTTTTTTTTTTTGCAGTACCGGGGATTGAACTCATGACCTTGCGCTTGCCAAGCAGGCACTTATGTCACTGAGCTATATCCCCAGCCCAATTTCCCGTTCATCACTGCAGTCCAGACACATCCCCAAGTTTTCTGAGAAGCGGAAGCTGAAATATACCTTATTGTCGAAGTTGAATCTGCTCAGATCCCGAGATTCTGTCGCTCTTCTGTCGCCATGTGTAAGCGCCCCCTAGCAAAGGAACATTTCCAATAAGGGCGTTAAGCCTGTACTGTCAGTCAGCCAACACAGGTCATCTTGTACTCGCACCTACACGACGTAAAACCTTACCAGGCTCTCAAGTCTTTTGGCAACAATAGAGGCAAATCTCTGTTCTCCTGCCAGTTCAGAAATCAGAAAGACATACTCGGGAGCAGTAACTTGGTTTGATCTGTGAGTTCTTCCTGTAACAACATTTTGATAGAGATCACTGACTTCGTTCACTAGACAGAATATTCTGAGATCTATTTCTTAGCACTAAGTTGGTACTTTAATGATAATATAATATTTTCCACAGTTTCCTAAGGGTACAAAAGTGAAAACGCTGATCTGAGTGGCATCTGTAGTCAGAGCACGATTCCCCCTTACACGGACTAGAACTTGCCACGAGACTGTTAAATGACACGAACATTATTATTGCTACCCTAGTTTCGGCTAACCAGAAAGTTGATGATACACAGCCATTCTCAGTTCTCCCACAGTTGTTTCTAAATCACCAGGCCACAGGACCACGAAACAGAAGGGAACAGTAACATGCTTTCCGTGGGGCCACTGAGGGCTGAAAGGGACACGCAAGCAGCAGCTGCTTTCATAGGTCTACACCAAAGACACCCCCAGGAGCCCTGCTCTTGGATAAGGCGCCAGCAGGCATAGGAAACTCCACCACAGATCCCTTAGTTTTAAAAGCAAGCAAGGAATGAATTTACAGTGCACTATACATCTTAAAATCATGCCCGATGTCAAATGCAATAAGGAAGGTGTCACAGTCTAAGACGTCTGACACTGATACGCACACATTTCCCCAAAGATTTCCAGCCATTTATCAAGTGAAATTCAGTGCAGAAACTTACCAAATTGCTGGATTGCTCTATCTGCACTCCAGGGTAATTCTAGAGTCATATGAACTCTTCGCCTTTGATTTTTAGCTCTGCGATCTGCTTGTAATGAAATACCTGAGCTGGCAGCTTCTGAGATGATAGCAATATTCTACATCACATTTAAGGAAAAAAAGGAGAAAAAGAAAATCACTTTTGCACAAGGACAAGCAGAGCAGCACCCTACACACGAAGTGCTTCAGCTGCCTCCACTGGTAACAGGACCCCGCGGCAGCTTGCCTACGGCCACCCAGACTCAAGATGAGCACTCCTGGTCTTCCTCACTGCTAAATGTGAAGATGTGGGCACACTGCAGCCCGCGGGTCTGCCTGACAGGAATAATGTCCAGGACAATTCCGTAAAAAGGAAGGGACAAGACTCTCTCTCTGCTAGCTGAAATGGAATAGCTGAATTTTGTTTCTGCAGTGCTGAGGACTGAGTCCAGGTCCTCCAAGTGCTAGGCAAGTGCTCTATCACTGAGCCACACACCTAATCCCAACACAGAGGCAACTGGAAGGTGGGGGCCCATAACTAAAGGAACAGAAAGCAGGCAATTGTGGCGCCTCCCTAGTCCAAGCTCCTCAGGAGACTGAGGTCAGAGGATCCCTTGTGCCCATGAGTTGGAGACTAGCTTGGGAACTTAAGAGAAACCTGTATCTCTTTTAAAAAAATAAAAAGAAAAGGGAAAAGAAGAAAAGAGGCCTGGTTTTGAAGGAGTCATGCTGGCCCCGCTCGATGTATACAAACGTGCATGTAAGAGACACATCGAGCTGGGCTGGGGATTTAGCTCAGCAGCACAGCGCCTGCCCAGCAAGCGCAAGGTTGTGAGTTCAATCCCCGGTACTGGAAAACAACAACAACAACAAAAAAGAGATACATCGAGCTTGTTTAAGCCAATTTTTTTCATTTTTTTTTTTTTTTTTCTGAGACAAGGCTTCCCCCTATGTACTCCAGACTAGTCCAGAACTCATAATCCTCCTGCCTTAGCCTCCAAAGTGCTGGGAGTACAGGTGAATACCACATCTGGCTTCTTCCTATTCTTTCAAGTATGTAACAAAAACTTTATAACATATTTTTAAGAGCAACGTCAATAGTGAGACCTATCAAATTCTCTAGTTGCAGAGGCAAAAAAGTTCTCTGAAATATAAAGCAGAACATGGATAATAAAGTCGTTAGATTCTTGCTGTTTGGAAGGGGTGTTGCTATTGAGTTAACTATTATTCAATCTCCTGACCAAGTAAATGCTTAGAATTATCCAACTGGAGGCAGAAGAACAGATCTGAAGCCCATTTGGATGAAGTCTGGTTAATGAGTGTCTGGGGCTGGGAGGAAGGGGCTGTACGGCTGAGCGTAGAGCACTGCTCAGCAGGACAGGGGCCTGGCTCCAGCCCAGCACCAACACAGATGAAGTCAACAGCAGGAACGCCTGAAGGAGGCCACAATCACCACCATGCTTCAAGTTCCAACCCCTTCACAGCAACTCCCATTAATACAGCACTGCACGGGAATACATACATAAAACAGCAAAAGCACAGGACACTAATAATCTCAGGTACTTCTGAATATCATTCTAGACTCAAAATTAAATGACAGTAAATGTCATGAGATTTATCATACTTTGTTTTGTGATTGCTTTTGTTTGTTTTTATGATACGGACTCACAATGTAGCCAGGCAGGCCTCAAACTCAAGATCTTTCTGACTCAGCCTCCAGAACAGCTGAAATTATAGACACATGCCACCATACCTGACCAGGAAAATCTCCTTCTAAAGCTTGATCTAAACATATGGAAATCATTCTCATGGAAAAACAACCTGGCGAAATATACCTTATCTCCATCCATAAACCTTTGTTTTTCTGTAATGTTTAGTATTTCCACAGGCACATCAAGTTCCGATCTTGATTCGTAAGATATGCTTCCATCGTCATTGCTCACAACCCGTCCCTTGCGGCCAGTCATCTGAAAAGCCAAGCAGCATCATGACAACTCTGGGATCACCCCCCTCACTGAGGAAATCCTGGTGCTGGCTCCAGGTCTCAGGGACACAACACACTGCAACACAGTCCCTGGGAAGGGCTGCCAGGCGGCACCATCCCATGAGATGCACTACAAGGGGAGGCAATGAAGACCAATGGCTCAGCACACTCAGACAGTGGGGATAAGACTTTAACAACTCTAGAGGAGTAACTACTGTGAAACTGCTGTTCTAAGATCTACAAAGGAAAACCAAACAGGTTATTGTGATAACACCCAAAATATCACTCATACCACAGGGTTTGACTGCCATTCATTTTACAGGATTTTAAAGGGGCAAAAAATTACCAAAAAGAGACACAGCCTCCATCAAGTAAGGTTTACCTCAGCAACGTTCTCAGGGCCACCCAACTCGTCAATAAGTTCATCCAGGGTATTAGGAGGCAGGTCTTCAGCTAACTTTTCTAGTTTCTCAAGTAGGTCTTTCTTCATCTGCTGGGCCCTCTCCACAGCATCCTGACTTGTTACAAGGCTGCTATTACTGCTGGAGTTACTGTTAGCTAGGGAAATAATATTCATGCAAAGTCACTGCACAGAGTATCTGTTTTATGTAAAAGCATATTTCACAGAAAAAGCAAGTTTCTACATGGATACCTGGCGCACTGTTGGGAGCAGGTGAAATAATGGGTGCAGATGAAAAACTAGGTCGTTTTGATCCGAGACCTGATGCTAATAAGGCACTTTGAATAGAATCTGGATCTATACTTTTCTTCTTTTTTTTATCTTTGTTTTTCTTGTGGTCTTTTCTGATTAACCAAGGATCTGAAAGATAAGGAAAATGTCAAATTATTGGTTAAAATAGGCCGGGACTATAGCTCAGTGGCACAGCACCTGCCTGGCAAGCGTGAGGTCCTGAGTTCGATTCCCAGTAACCAAAAAAAAATAAAAAAGAAAAAGTGTGTATCTTCAAAGGACTTAATCCTTGAGTTTTGGCTGGGGATATAGCTCAGAGGTATAAGCACCTGCCTGGCAAGCACAAGGTCCAGAGTTCAATCCCCGGTACTGTAAAAAAACAAAAACAAAAAAACAAAAAAAATCCTTGAGTTTTGTGATGGTGGTACTAGGTATGGAACACAGGGCCTCCAAATGCTCTGCGACTGAGCCACATCCTTACCGATTGTTTTATTTTGAGACAGGGTCTCACTAAGTCAGCCAGGCTGGCCTAGAACTTGTGATCCTTCTTCCTCACCCTCCCAAGCAGCCGAAATCAGAGGTGTTCACTACTCTTTGAGGCTCAATATTGAGGTTTTTTGGTACTATTAACTGACTACTTAGAAATCATTACTAAGTATAGTAGCCCAATATAGCCCATCCACACACTATCGGGTATCACTCCACATTTTGACATGAAAAATAACTATGAGGGGGAGGGAGTACACAAACAATTAAAATGCTATATGCCTGTGGCAATTCCTCATGATGAGTGCCGTCATTACGCACTGGAAACAGGGACTAACAAAAACAAGTAACTGCATGAAACTGAGATCAGAATTTCACTTGTGAGACCCACAGACAGAGTATTTCAGGGCTCTCCACTGGACAAAGGTTCGAATCTGCATGATCTTTTGTGCCGCATGGAAAGGAGGCTCGGATGCAACATGCCCTTCCCAGTACCCTGCAGCAAGACTGGCCAGGATTCACTTCCAAGAATGAACTCACCGTCTTCATCGTCCTCACTAGACTCGTCTCTAAAGGGGTTGAAATCATCATCATCACCAGAGCTCATGTTTTTCGAGCTCTCATAGTCACTTTCTTCACCATCAGAGGCATCAGACTCACTTCCACTGTCATCAGAACTGCTACCCATGAGGCCACCGACTTTGCGTGCTTTTTTAGCTTCTCGAGTTATTTCTTCACCTAATAAGAGACCCAAATAAGAGAATTAGCTGAAATACAATGTTTCTAAAGCTCCGGGGTATCACATTTATTTAAAAAATGATCCAAATGAGAAGTGCAGAGAGAAAGGATGTAAAACCAAACCTTAAGCAAGCACTCTTTAGAATCCCAAAGAAGTCAGGCTCTGTTCAGTGACTCTCAAGAAATCAGACACGCAAGTACAAACTTAAAACTCAGTACACCCTTGAAGTCCACAGATTGCACAACTGATTCAGAACAGTCAAAACAGAGCCCTGGCAGCCACCATTAAATCACAAATGAGGCTGTAAGAGGAGTGTGAGTAACTAGATTCATAGGAAGGCAACACGGACAGCAAGCAACTCATGAAACCTTTTTCTTTCTCAAGTGCCAGGGATTTAACCCAGAGCGCCACACATGCTAGGCACTCTACCACTGAGTTACCTTTCACTGGACTTAAAACCTCAACCTTTAAAGGTGCACAAGGTGCTGGTTTTAATTGCGTTATTTAATATTCAGAAAAAAGATCGGAAAATAACCAAAACTAAGAACATTAGAAGGTTCTAGTATTAATGAGATGGTGAGAATGTAATTCAGGAAGGTAAAATATAAATAGTCATCCTAAGATACCACTGATTATAAGACAGCATTACTTTTGGGGGGGTGTTTACCAGGAATTGAACCTTGTGTTTGCCAAGTAGGCACTGTGCCTCTGAGCTATATCCCCAATCCCTTTTTCATCTTTCTGAGGCAGGGTCTCACTATGCAGTTCAGGCTAGCCTCGAACTCAAAGTGATCCTCTTGCCTCAACCTCCCGCGGGCTGGAATTACAGGTGTGAACCACCACACCTGGCTTGTGCCACTAAAATTTTTTAAAAATTTCCCATTGAACTACAATAGTCACTGGGTGTGCTGGTATTCACCAGAAATCCCAGCATCCCACCACTCAGGAGGGCTGAGGAATGAAGATCACCTTGAGTTTCAGACCAACCTGGGCTACACAGTGAGCTCAACACCAGTCGAAACTACATGTTGAGACCCTGCCCAAGAAAAAAACCACACCAAAATGGAACTGTAAAAGCCAACTCACTTTTAGGTATCATAAACATGCAGAAAGGCCAGGTGTGGTGGCCTACACCTGTAATCCCAGCACTTGGGAGGCTGAGGCAGGAGGATCGTTGTGAGTTCGAGACCAGCCTGGGTTACAAAGTGAGCTCAGGGCCAGCCTGAACGGCACAGTGAGACCCTGTCTCAAAAACACCAAAAAAAAAAAAAAAAAAAAAAATGTGGGCAAATGTAACTAAAATGGATGAAATAAAGCTAAAGTGTCAGACATGTAGAATACACATCATCACAGGTCTTATTTATCAATTTATTTTGTGCAATGCTGGGCACCGAATCCAGGGCCTTGAAAACAGTAAGACAAGACAGTTAATTATGTTAGTTATACCATTTTAGAGAAAGACTGGTTGCAAAGTTAACCTGTGACAACAAACAGCAAACTCAAGCGAGCATTACAAAGTGTCTAACAAACACAGGGAGTATTAGGAAATTAGGAAGCTAACGCAAGCCTCTTTACAGTCCCCCCCACCCAGTTCTCAATTTCTTAAAAACCAGCTTTGACAAAGAGAGAACCCTATTTTAGTTGCTGTGCATCACTCATTATTTATGTGAATCTGGAAACTTTTCTTAACCTCTTAATCTTTCTGTGCTTCAATTTCCTGCCTATAAAACTGGAAAAATAAGACCAAGTTTCCTAAGAAACTCTGATGGGTTAAATAATAAACATATAAGTAAAAACTACAGTGCCTAGCACCAGTCAACTGCTCATGTTCTAATTTATTTTTCTTTTCTTTTTTTTTTTTTTCTTTTGCTTGTTTTTGTTTTTGCCTTTTTGAGACAGGGTCTCGCTAGGCAGTTCAGGCTGGCCTTGAGCTCACTTTGTAGCCCAGGCTGGTCTCAAACTCACAACGATCCTCCTGCTTCAGCCTCCCGAGTGCTGGGATTACAGGCGTGTGCCACCACGCCAGGCTATTCATGTTCTAATTTAAAACAGAGAGTTACTTGTGCATTCAAAAGTACAAGAGCAACACTGACAATGTACAAGGACTTGCCAGTTTGCAGAAAGCAGTTCATTCCCCAAATCCTGCTGCTTCAAAGCACTCACATCCACAGTGAGCATCAGATCTCTCACACCTCTCACATTCACAGCTGCAACAGCAACTTCGTGAACTTACCTTTCCGTTTCTTCATTTTGTTTTCTTTACAAGGGCTATCTCTGGGTGAGCTGTTGTTACTCGGAGCTGTCAGGTCGATTCCCAGCAAACTATACAGTTTTTTCCTGTCTGGAGCAGGGAAGTGTTTTTCAATGAGTGACTGCAACACTCCTCTGTAGGAGAGGGACAGTGACAATTACTGCTTCACCTGACAAAATCACGTACTATGGTATATGAATGTATTGAATATATTGCTTTAAAAATATACATACTTAAAAAACAAATAAAAATAAAAATATATATATTTGTTCGATCTTGGGAAGTACTGATAACTCAAATGCATTTTAATTTTCATGGAAAACTTATCTAGCTGGAAAAAAATGCAAGAGAAGCCACACATGGAATTTTTACATTTAAAAAAAAATTTTTTTTGTTTTTACATTTTCTAAGTAGCTATGTTAAAAAGTAATAGAAGGCCAACAATGGTGGTGCACACGTATAATCCCAGCACTCAGGAGGCTGAGGGAAGAGAAGCACCACAAGTTCAAGGCCAATCTGGGCTACAGAGTGAATTCAAGGCCAGCCTGCACTGCACAGTGAGACCCTGCTGAAAAAACAAACAGAAACATGTAATAGACAGTGAGGGATATCAGCACACGTCGGTAGTCCCAACTAAGCTACTTGGGAGGCTGAGGCAGGAGGATCACTTGAGCCAGTGTTTAAACATGAGCAACAGCCAAAACTATCCCTTGTTATTAAAAAAGGAAAATAAAGCCCCCGACCCCCGAGACCCACAATAAAGTCACTATTTAAAAAAAAAGACGGAGAAGAAAATTGGTGAAACTACAGTAACTTTTCTTTTCCAGACAAAGTCTGGCTATGTAGTCCAGGCTGGCCTCAAACTACCCTAATCAGGTATGGTGATGCACACACGTCATCCCAGCACTTGGGAGGCTAAGGCAGGAAGGCCCCCATGAGTAGGCCAGCCTGGGCTATATAGCAAGACCCTGTCTCAAGGAACCTAAACAAAACAAAAATAAAAGTAATTTTCAACTATATCTACCGTCAAAGCAGCACTTCAAAGTATTCTCAAAGGGAAGAGATCTATGAACTAGGTTACTAATTTCACTATCAGAGATAAGATTTTTTAACAACTTTTGAAGATCACTTGCCTAATTTTACAGGAGATTTTATGGTATCAGGGCAAACCAAATAGTGCTCTTCTGGAAAACAATGGTAATTACACATATAGAAAACTGAACATCAAACTAAACCACCCTGCACAGATTTCCAAGATGTTTAAACAAAGAACGAAGTACTTCTGTTAATCCAATTCTGTTATTATACTGTAATAAACATTGACAAAACATGTAACATATTTCAGGATTATGACATTTCTATGTTACTGTTTTGTTTTGAGACAGGGTCTCACTATGTAGTGCAGGTTGGCCGTGAACTCCCTATGTAGCCCAGGCGGTAATCCTGAGTGCTGGGATTACAGGTTTACACCACTACGCCTGGCTATGTTACTATTTTCTAATGGCGATAACATAATATAGAAAGGTACTGCGTGGCACAAAAAATTCAAAGGAAAACTTTTAAAGATGATACACAGATGACCACAACTGTGCCAAGAAATGCCAGCACCTCAACTAATCTAAGTAAAAACTCAAAAGTAAAATAAAAACATTACTTGGCAGTTGAAACGAAGTCATTCAATTCTCCTCCACCCTCTTCCAAGGCTTCTAATGTTCTAGCTTCTCCTGTAGATTGTAGACCAATCACAACACACTGGAAAAAAGAAAGTAAGGTGGTTATAAACATAAATATACTTGTTAGCCAATTTTTTTAACTCTTTTTTGTCTTTTTGAGTCAGAGTCTCATTATGCAGTTCAGGCTGGCCTTAAGCTCACTTCGTAGCCCAGGCTGGTCTCCAACTCCCAACGATCCTCCTGCCTCAGCCTTCCGAGTGCTGGGATTACAGGCATGCACCACCACACCTGGTAGGCATTGCTTTTATAATTTTTTTGTTGTTGTTTTTTGGTTTTTTCTTGTTTTTTTTTCTGGTATCAGGAATCGAACTCACAACCTTGTGCTTGCCAGGGCAGGTGCTGTGCCACTGAGCTAAATCCCCAGCCCCTGCTTTTTTAATTTTTAAAAATATACTTTTAAATCATACTACATTAACCTTTTTGTAACTATCCTTTAAAAAGACTTAACTTCGTATGAGTAAAACCTAACATGCACAAAAACAACACAACCAGAAAGAATCAATCTCTGAATGTGTTCTGTAACTTACTTTTCCATTCTTGATTTCCTCCCGGGCTAGCTGCACAACCCTCTTAACTTTGGATGCTATGCACAGGTACTTGAAAAACCTCTGGTGCGCAGACCAGAACTGACCCCACATGGACTTCTTCATCCGCTGTTCAGCATCAATCAGATCTGCGGCCTGCTGAAACCGCTCTCTGGCGATGACCCACTAGAGGCAAAGTCAACAGTTTACATTTCATCTCTGAATGAAGTGATTTAAAAATGATCTTCAATAAAAATAGTATTTAGTAACTTGAAGAGCTTTAAACAATTGCTTATACAATGCCCACAGAGCTGTCTTAAAATTTTTTACTACCTACAGCACCTTTTTAGAAGACACAGTTATGCACAATGTTATTTTGAGAACTACATCACTCAAGTAAATGGCTATTTTTTTGATGGATCATTTTAACCAAGTGAAAATTGGAAATTTTGAAAATAAAGATTTCATGTGGTAATTTCCCTGTCATTTCATAGCAGAAATGCATTCCAATAAGCTGACAGACATTACAATGGACAAAACAAATAAACATTATTAGGACATTAAAAACATGAGGAATTAAACACTTCTCACCAGCTTGACTGCTTTGTTATACATTTTAACATAGTTCTGCGAAAGAAGAACTTCCTCAATTTTGAAGGTCACTCCAGTAAAACTCAGCTGTCGGGCTATATACATTCCTCTAAGCTTCATATCCATAGCAACTATTTCCATGGCACCAACACCTCTGAAAAAATTAAAACGCGAAGTAACTATCAGGACGTAAACTGGAGGGGCTGGGGATGTAGCCTGCAGCGCCTGCCTGGCCAGTGCTGAGGTCCTGAGTTTGATTCCCGCGAACAACTCCCACCCCAAAAGGGCTTTAATCTACAGTGAAGCGTTTAGCAGTAATGCATCTTTCCACGTGCTAAAGAACATGGCGTGCACCGCAGGGGGCATTACCTGCGCTCCACAGCTTGAATGAAATCACTGAATTCTCTGAATGGAGTCCCCTCACCCCAGATTCCAAGGCGGTTCATATAGGCCATGTTGCGTGGTTCCGAAGCACCTGGAAAATCCCCAAACATATTACAGCTGCAAAGAGCATTTACACCACTTTTTAAATACAATAACACTCACCAGTGGCACTGGCATACACAACTCTGGCTTTCGGCAGTTTGTTCTGAAGCTCCAGAACCGCTAAGCCTGTCTTGGTGGGTTTGGAAGAACCGACAGGACATAAGTTCTTTGCTTTATGACATTCATCGAACACTATCTGTAAGGAATGAGCTAAGGAACATACCTTAGTAGTAAATGTCTACTGATTATTAGGAAGAGTTAACTTTTAGCTTCCTGAAGCTTCAGGTGTCTTTTTCTTTACACAAAGAAGCCTTCCACCAGATGCTTCTCCCACACAGCTGCTCCCCTACCCCAGCCTCACAGGCATACAGTGACTGGTACCAGGCATCTAATTTCTAACTAGAGTGCAGGAGAAGATTCTTTGCAGCAAAAACTGACCACCACAGATTATAAAACGTATTAGTAGAAGCTGTGACTGGGAACCAATTTAACCAGCATTTCATAACATGGTATGTCTCACACAGGATAATATATGATAAACTGTGAGCAATACATTTCAAAATCACAAAATCAACGATGTTCTTTTCTTTTTTTTTCTTTTTGAGACAGGGTCTTCCTATGCAGTTCAGGCTGGCCTCGAACTCGCAACGATCCTCTTGCCTCAGCCTCCCCAGTGCTGGGATTATAGGCATGTGCCACCACGCCCGGCAACAACGTTCCTTTCACTTGGGTTCTTGGGAACCCTGCCATTCATGGGACCGCCTATCTGAGTGACCTCACTCAGCAGCCCTCTCACCTACTCCTCTTTTCCTAAACCGGTCTCCTGTCGGACAGAAACTGAATCAACTTTCCAGCCCCCTGGGAATCTGATCATTGAAACTCTCCTCCCAACAATCTGTTCATGTAATCTTGGAATTCTCCTTTGCCCACAGTCTGTCCTTTTATACTTTTATGCCACTAAAAAAAAGAAACAACGTAGTCATAAAGGATACCACTCCATCGAAGTCGTCACCGCACCAGTGCAGAAGTTGTTTTAACCTAGTTTTATATTTACCACCGGACTGGCTTTCACCAATAAGGGAGGAATATGTAGCAAAAATAACACCCTTTTTCACACTCCCATTATGTTTGGAAGAAATCTTTCCATATTTAAACTAAAAACAGAAGAGAAAACACTTCAATTAGTCTTGGAAACATTTATCTGACCCGAAAGTTTTACAGCAGGACCTCTTAACTGGACAGGATGATGACAGGCTGAAAAAGTCAAAACGCCACAGAAGTTCTTGTATACAAACACACATATATTATGGTATAAGGATCTAGTTTTCAAAGTCTCAAGAAAGTCCATCACCAAAAAAAATAAATAAAATCAAACTCCCCTTTAGGAAGAAATCACAGTATTTACCCCACAAGTATTTACTATCTATTTTACTATAGCAAAGCACTGATTAAATTCTGAAAGAATATTAGTTAATGTATCCCCCCCCCTTTGATTACACTGCTCAGAAATAAATATTTACAGGTCTTACCTGCATGGTTTCAGTTTTAAACTGGTCATACATGATCATTCATGTATATATAATAACAATTTTAAGCTATCAATCCACTCAGACAATGAACCAACTCAGAATTCACATGGAAAGTAGATTTGCATTTATTTATCTTCCAGGAACTAGGAAGGGCTAGCAGGAAGGATTTTATAGGAACTGTGTTTGTTTTACCTTTATAACCAATACAGTGTGTCAATAAAGATTTACTAAATGAACGACAAGATTTTAATGACAGGGCTGGGGATGTGGCTCAGTGATAGAGTTCTTGCACTGTATGTATAAAGCCCTGGATTCAATCCCCAGAACCACCAAAAAAAAAAAAAAAGACTCTAATCACATTAGGCTGTTTTAGGCACAAAATACCCATTTTCTTCTTATGAACTGTTCTGCATGAACACAGGTACATGCACTCAAGTCCATGAGGCAGGTGAACACTGAAACCCATCTCTAATCCACAAGGTCCTGATGTGCTGCACAGGATGTGGTGCCCTGCAGGGACAGGCACAGCCCCTTCCCACAATGCACCAGAACAGCTGTGTAGAAGTACTTGAGGGGGCTGGGAATTTAGCTCAGCAGCACAGCGCCTGCCTGGCAAGCGCAAGATCGTGAGTTCGATTCCCGGTACCGGAAAAGAAACAAACAAAAAAAAAGGACTTGAGAGGGCCAGGGATGTAGCTCAGTGGCACAGCACCTATCTGGCAAGTACAAGGTCCTGAGTTTGATTTCCGGTAACAAAAAAAAAGTACTTGACTAACTAAAGACTGAGGGAACAAATTCCATGGCAGCAGGAACAATGCCTACTTTGCTTGCTACTATACAACCACTGTGTGGCATGGTACTTGGCACATAGTAATACACGGACCAACAGAAGCGGCAGCACTTCCCACACTTCCTTTGGAATAACACATTTAATCCTCGTAACACCCTACAAAGTAGAAACCATTACTCCCACCTCAGAGTGAGTTCAATATTTACTGAATAACCAAGTAAATAGGAAGTTTTCATACCTTATTTAATGAGTGGACCAAAATGTTTTTTGCTCCAATGTCCCTCAAGTCTCTTTCAGCATCATACTTTAAGTCATTTGAAACACTGAACCTGTCATACAAAGAAAAGAACAAACTAAATCCAAACTACATGCCAGGCATGGTGGCACACACCTGTAATCCCAGCACTGGGGAGGCTGAGGCAGGAGGATCACTGCAAGTTCAAGACCTGATTGGGTTACAAAATGAGCTCAAGGCCAGCCTGAACTGCATAGCAAGACCCTGTCTCAAAAAGACAGGGGAAAAAATAAATTACATTACTCTAGTAGAATTCAGGAACGACACCAGGTCTTGACACAAAAAAACCCAGTCGATTAAACCCATTCCCAAGTGTCAAATTGTTCACAAATTAAGCCTTCCCCAGCCAGTTCCCAACACTTACCACAACGCTCTCTTTCTACTCAACAAATAATTTTCATAGATGATTCCCGCTATTGTCCTGCCTTTCCCTACACCAGCACCATCACCTATTAAGAAGCCAGCACGATCGCCATTAGGTAGGAATGTTTCATGTTGCTGAAAAAGAGAAGACAGGTAACTAATCTTTCATAATTTTGATTTATCTTTCATACATAGTTTCACGAATATACCTCACATTTTCATATATAAATGCCATATGGTCCAGTCGCTAGTTAATGTGGATACTTCCTGTAGGTTTACTATGTATTCTTTCCGGCTACCCTCCCTGCACCGAGAAATTTTTATTTGTTTGAAGCAGGGTCTCGCAATGCAGTTCAGACTCATCTTGAACTCACTATGCAGCCCAGGCTGGCCTTGAACTCAAGAGCGATCCTCTTGTTGCGAATTTGAAGAATTCATGAACTGGTGAGAAGCCCTCCATACTCCTTTCAACACCTGCCTAATCAAATACTAACCTATATATCATGCATAACTATGGGAGATAATAGGTTATTTGAGTCATTACTTATTTTACAGAAATGGAGCATGAGCTGGGTATGGCAGCACACACCTATAATCCCAGCACTTGGGAGGCTGAAGCAGGAGGATTGTTGCAATATCTCTTGTGTCTCATTTATTTCACTTAGCATTATGCTTTTGAGATTTATCCCTACAAATGACTCAACTTTATTCTTCTTTATGGCTGACTACTACTCATATATATATATATATTTGTGTGTGTGTGTGTATATGTATGCATGTGTGTGTATATGTATGTGTGTGTACATATATATATACACACACACACGCATACACACACACTCTATTTTCTTTATCCATTCAGTTGTTGATGGATATACAGACTTTCATAATTTAGGTATTGTGAACATAGGTAGTCCAGTTATCACTGTTTTTAAAAATTTTATATATATATCCAATACAACAATGCTACAGCATTCGTCATTTCCACTGGAAATATACTCTTATCTCTCATATACTGTCTCATTTTGTAACACATAGAACTTCTATGAAACATTACATTTAGGAGTTTTCCATAGAAAGAAATTTCTCCTTTGAATTAAAACTACATTGTATGGGCCAACATAAACTGATGATTTTTTTTTTTTTTTTTTTTTTGGTTTTTCTCCGGTACCAGGAACCGAACTCACGACCTTGCGCTTGCCAGGCAGGCACTTTGCCGCTAAACTAAATCCCCAGCCCCAAACTGATGATTATTGTACATAATTATGCACACTGCTTACCTGGGCCGCATAAGTAACTGCCTCAAGCTGTAACGCTGATAACCAGCCACTGTCAATGGTTTCTTCAGAGATGGAAGTTTTGTACCAAACATCAGGAGGAGTGACACTGGACAAAGAGCTGGTTTCCACGACAGCATCCGGATGACGCAGCCCAATTTTTACTAAATGAAAAATTTAAAAATACTTCATTTATTTCATTCTACTAACATTTCCAATTTAATTAAAAGACACTGCAAGATTTTTCCTATGACATGGAAAACACCTGAGGAACTCTTCACTCTTCACTCATGAAGAGCCTCCATGAAGTTATATGGCCCTGAGGATGTAACTCTGCAAAAGAACACTTGCCTTCCATTTGCAAAGCTCTGGGTTCAATCCCCAGCATCACAAAAAACATATGTGACTGAAGTACTCCTTAAATTTGACTAAAATGATTTTAACAACTACATACAGCTTACAAGAAGACTTGCTGATAAAAACTTCTAGTTTTAAAATCACGGACCTGGCCGAGCATCTTGGGAGGATCCCAAGAGCCTACAAGTTGGAGCCCTGCCTGGAAAACAAAGAGACCTCTTTCAAAACA
Organism: Chinchilla lanigera; assembly: GCF_000276665.1. NCBI lineage: Eukaryota > Metazoa > Chordata > Mammalia > Rodentia > Chinchillidae > Chinchilla > Chinchilla lanigera. Next base: position 5,541,233 of record NW_004955482.1, on the reverse strand, counting down.
AGAGTAATAAATAAAAATACTAAGCTCATACACAAGCTTTTCCAGAATAACCCACTGTCCCAGACTAGAGAGGTTTTTATTTACTTTTTTTTGTTGGTGCTGTTCTTTTTGAAACAGGGTCTCGCTGTGCAGTTCAGGACAGCCGTGAGCTCACTTTGTAGCCCAGGCTGGTCTTGAACTCCCAACGATCCTCCTGCCTCAGCCTCCCGAGTGCTGGGATTACAGGCATGTGCCACCATGCCCGACCAAGAAGTTTTATTTAAATGAGTCATTCATTTCATTCTGCCAAAGTTCACAATATATTTTCACTTTGAAAGAAAACAGCAGCAATAACAAATGGGAACTAACTCCCCAAAATGTACATTGTGAATAATTTTAAATAATGGTTGGCAAACATTTTCTATAAAAGGCGAAGCAGTAAGTGTTTTCAACTTTGTAGGCATCCAGTCTATTTCACAACGACTGAGCACTGTGATTACAGTATAAGGACAATCACGGACAATGATTAAACTGATGAGCATGCCTATGTTCCAATACAACTTTATTTGCTAAGATGGGCAGTACATCTAGACCCTGTGTGCTGACCTCTCTCTGGTTTAAAGGGTCAGAGACAAACTCAACCCTCTACTCCCAGTAAAAAATTACTGCGACGGGAAAAAACCAGCACTTCGGATACTACAATCTGAAACTTTTTTTAAGCAGTAGGAGAGCTTCAACTTATGGAACCAAGCTATATCCCTATCCCCTTTAATTTTTTCTTATTTTGAGACAGCTCTCCCTAAAGGTCTTGCCCAGGCTGACCTGAAACTTCCAATCCCCCTGCCCCCGCCTCCAGAGTAACTAGAACTACAAGTATATGCCCTCATTCTGGCTTTAAAACTTTTTTTTTGGGGGGGGGGAACAGTTCAGACTGGCCTTCAACTATGTAGCTCAGGTTGGCCTTGAAATCCTCCTGTCACAGCCTCCCAAGTGCTGAGATCATAGGCATGTTATCACTATGCCAGGTTTAAAGTATACATTTTTATATCTACAATTTACTTAAAATAATCTTATTACCATTATCTATATAAGCAAATTAACTTGAAACAAAATAAAAATCCTTTTTAGTCTTTGTTTCAAAGACTTCAATCTAAATGTTCTAAACCTGTACAGAAAAAAAAAATTTCCATGTATTTTAAAAACATTAGAGCTTAAAACAGATGACAAAAGTTCCACTTATCAACTGGTGGGGCACACAGGGCTGGTATGTCCCATCAGGTAAGTGTCTAAGGGAGAGTTACTTAAGTTCAAGAGGAAACCAGAATTTTTTTTTTTTTTTGGACAAGTGTCTACAACATACATTTTATTGGCATATACTCTGCATAGGTTTCAGCATGGCCCATTTCTTCTTCATCTTCTTCCTCGGGCTCATCTTCATCTTTTACAACAGGAACCTTCTGTGACAACAGAGAAAGTACCATGAGCCCCATGCCCAAGGCTGGCGGCCCAGCCAGCACAGAGGAAGCTCTTGCGCTGGAACACTGTACCCGCCGACACTGGACTCAGGAGGCACCACCTGTGTGTTCTCTCAACACTGGGTCTTACTTCGAGGCTTCCTCACTTCTCCAATGGCAACCTACTCTGTCCCTTACACACGAATGTCGCCAAGAGCTGCCATCCCCCTGCACCAGGATCTCCCCTTCAGCACAGCTCCCTGTCGCCAGCATCTCACGTGCAGCCCGAGCTCCTACAGCAAGGCCTCACTCCGGCTCACACACCGCCCTCTCTTCGGTTCACCTCCCCCTGCCTGCTTTCTCTCAGACCCTGCAAGCAAGCCCAGGAGCAGAGCTCAAAGCTCTTACAGAGCAGAGATTCACTTCACACTCCCGAGTCTCCACACAGCAAATAAACGGAAACAGCCACAGGATTTCCCCTCAGTCTCAGCACTGGCAAGTGGAGAATGGAGCACTGGCAATAATCTCGCCAAGGCGACAGAGATAACGCAGACTGTGAGTGGCAAGCCCAGTGAGTGGGTGCTGCACTCGCGCATTTCCATCTTTCTCCATGGACCCTTACCGCTGTTGGAGCGGGAGGAATAGGAGAACAAGGAGACCTTCATCACCATGCCTTTGTCATGCCCAAGAAAGCCATCAAGAGGCTTCTGGTTCAAAGGATGGGATGGAGAATCTGCTGTGAAACCAGGCAGATGGAGGCAGGGAGGAGGAGGAGAAGACACAGTCCGAGCCTCCAGGCCAGACCCCTTCTCTGGGGTTTACCACGCCCAGAGCAGAACGTGCTGGCACAAAGGCACCGGGCACATAGGGAAGCCAGGAGACAGGGAGCACCCCAGCAACCTTAGCCACGAGTCCTCAGGTGAAACCCCAACTCCACAGTTGCAAAATGAAACCTATCATTTGACACTGGACACAAAATGGGACCAGCCAAGAAAATAGATCTGACACCATATGCTCTATTTCATTCTGTATCCTTGGGGCAAATTATCTAAATTCTGAGTCCTAGTCACTCTCACCTCAACTATAACACACAAATAAGGTTGATGCTACAATTGTAAAACCTCCTTGATTCTCCCTTTACTTTCTCTACCTAAATTTTTTTAGGACAGGTTCTTGTTAAACTGCCCAGGTTGGCCTCAAAATACATCTGCCCGGGCCTCCAATTTTGTGTGTGTGCGCAACAGTGGGGTTGAACTCAGGGACAGAGAGAGCCAGCACCCGGGACACGACACAGCTGATGAGTTTTACCAGCTGAGGAACGAGGGGCCAGGCTGTCAGGCCCTCCTAGTTTTCAACGGAACCTGGAAATTAGCACTTCTTGGGCCCACGAAGTATTCAAAATCCCTCCCAACACTGCAGGGCCAAGGAGAATGCATCTGTTTACATGATGCTGCACAGACTAGCACTGGGCAATCCACTGGACTATGCTTCTGACAGGCTGCTCTGCCACGTTATGGGGGAAGTGTTTATGGAGTGGGATGGGAACAAAAGCATTACATCAGACATTTCTTCAAGAAAAGTACATGGCTAAGAAAACCAACTTCCAAGTGCTGCTGCTGCACAACCACTAAGTGAACTGGACACTGCCTGTATTCGCTCTTCTGGTGCCCACTCAAACCTCAGGAGCACGTCACCAGGCCTCCTCCAAGTTCACGTTCCAAGTCCAAGTCATCATAGTCCTTTGGTATTGTACAGACAGCTATCCCTTTCCTTTTTTCATTTTCCCTCACCCTTTTCAAGTGCCATAGTATGGCAGGGTGCGTTGACGCACGCCTGTCATCCCAACACACTGGCAGACTGAGGCCAGAAGGGTCACAAGTCTGAGCTCAGCCTGGGAAACTTACTAAGGCCCTGGAGAATGGGGATGAAGGCCAGGCCGGCCTTGAACCCACTATATAAGCCTGGCTGGCCTCGAAGTTGTGTTCCCCTTGCCTCAGCCTCCCAGGTGCTAGGATTACAGGCATGCATGCACATCCACAATTTAAGGAAAAAAAAATATATAACTGGGTTATTATCTGATCTGACAGGTCTTAACTAGCTACACATACTCAGGTTCACTCCTGAAATAAATATAGTTGTCAAATTTTTTTTCCTTCTTTTTTTGAGACAGGGTCTTGCTATGTAATGAAAGTTGGCCTCAAACTTATGGCTATCCTCCTGCCTCAGCTTCCCAAGTTGCTGGGATTACATGTGCCACAACACCCAGCAAAGATTTCTAGCTGGCCCTACACTGTATTTTCTCCCGATCATGTAAGATTCTTAATAAAAAGATCGGTATTACCTATAATACACTTATATACTTTCTATCAAATATGAAGTTTTAATCACCATTTAACACATAATAGTTTATTTCAAGTAGATTTTTTTATTTTAAAGATAAAAGAACAAAAATATTAACAAACACACATACAGTTACAAAGTAACTTAAAAACAATACAAGCAATACTGAATTTCAGACAAGGTGATAGGAAATTAACAATGGTTCTTGTAGCAGTGAGGTTTAAGTTTCCCCGTATGTTCATGTAACAGCAGTCTACCTCCACTTAAAAGTTTGCTGAGGGGTTGGTCTAGAGTACTTTTAAAGTTTTTTTTTTTTTTCTGTTTTTAAAAACAGGGTCTGAGGGGCTGGGGATGTAGCTCAGTGCCACAAGTGCCTGCCTGCCAAACGCAAGGTCCTGAGTTTGATCCCCAGTACCCAAAAAAACAAAAACAAAAACAAACAAACAAAAAAAAACCCCAGGGTCTGACTATGCAGTTCAGACTGGCCTTGAACTCACTATCTAGCCTCAAGCTTGCTTCACCATCCCGAGGGCTGAGATTACAGGCGTGCACAACCACACCTGGCTTTAGTTTTGGTTTTTTGAGACAAGGTGTTGCTATGTAGTGCAGGCTGGCCTTGAACTTGCACCAACCCTTCCTGCCTCAGCCTCTAGAGTGCTGGGATTACAGAAGCGTCCCACCAGACCCACACAAAAATATACAAAATGTGGGACCACGGATATAGCTCAGTGGCACAATCGCCTGCCTGGCAAAAGCAAGGTCCTAAGGTCGATTCCTGGTACCAAATATATAGATAAACACACACACTACACAAAAATATAGACACACATACTTTCGACTCACCATGGTTGGGGAAAAACTTCTCATTTTCATGTCATTTATCCATATCCTTGCTACTTCTTTATTAGAAGACTCTTTCTTCACTGTACCATTGCTTACATCAGCTGAAGAAGAGAAATCAATTAAAAAAATTTTTTTAAAATCTCCATTTCTTTGCCTACTGTTGAAAGATTCAGTGATATTTACCAACTTCACTAATCAAAAGACATCAATCTGCCTGCTATTAAGTTAAGGCTATGCATTTACAGAAAATTAACTCTAGAAAACAACTCAAGGAAAAGCAAACAAAAATTAGTTAGGAGAAAAGCACATTAACCAGACCTACACGATGGTTTAACACAGATACAAAAGCCACCATTACTTTGAGACATTCCACTTGGCTCATTAGGAAAAGAAACAATCCCTGCAGATTTGACGGTACTAATTTTTCAAGGCAAAATAATTATTTGTAGAAGAAAATCAATTTGGGAACATTTCATTTCCTTACTGTCCTCAGAATGAAGATCCAAACAATGAACGCTTTCTTCTTCAGTGATCTTCAAATAGTTCTTTAATACGCACAGAACTTCAGACTCCCAACCACCAACTGAAGTAGCCTCCTTTCAGTTGGGAAGGCGCAGGTGGAGTGAGGACAGAAATGCCCTGGCTCACTCATCAAATACAAAGAGCCAGAAGGGAATCGTTTTCCACCAATGGCTGACCACCTCAGAGCACCCTGGAGCCACTCCAGAGAGTGCCCTGCCCCTTGGCCAGGTCAGAGAAATGTCCTGCACTCCAAGGCAGGAAATGAAAAACAGTTTTGATTTCCCAACTAGCACTTGGCTGCCAGGATGCAGTCAGAACAATGACCCTAATCCCTGATATAAAAGTACAGCCACGAGGGCGCAAACTATGAACTGAACATAAACATCAGATTATCTGAACTTTGTCATTACATCTGTCACTACATAAAAAGTCACTTCTCACTCAGTCCGTTGGGATGCCCCAAGCCCTATAAACAAACTTTACCACTTCCAAGCAATCAATTCTGACGTGGCTTACATGTGTAATCCCAGCACTCTGTGAGGCTGAGGCAGAAGGGCCATAAATTCAAGCCCAGCCTGGACAACTCAGAAATCCTCTCTCAAAAATAAATAATAAACATGTAAGTAGACAAAGAGACAAGGGATGGGGTAACGAAACTGAACGCACTGTGAATTGAACCCAGGGCCTTGCAGGCTATATCCCCACTCCTTTTTTATTTTCTACTTTGAAACAGGGTCTTCCTAAATCATATAGGCTGGGCTTGAGCTTGCAATCCTGTTTGAGCCACCCTGGGTGATTACTCGCTTGACTATCAAAACAGCGAACTGTACACTTTTAAAAGAGTGAATGGACTGGGCATGGTGGCACATGCCTGTATAGTCTCAGCACTCTGGGAAGCTGAGGCAGGAGGACCACAAGTTTAAGCCTAGCCTGAGCAACTCAGTGACTCAGGGAAGCTTTGTCACAAGAATAATAAAAGGAGCTGGGCATAGTGGTGCTCGCCTGTAGTCTTAGCACTCTAGAGGTTGAGGCAGGAGAATAACCACAAGTTTAAGGCCAGCCTGGGCAACATAGTGAGTTCAAAGCCAGCCTAGATTACAGAGCCAAACCCCATCTCAGAAAAAAGACAAACAAAACAAAACAACAAAGCAAAGGGGCAAGAATATCTCTGGAGGGCTTTTTTTGAAATGCAGAAGTTGGGTGGTGATGTAGTTTAATGGTACAGCACTTGCCTCATATATGCAATGCCCTAGGTTCAATCCCCAGCACCGAAAATGAATACATGAATAAATGAATGAATGCAGCCAGGCGTGGTGGCACACGCCTGTAATCACAGCACTCAGAAGGCTGAGGCAGGCAGATCATTTCGAGTTGAAGACCAGCCTGGGCTACAAAGTGCACTCAAGGCTAGCCTCAATTGCACAGCGAGACCCCGTCTCAAAAAGACAAAAAAATAAAAATAAAAAAATAAATGAATGAATGCAGAAGTTTTGGCCTCATCCTGAATCAGATTCTGCTTCTGAGCAAGATTCTGAGGTGATTCATAGGCAGAGAAAGTGTAAAAATAAAAACTTATTTAAAGGATTAAAAAACACAACTTGTTATTCATAATAAATAAAACTGAGATGATCTCATGGCATTAATGTAGCTACTCGGTAATCCCGAACACTTCATTTCAAAGCAAAATGCTCCACCAACGCCTCTGTATCTCTGCTTCCCTTGAACTAGGTACATACTGTAAACACACAGGGCAAGACAGAGAATGCCTCTTTCATGCCCAGATCTTTAAAGACACAAAGAAACCCTCCAAGGACTGTGACACAGTTTATAAAAGACAAAGTTGTTGCTACGAAAACAGAGACTTACTAGCTGCTGTTGCAACTGGCTGAGCAATATTAGCAGGTGGCTTCAGCTTCATGAGTTCATTTAGACTACTACTTTTGAGCAGATCCTTCAGCTGAACCTGGTCTTTTGACGGTGCAGAGGTCACGGTGTTCCGCACTGCTGGTGCTGAGACTGAAGGGCGGGTGTTTGCAGTAGTCTGGATAAATTTTGTTAAAGTGATGGTCTGCCTGTTGGTTGTTACAGGTGGTGTTTTAGTCATTACAATTGTGGATCCCAGGGTTGGAAGCTGATTTATTTGATTTAGCACAAATGTTGTAGTAGATGGAGGCTGCTGCTAGGAGAAAAAAAAAAAATTAAAATACTTTACACATAAAAACTGTTTCCTTTTCCAGTGCAGTCTAACCCCATAAATACGATTTAAAAAGCTAAAATTGGTTTTATTCTTTCCTATTTATTTCTAATTTAATAGGCTGGGTTTTATTCAATTTTTACTTACTTATTTTTTGGTTTTGTTTTGTTTTGTTTTTTCTTCCAGTACCAGGAATCGAACTTATGACCTTGCGCTTGCCAGGCAGGCACTGTGCCGCTGAGCTAAATCCATAGCCTCCTTTACTTATTTATTTTGAGACAGGGTCTTGCTGCTAAATTGCCCAACTGGCCAAGAACTCATAATCCTCCCAGCTCTGGCTCCCAAGCAACTGGGATTACAGGCATGCACTACAATGCTATCTTTAATTCAGTATGACTAGCTATAAACCACCAAGTTAAAACTCCACTTTAACAAAGCAGGAGCTGGGCATGAAGGTGCACACTTGTAACCCCAGCACTCAGGAGGCTGAGGCAGGAGGATTGTTGCAAGTTCGAGACAAGCCTGGGCTACAAAGTGAGCTCAAGGCCAGCCTGAACTGCATAGCGAGACCCTGTCTCAAAAAGACAAAAAGCAAAAAAGGAAAGCAAGAAAAGAGACAAAACGACAGAGAAAGACAGAAAGAAAGAAAGAAAGACAGAAAGAAAGACACACAGACAGACAGACAAGCTGGGCGTGGTGGCACACGCCTGTAATTCCAGCACTTGGGAGGCTGACGCAGGAGGATTGTTGTGAATTCAAGACCAGCCTGGGCTACAAAGTGAGTTCAAGGTCAGCCTGAACTGCATAGCGAGACCCTGCCTCAAAAAGACAAACAAAACAAAAAAAGAAAAGAAAAACAAAGTAGGAGACCAGTATGACATTTTATACAACTATTAAGAACGAAAGTATACATTGAAAGCTATCCCAAGCAAACTGTGATGTACAGTAATCCTAAATAATGCTTAGTAACAGAAAGAATTTCTTTTGTTTGTTTGTTTTTTGAGACAGGATATTATAGTCTAGGCTTATCTCAAACTCATGGTGATCCACTTGCCTCAGCCTGAGTGCTAGGATTACAGGTATGCACCACCATGCTTGTTGAAAGAATTTCTAATGCCAGCACCGCTCCAACAAAACAATCCTGGGCCAATCACTTAAGGAACTGGTGGCCTGGATTCTCTTGAGGGCTATTTTCTGATTTTAATATTCCATGACTCCTAGCTGGGCATGACAGCATAATCCCAGCATTTAGAAGGCCAAGACAGGAGGATCACTGCGAGTTAGAGGCCAGCCTGAGCTACACAGTGAGTTCAAGGCCAGCCTGAACTACACAGTAAAACCCTGTCTAAAAAAAAATTCTACAACTTGTTCAAGGCTTTGTTTGCTATCACACAGTCTACACCAAATTTAGAATTTAAAAAGACAGTAACAGCCAGGTGTGGTGGCACATGCCAGTAATCCCAGAACTTGGGAGATTGAGGCAAGAGGATTGCCGTGAGTTTGAGGCCAACCTGGGCTACACGAGCCAGATCAAGGCCAGCTTATACTACATACCAAGACCCTGTCTCCAAACAAAAAAAAAGACCAAACGACCCAGCCAAACTATAAATATTGATAATGTGGGTGCTATAAACCCACACAACATTTTCTTTTTCATTGCTGGGGAGGCATGGGAAGAAACTGACAACAAAAAATAATATTAACTGTGACTCTAAGTACAACTAAGATACTTTTACAAACTTACGTCTATTTCTTTTTTTTTTTCTTTTGCCTTTTTGAGACAGGGTTTCACTATGCATTTCAGATTGGTGTTGAACTCACTTTGTAGCCCAGGCTGGCCTTGAACTCAGAGTGATCCTCCTGCCTCAGCCTCCTGAGTGCAGGGAATACAGGTGTGTGCCACCATGCCCAGCCCTTAAATCTACTATTACTTACTTTCTTCCTGAAACTGTTTATTTCTCTGTGACTCCCATAATAAGAATCTCCTGGCTTTGGATGTATCACTCTTAAATATCCTTTAGTAACACAAATTATCAAAAAAAAAATCTTTGTGTGTTTTTGTTTTTGTGTGTACGTGTGTGGTGTTTTTTCAGACAGGATCTTGGTATGTAATCCAGACTGGCCTTGAACTCATGGCAATTCTCCTGCCTCAGCCTCCCAAGTACTGATATAACAGGCATGCACCAACATGCCTGGCTCTTAAAATTGACAAATTTTAACTAACAGTTTGTCAAATAATTTTATGCCACTTGGCTTTAGTTAATAGCTGTTTAGCTGGGCGTGGCTGGTGCACACCTGTAATCCCAGTGCTTGGGAGGCTGAGGCAGGAGGATCATTTCAAGTTCGGAGGCCAGCCTGGGCTACAAAGCGAGCTCAAAGTGAGCCTGAACTGTATAGTGAGACTCCATGTCAGACAAAAAAAAAAAAAAAAAAAAAAACACGAGCAGGGCGTGGTGGTGCATGCCTGTAATCCCAGCACTCGTGAGGCCAAGGCAGGAGGATCACTGTGAGTTCGAGGCCAGCCTGGGCTACAAAGTGTGTTTCAGACCAGCCTGAACTGCATAGTGAGACCCTGTCTCAAAAAGAAAATGGAAAAAAAAGCTATGTTTAAGATAAAGTCAGGGGAACCCTATATGAAAAGCTCAATTACAACTACATAAAAAAATTATGCATACCAATGTACAAAACCTGAAAAAAGCGAAAGTGAAAATAGGATAATAGGTACTTCATGTTTATTTCATGAATTTTGTATTATTTGCAATAAACTAAAAAAAGTTATATTGTCCAAATTACCTTCCAGTGGTGCAAGTGGCATAACAATGAAAGAAATCTCAAGGGTAGGACAGTGGAGAGGTAGAAAAGAGCAGACCTAGGAAGATAAAACTATCTCATACTGAAAGGCTATTTTCTTGCTACAATCCTAAACTACTTTAGAAGCAATGCCAAACCTGAGTAATTCTTACCCTCACATTTAACAGCGCAGGACTGGGTACTGTCTCTGGTTCTTGTTTAACAGTAATGGCGGCTTCTGCTTCCAAGCCTAGTTCTAATGCACCAAGTGGCACCGACTAGAGAGAAATCATCAAAGAAACAAACAGCAGTGAATTCTGTTTCCAGAACAAGAGTTGCATTTTTTTTTTTTTTTTAAATTGCCCAGGCGGGGGCTGAGAATTTAGCTCAGTGGCACAGCGCTTGTTTCGCAAGCGCAAGGTCGTGAGTTCGATTCCCAGTACCGGAAAAAACCAAAAATTAAATAAATAAATAAATAAATAAATAAATAATAAAAATTGCCCAGGCGCAGTGGCACACACCTGGAATCTCAGCACTTAGGAGGCTGAGGCAAGAGGATCGCCGTGTATTTAAGGACAGCCTGGGCTACATAGTGATCTCAAGGCCAAGCAGAACTACATAGTGAGACCCTGTCTCAAAAAAAAATCAGGACTAGCGCTGTAGCACAATGGCAGAACATTTCCCTAGCATGGGAAAGGCCCTGAGTTCAAATCCCCAGCACCACAAAAAATAAAATGTCAACTTTACATTCAAACTAAAACATGAAATCATCAGTACCAGATACAGTGGTACCTCAGTTCACAAATGCTTTTCTTTGCAAACAATTTGGTTTGCAAACAGAAGCATTTGGTAAAATTTTGTTTGGTATTTTATTTTGTTTTATTTATTTATTTTGAGGGGCGGGTACCGGGGATTGAACTTAGAATGCTGCACTTGCCGGGCAGGCACTTGTGCCACTGAGCTTTATCCCCAGCCCCTATTTTGTTTTATTTAAACATGGTCTCACTATGTAGTCCAGGCTGGCCTTGAACTCACTATATAGCTCAGGCTGGCACCAAACTCATGGCAATCCTCCTCCCTCAGCCTAAAGAGTGCTGGAATTACAGGTATGCGCCAACACACCCAGGCAAAATTTTATTTCCATTTGCAAACTCCACTGGCTGACGAACATGAAGAGGGTCATCTTTCCCATACAAACATGAACATAGCCCATTTTTCTAGAATCGTGGAACAACTTAAGTTTATGAACCAACGTACCCCTATGTAATCTTTGCAAGCCTAAAATCGCTGCAAAACTATGCTAACATCACAATCTTCCCTTTTAGAGAATATGTACAGTGAAGTGACAGAAAACTACTCTGATAATGTACAAAGACAACTTAAAGGAGAGGATGATCCTCCCACAAAAACTCTCATAAATCAGGTATGTCCAACCTGTGGGCTGCAGTCCACAGGCAGCTCTGGACAGGTACTGAAACGGCCTGACAATACTATCAGCTTTTAATATGAGTATGTGATCTCCTGCGATATTAATGAGCTGCTCATGCGGCACCCGAGCACAGAACACTGGAGGGTGCGCACAGCGTACCACCGGCTCCACCTCCTGTGCCCACCAGAGCCGAATGAAGTCCACGTGTACCGGATGTTTCAAGAGCTTGATTTTTCAAATAAAATATAGTAGTTACAGGTAACAGTATTTCCACCTAGACACACGTGTGTGCCTGAGAAGACAGATGTTTTATTGTTAGACATGTTAAATTTTCTTATTGGATTATTAAACTTGGGCTTGTGTTATTTCATAAAACAACTTAATTTTTTAATAACTGGGCATAGTGGCACATGCCTGTAATTCCAGGATTCTGGGAGGCTGAGAAGGATTGTAAGTTCAAGCCCAGCCTCACCTTGTGCCAAGACAAAAAAAAAAAAAAGGGTTGGGGATATAGCTCAATCCTCAGGAGCTGAAAAATTAAATAAAGAGTAAAGTGAAATGTTTCTCACGTACATCAACTATATCGTGTATCTTATATGCAACCCCAGACAATTCAGACAGCTTCTCTTCCCTCAGTGCAGCCCAGGCAAGCCAGAAGTCAGACACTCGTTCTGTAAACAAGTACTATCTTATGTTTATACACATAATCGTATCAAATTAGAAAACAGTATCTTGGTTTTCATTCCAAATATGTTCTACCTCATGAATGAAGACAAATATTCAACACTAGAATAACATTCACATCTATATTTAAATTTAAGAGGTAATACCTGTTGGTATACATGAAATTAAAAGTTAACAAAAGCCCTGCTGTTTGACAAAAGCTTTAGAAAACTTACCTGCTGAACTGCAGGGGTTGGGGTTGGAGATGCAAGCCCCACATCTCCATCAATATCAAAGAGGTCATTTGGACTAATCCCACTCTCACTCAAAGCAGCAAGCAGTAAGTCTTGCCCTGGTTCCACCATCTTTAAATGAAAGATTAAATATTAACATTAAAAACTTTAAGTGAAAAATATTAACATTCCTCTAAATAAACAATCCAACATTTTCTACAAGACTTATGAAGAACTTGCTACGAGTCAGGAAAGCTCCAGGAAGCTCCACTAAAGTAAAGACAGAAGTATGTAAATCGGGGCTGGAGATTTAGCTCAGCAGCACAGTGCCTGCCTGGCAAGCGCAAGGTCGTGAGTTCGATTCCCAGAACCAGAAAAAGAAAAACAAATATGTAAATCACAGCAGGACACATCTACAAAACCCTAGGTAGATCAGGGAAGGGAAAGTGAACTTTACGGAAGAAGAAAATAAAGACAACAGTGCAACTGCATCTCAAGAAGAGCTCACCAGGACAAGAACCTTCTCAACAGTGTATTTAAGTGCACGCAGCCGTTAAACAACGTGACGCGCTCACAAGGGCTGGACTAACCAATACATACAGCAGTTGACAAGAAAAAGCACCAGGGAGAGGAGGAAGACACCACTCACAAGCCTTGTCCATCATTCTAGATGGAGCGCCTTTAACACTGTGTGTAATACAGTCACTAAAAAGTTTCCAAACGTGGACTCTGGATGACACAGATTTGTGATTTAGAAAGATTCCTCACAGCAGTGTGCCCACAAACTGAGAGGGTCCAGAGGGACCAAAAGAAGAAATCTTGAAAACTGTTACAGCTCTCCAAGAGAAGTGGTGTTAGAATCACAGAGAGCAGAGAAAGGAGGGGAATGAACTCCAAGATATTTAGGAAAGAGAATCCATCCAGTGTAGTTTAAATAAAAGTATACTAAGCCAGGTGTGGTGGCACACACCTGTAATCTCAGCGCAGGAGAATCACCGTGAGCCTGGGCTACACAGTACCAGGCCAGCCTGAACTGCATAGCAAAACCCTGTCTCAAAAAAAAGACAAATAAATAAAAGTATACCAGAGAAAAAACATGACATGATGGATTAGTTATGTCAAGAGAAAATGAAAAACTAGAAGTTGAACCCAGGAGACTTGAAGCATTAGTTATGTGAAATTTAGAAGGAAGGAAGCTAATTTAGGAGCAAGCACGTTTTAGGCTGGAGTTTTCCAACTATAATCTCAGGAGCCAGACCAAAGTATTCTATCAAAATGAATTTTTTTTTTTTTTTGTACCGGGAATCGAACTCAGGAGCTTGCGCTTGCCAGGCAGGCGCTTTCAAAATGAATTTTTAACCACTTGGGAAACAAACAATATTTAGGAGCGCTTTCTCAATTTTAACTTTCCTCATTAATTTCTTTGAAATAACTGATTCATACATACAAACGTGAGATCTGACTACTTTGAAAACTAATTTCAGGTTATTAAAAAGACACTAATTTTTCAACTGATTCATGTGTTCTCAGTCTGTGTGATAAAATTAGGGTTTATATTTTTTTTTATTTATTTCTTGGTCTTTTTGAGACAGGGTCTCCCTGTGCAGTTCAGGCTGTCCTTGAGCTCACTTTGTAGCCCAGGCTAGTCTCAAACTTGCAACGATCCTCCTGCTTCAGCCTCTCAAGTACTGGGATTACAGGTGTGCGCCACCACACCTGGCAGTGTTTTTAGACGAAAGCAAGATATTTAACAGACGGCTGGGGATGTAGTTCAGCAATGCAGCACCTGCCTGGCAAGTGCGAGGCCCTGAGTTCGATTCCTTGTACCAAAAAGGAAAATAGTTAAAAAAAAAAAAAAAGACATTTAACAGAGAAACACTCTATGTTAGCCGGGCATAGTGGTGCACGTCTGTAATCCCAGCACTTGGGAGGCGGAGGCACCAAAAATTCAAGACCAGGCTCTTAGAGAGAAAGAGCCTATCTTAGGGCAAAAACAAATTCTAAACCCACAGAACACTGCATTGTATAAACAATGACCTGTGACAATGGGGTCTTGCCTCACCCACTCTGGCTAATCTTTGCTACATTAACAGAACCCCAGAGACTACCAAAACACATTTTGTTTTACTGAGAAAGGATCTCCCTATGTGTCCAGACTTCACCTGAATTCACTATGGAGCCCAGGATGGCCTTGAACTCGTGGCAATCCTTCTACCTCAGATACCCAAGTGCTCACATTACAGGTGTGCACCACCACACCGGGCCCAAAACGCATTTTTAAAAAGTAAACATTGGAGCCAGGCATGGTGGCACACGCCTGTAATCCCAGCACTCAGGAGGCTGAGGCAGGAGGATCGTTGCGAATTCAAGGCCAGCCTGGGCTACAAAGTAAGCTCAAGGCCAGCCTGAACTGCATAGCGAGACCCTGTCTCAAAAAGATAAAAAAAGAAAAAAAAAGTAAACATTGGAAATGATTTATTTACACTTGAAAAAGTGTATGTTTAGGGCTCCCCCTTGTGCCTGAGATAAGTGGAAGGTACTTAAATGACAACAAGGAAGCTGGATGTGATGGTGCACGCCTGTAATCCCAGCACTCTGGAGGCTGGGGCCAGAGGATCGCTGTGAATTCCAGGCCATCCTGTGCTACACAGTGAGTTCAAGGTCAGCCCAAACTGCATGGTGAAACCCTGTCTCAAAAAGACAAGAAAATAGTGTGGGATATAGCTCTGTGGCACAGCGCTTGCCCGGCAAGCATGAGGTTCTAAGTTCAATTCCTGGTACCAAAACAAAACAAAACAAAAAACTAAAAGTAAGTGACAATGAGGGCCTCAGGGGTGTGCAACAGCCAGCTTGTGCAACCATGGTACCCTCACTTTCATGCATGGACACCATCTTAGAAGCCAGACATACCCTTTTTCTGCCAGTACTGAGGGCTGCACCCAGGATCTTTACCAGCAGCTGGGGCAACTTACCATGACCTTGTCTTAAGATGTGTTTAAATTTTCAAAAGGTTAGGGATGTAGCTCAGTATAAAGACCCTGGGTTCCATCCTCAGTATCGCAAAGAAAGAAGGGCAGGTTCTCACTTTGTTGCCCAGACTGGGTCCACATGCCTGGGTCTTACCTCTTGTTTCAAACCCCTACTATACCCAAAAGTATGTTGTTTTAAACCAGTGAATTACAAACTACAGACCACAGACACTTGGAGGCCAATAGTATGGATCAGATATAAACTAAGCCTAATTATACTCAAAAGTACAGGAATATCATTTACTAATAAAAATGCAGAATCCCTGAAAAGTGTTAATAAATTCATGAGAGGTTTTGGGGTTTTCTTTGTTGTTGTTTTTGAGACAGGGTCTCTCAAACTCAAAGGGAACTTCCTGCCTCAGCCTCCCGAGAGCTGGGATTGCAGGTGTACACCACCACACCCGGCTGAGAGTTTTTTAAAATACATTTTATTTATCAATGAGGATCAAAAGAACACAAATATCATCATGGAAGGGAAGAATTTTGGGGCAAAACTTTTTGATATTTATAGAAGAAAAGATGGCAACAGTTATAAGTAATGCTATCAGTGACCAGCTCCGAACTCACTGAAGAATCACATTTGACCCAGTCATTCCAAATGTATTCAGGTATCACACATCATGGTGAGTACTATAGATATATACAACTTTTACTTGTCAACTAAAACAATGACCTGAGATTTTCTAAGTAGTGACCTAGTAGTGATTATGTGTGCAAAAGACACTGACTACTATGATAATGAGTGAGATTTTCATCTTATATATGTAAGACACAAATGAAATCTAGGGAATCTAGGGATTCTACATTTGTGTCTTGGACACAAATCCTCTACTTGTTTTTTTTTTTGCAGGAAAAAAGGATAAAGAAAGAATACATATTCTATTCTCTAATTTCATTAAGCAAAACTAACAGCTTTTGTATTTGTTTTGTTTTGTTTTGTTTTGTTTTTTGGTTTTTCTCTGGTACCGGGAACTGAACTCACGACCTTGCGCTTGCCAGGCAGGCGCTTTGCCGCTGAGCTAAATCCCCAGCCCTTGTATTTGTTTTGTTTTAAAGACATGGTCTCTACAAATTCTAGGCTGGCCTTGAACTCCCAGCAATCCTCCTGTCTCAGCCTAAGTGATGGGATTATAGGCTTGTGTCATCATGACCAGCTCTTTGTCCTCAGTTTATGAATAAGACGTATTCCTGGGAAGGAAAGCAAATTCTTACTTTGCATCTACAAAATAAGACCGGGCATGGTGGCGCACGCCAGTACTCATGAGGCTGAGGCAGGAGGATCATTGCTAGTTTGAGACCAGCCTGGGCTACACAGGGAGCTCAAGGCCAGCCCAACCTGCATAGCGAGACCCTGCCTCAAAAAGACAAAAAAAACACACACAAAAAAAACCAGAACATAAATATGAAATACCGCTAAGTGTAAGAAACGCATTAGTGTGTCTACAAAACAGTTCATGGACTTCAGGTGGTATTTACCATGCAGTAACCTAACAAACGCACAAATTACTACAGACATTCTTGTCACAATCAACCAACAAAAAGTTTGATATTTGTGGTAAATGTATTTGAAAACATCACCCATTTCAAAATAGAACACCTATAAAAAAAATTCTACAATAAATACAAAAAAAGACACAGTAGCAAAAAGCAAGAGCTACACTAGGCAAGAAGAGAACAGAGACAGTGTCAAGGAGAAGAATGGGAGGATACAGCTCCCACTGAGAACACCAACACTGAAGCTTATCTCCAGGGACCAGGCTCCTCCCTCGGAGACCAAAGCAGATCTTGGTGACTCTGAGCAGACACAAGGGCTGCACTATCTGAAGGGCAACAGCACACTGCTGTGATTAAGGGGAGTGCAAGCTCAGAATGATTATGGCCATTCAGACACTGGCCACATCACCCACTGCGCGCCTGACATGGTCAAATGATAACCTTCTGGCTCCATTTCCTTACCTTAAGGTGGGAACTAGGCAAAAAGCTAGGCATGGGGGCTGGGGATTTAGCTCAACAGCACAGCGCCTGCCTGGCAAGCGTGAGGTCATGAGTTCGATTCCCGGTACCGGAGAAAAACCAAAAAAAAAAAAAGCCAGGCATGGTGGCACATACATGTGATCCCAGCACTCAGAGATGGAGGCGAAAGTATCACAAGTTTGAGGCCACCTTGGGCTACACAGTGAATTCAAAGACAGTGTGAACTACATAGTGAGACCCTGTCTCAAGGTGGCAGGGGTAAAGAATTGCCCTTATAGGATTGCTGTGTTGAACAGTAAATGTAGTATTACTTAGAATAAACT
Organism: Chinchilla lanigera; assembly: GCF_000276665.1. Taxonomy (NCBI): domain Eukaryota; kingdom Metazoa; phylum Chordata; class Mammalia; order Rodentia; family Chinchillidae; genus Chinchilla; species Chinchilla lanigera. Next base: position 5,523,460 of record NW_004955482.1, on the reverse strand, counting down.
GCTACTAGCTATTAACTATTTTGAGAAACATGAGTATTATTCCCTCCTCAAAGATGTCTTCTTTCATATCACTGACACAACACTTATTTCCCAGACTATGAACTGCGTGTGCATGTCTGTGTGTGTGTGTGTGTGTGTGTGTGTGTGTGTGTGTGTGTTTGTGAGAGAGAGAGAAAGAGAGAGAGAGAGAGAGATATTGAACCCAGGGCCTTCATGTGGAGCTACACCCTCAGCTCTTTCCCTAATTGTTATCTTGTGACAGTCTCCTACACTGCCCAAGCCAGGCTCCAACTTGCAACCTCCCTGCCTTCTGGGTCCTTGAGTGCTGCACCTATAGCGGTGCACTACCATGTCTGACTTACAAACTTTTAATTGTTAGCAATCTTTCCAAGAATTAATCCAACTTTAGTTCTATAAGATGCTAGTTCTCTTTTTACCCAACAAGGCAGCTCCCAAATAGCGTGTCCAGTTAATCAGTTATGTCTACAGGAAACTGGTAGACATTTTAAAATGTGTACCACTTAACAAATACCTTTGCCTCAACTAATACTAAGAAAGACTTTTTTCTTTACTTAGTAGTGTTGACCATGTCTGATGCAAGATTCAGTCACAATTTTGCTTCTATACAGCCCTGATGTGAAGAATATCAGCTTAAGTATCTGAAGGACTACTGGGCTGAGGCAGAAGGATCACAAGTTCAAGGCCAGCCTTGACTTCATACCAAGACCCTGGCTCAAAGGAAAAAAAAAAGAAAGAAAAAAAATCAGAAGAAAAAGAGAAACTAGTTATAAAGAAGTTAGCTTAAAATGACTTTTTTTTTTAACCTAAAAGGATATAAACTCTATTTTCAATACCTCCTCTTCAGGTTATGACTGCTCAGTAAAACATCCCCAATGCAAACCTTGCAGAAAAACAATCATAAAGGAACGTGTAGTTTCTGTTTATGTTTTTTGAGATAGGGTCTCCCTATATAATTCAAGCTGTGTTGGAACTTACTGTGTAGGCCAAGCTGAACTTGAACTTGCAGCAATCCTCCTGCCTCAGCCTCCTGCATGGGGGGGATCAGAGGTGTGGGCCATGTGCTCTGCAGGGAATGTGCAAAGTATATACAAAGTTTCAAAACTGGCCTAAAGTACACAAGAATCAGAAAGGGAAAGTGACACAACACCTTTGATCACTCCCTCAAATTCAGATGACTTTTGATACTTGCTGTTTGGCTGGATTTCTCTTTCAATAATCAAAACAACCTCCGAGTATCCCCTTGTCACAGAAGAGCAGTTACCAACTACAAAAGGTCTGGAATAGAATTAAAAATGCAGGAGGTCCAATAGCACACCTCTCCAAGATCCTGCACTTTCTTTTTTTTTTTTGGCTTTTTTTCCGGTACCGGGATTCGAACTCACGACCTTGCGCTTGCCAGGCAGGCGTTGTGCCACTGAGCTAAATCCCCAGCCCCGATCCTGCAATTTCAAAACCATACTTGCCCTCCACAGCCACAGGTTATGCACTCAAAGATTTAACCAAGAAGCAAAAAGATTCACACACAAAAAACTTAACCGGCACTGAACATGGACTTTTACCTCGTCACTATTCCTTAGACAACAGAATATAGCTACTGCTTACATAGTATTTATGGTGTGTTAGACAGAATAAGTAATATAGAGAGAATATAAAAAGTAAGAGAAGTCGAGCAGTGGCCCATGGCTGTAATCCCAGCACTTGGGAGGCTGAGGCTGGGGGATCTTTGTGAGTTCAACACCAGCCTGAGCTACAAAGTGAGCTCAAGGCCAGTCTGATCTGCATAGCAAGACCCTGTCTCAAAAAGACCTTAAAAAAAGTGAGGAAGATGTATATAAACTACATGCAAATATGATACCATATATATACTGGACTTGAGCATCTGCATAGTATGTTACGTGGAGTGGAGCGCACCAGCATTTTCAACCTGCTGGTAGCGACAGGTCAATGGGCTGTCTGCTTAATTTTATCATACTCAACATTTTTAATGATTCATATATAGAACCAAGAATTATTGCAAAGGCTGGTGTGGTGATGCATGCCTATAATCTCACCACTTGGGAGGCTGAGGCAGGAGGACTGCTGTCAGTTGAAGGCCAGCCTAGACTATGTATAAAGACCCTGGCTCAAAACAAACAAAAAATAATTGCAGAGCATGAAAAGAAAATGTTATCTTTTGAAATTTTTGTATCTGTGTTTATATGTACTAGATCACTGTGTAAAATATATTTCTTATTGTAAGATGTACTAAAAACATTTGCAAATCATTTACTAAAACGTTTGCTAAAATTTATTTGCTGCTTCCCAAGAAATATGTAACATAGGTAACCTGATGAGTTTTATATCATAGCTGACTTACTAAATAGTTTGTGGCCAAGTGTGGTGGCACACACCTGTAATCCCAGTGCTTGGGAGGCTGAGGAAAGAGGATCGTTGCGAGTTCAAGACCAGCCTGGACTACCAAATGAGCTCAAAGACAGCCTGAACTGCATAGTGAGACGTTGCCTCAAAAAGACATAAATAGTTTGAGATCTTCAAGAGACTTTCCATCTACACAGAAGTTTAGTGGTACCCTAAGGTTGTGTTCAATACTTGGTGAGTTCAAGTCATATCAAAGTGGATCAATCAGCATATGAAAACAAAGATTTGCAAAAACTTTTAGTATTATGTAGCTTTATTTCTAATTGGCTACTTAATGTGAAACCAATTCTACACCAACTTTAGTCAGGCAAAGCATGAGAACGCGAAGAGGCTAACGTTCCAGTTACTCTACTTGATGCAACCAGAACTGCATGTTCTTGTCCTTCACAGGTGGCAAGTCTCAACTCAAAGTTCAACCTAAAGGAAACAACAAAATACGTAGTATATCAGTAGCTACAGCCTCTGGGCCAGGCTGGGCCTGGTGATGCAAGCTTATAATCCCAACATACTATAGAGGCTGAGACATAAAGATAGCTCAGTGTTTGATGCCAGCCTGGGCTACATAGAAGACCATGTCTCAAAAAAATAAAAATAAAGCCTTCTGGGCAAATCACTTTTAAGAGCATGAAAAGAATTTTCATCATGCCTGCTTTGAAAGTAATTTCAACAAAGCCCTTAAAACACAAAACTGCCTAACACATACCACCAATGAATGAATGAATAGTAGGGCTCTTCTTTTTAACATTTATCCAAGAACCAAAGTGAAGTTTTGTTTAAAATTCTATTTTGCAGGTTATGGTGGCGCACGTCTGTAACCCCAGCACTCGGGAGGCTGAGGCAGGAGGATCATTGCGAGCTTGAGACCAGCCTGGGCTACAAAGTGAGCTCAAGGCCAGCCTGAACTACATAGCGAGACTCTATCTCAAAAAGACAAAAAAAAAAATCTTAAGAGAGTTGTATGAAACAGATAAGATCCCTCCAGTCAGCTGGTAGAACTGTATGCAAGTGCTAAGCTGACTGGTGCAGAGCCACTTAGGGTTTGACAGTTTGCCGGCCCCATCTGACTCTTTGGAGGCCTCGACTTTAACTCCACACCCACCGCTAACAATCAACTTTTAAAGGTCAAAGGGGAGCCAGTTTCTAACCTTCCCACAGCACGTGTTCCACACAAACTTCCGGGTGCAGTTACAACTAGCTGCGAAACGCAATGCATTAAAGACGTCGCTCTGACTCTCATTCTCTCGCCCGTTCTTTTCCTACGTTTCTCAGCCAGCGACTCCCAAAAACAAAAGCCTCCCACAGTAAACGGAGCAAGCACATAAGAAGAGCTTCTCTGCGCAAGGATCAAGTTAGTGGTCTGCAAACATTAACTAAACCGAAGCACAAAGCCGGGTGGAGAGGGGAGGAGCCGGACGCCAGGGTCAGGAAAGAAACAATCACAAGGGCTCAGAACATCCAAATCTCCGCAGCGGTTAAACCGATCCCAAACCACTTCTGGGAAACCACGAGCCGACACTGCTTTGGGGAACTTTGGATGCTCGGTACAGCGGACACCGTCCGAGGAAGCCAATGCGCCACCGCCACCCCTCCCACGTTATACCTACCCCGAGGGTCGGGGAGGTCAGCACGCTCGCTCCAGGCAAAACTCAGCTCCGCACCGGGTGAGGCAGGAACGCAGCCCCCACGTGTCCCACGCACCGTCCCCGCCGCGCCCCGCACGAGGTCCGCGCGCCCCGCCCGCGAGGGGTGCAGACCCAGCACGGACAAGCCCGCCGCCTCCTTCCCTCCCCGCGCCCAAAGCGGGAGCAGTGCTCGGAGGAGCGGCACTCGGGAGGACCGCGACTTCACTTTCCCCGCGGGCCCGGGGCCGCGAGGCCCCGGTGTTGCGGGGAAGCTAACGGGGTGACCCCCGAGCTGCCGGCTGCGCAGACCCTGCCGCCCCGTCCTCGGGCCGCCGCGGGCTCGGGACAGCG